>NC_088367.1:42198492-42298123 GCF_034508935.2 Berghia stephanieae
GAAATGATGGAAATATTTAAATTTGAGAAATTTAATGACAACAACAGACAATATTTTCAAATATAATTTGATATTTAAGAAGCGTGTTATTTCGTTGAAGTGAATTCTACATCATAATAATATCCATGTATTGAACACCAACAAAGGAGCGCCATTAAAGTTTTTTGGTATTTCTTGTATTCCGTACCAGTAATTCTTAATATTGAGGTGATGACTGTATGATATGTAAGTAGATTTCGGTCAACGTGAATGGACTAAATAGTTTATTGATATGGGTGTAATGACTTGATATTTCATGAAATACGCTGTTTAAAAAATTATTATTATTATTATTATTATTATTATTATTATTATATTATTATTATTATTATTATTATTATTATTATTATTATTATTATTATTATTATTATTATTATTATTATTATTATTATTACCATCATCATCGCCATCGTCGTCATCTTCATCATCATCATTATCATCATCATCATCATCAATATTATTTTCTTCTTTTTTTTGTTCGTTTTTTTTTCTGTTTGCTTTTGTAATTATAAGATTCTATAATTGATGTTGCATTAAAGCCTACCTAAAGCAACTATTATTCATCATTATTGACTGCCCATGCTCCCCACGCACCTTATTCATTAGCTGTAAAGCTCAATTAAGGTCCCAGGTTTGAGAGTTTTTGACAAGACGAGGGTTATTTAAATCGATCGATTTTTTGAAAGACGATTTTTCTGGCCAAATTTTTTTTTTTTTAAATACGTGTTTTTCCAGTATACGGCATTGGGCTGTAAATGAAAATGTCCTTAAAACATAAGTAACAATATGTTGTATCCGACGTGCACTTATTTGCAGGTCCTTTTAACCCAATTCATTATGGGCTCATCATTGTTGTAATGGAAATCTTTATAAAATGGCGCAAAATATTGTCCATTACAACAATGTTAAACTAAGCCCATATATGGGTTCGGATGTCATATATATGAATATGTATCTATATATATATATATATGTATATATGTATACGTCGGTTGCATCGCATATTCTTTGAGAGGAAAACTATATTATAAAGGGAGAAACAGATAAAAACATAGAAGGACAAAAACCTTCATTCTTATTATTGACTAATTCCGTTGACATAATTCCAGTTTAACGATATAGGTCACAGCCTGCTATATTTATAATGTTTAGAAGCTTGGTAACCGAAGTAACCAGACCTATTTTTGCTTTATTTATGTTTAGAAGTTTGGTAACCGGGGAAACCAGAACTGTTTCGTTTTCATGAACGATCAATATCATTAGGCTTGATTGGTGTAGGAAGTGTGTTGACATCTGAAATTGACTGAACACATCGCTAGTTCGTGTAACACGACGTAATAGATAACATTATGTGTTTAGTGTTTCGATTTCTGGTGACGTTGGTTTTAAATGGGGGCCAACGACGTCAGAATTGAATGGTTGGAGTAGCGTTGATGTCTATGGTAGTTATAGATGATGATGATGATGATGATGATGATGATGATGATGCTGATGATGTAAAGCAAAGGTAAAGGCGATGACGACGACGACGACTACAACGATGTTGATATGATAGTGATGATGATGATTATGATGATGATAACGACGATGATAATGATGTTGATGATGATAACGATGATGATGACGACGATGAAACCCATGATGATGATGATAGTGATGATGATGATGATGATGATGATGATGATGATGATGATGATGATGATATTGATGATGATGATGATGATGATGATGATGATGATGATGACGATGACGGCCATGATGATATTCCCATTCTTGGTGACTGTTGATAAAATCAATTTCATTACAAACTGAGAAAATTTGATAATATGATACTCTAATGATAACGACTTGGCAAATAGTTGTTCCCAATAGCCTATTTATTAATTATTTAAACAACAGCATAAATGCCTTTTCTTTCTCCATCAGATCAGACACAAGGCACCAGTGTTCTCATCTGTATTTGAAACGTCTCAACCCGAGAATCACCATAATACTGCCAAACGATGAGGATGAGGACGGTAACGATCATCATCATCGTAGCCGTGTGTTGGGTCACGGTCGTCCATTCTCAGACACCAACAGGTGACGTTTTTCATATAAAAAGTTAAAGATAATTTGTGCTCTCACAGGATTTGTCTAAATATAGCAATAAATTGGTAGAATAACAGTCTGAATGTGTGTACGTGTGTGTGTGTTTGTGGGTGTGTGTGTGTGTGTATGAGCGAGAGAAAGAAAGAAAGAAAGAAAGAAAGAGAGAGAGAGAGAGAGAGAGAGAGAGAGAGAGAGAGAGAGAGAGAAATAGAGATAGATAGATAGAGAGAGAGAGAGATAGATAGATAGATAGATAGATAGATAGATAGAGAGAGAGAGAGAGAGAGAGAGAGAGAGAGAGAGAGAGAGAGAGAGAGAGAGAGAGAGAGAGTGTGTGTGTGGAGGGGTGGGGAATAAAAATGATGAAGAGTAAAATGAAAAAAATTACATTAAAACTGATGAGAATGACAATATAATAATAATAATAATAATAATAATAATAATAATAATAATATAATAATAATAATAATAATATAATAATAATAATAATAATAATAATAATAATAATAATAATAATAATAATAATAATAATAATAATAATAATAATAATAATAATAATAATAATAATAATAATAATAATAATAATAATAATAATAATAATAATAATAATAATAATAATAATGATAATAATATTAATAATGATAATAACAATAATAATAATAATAATAATAAATAATAATAATAATAATAATAATAATAATAATAATAATAATAATAATAATAATAATAATAATAATAATAATAATATATAATAATAATAATAACAACAAAATAAATAATAATAATAATAATAATAATAATAATAATAATAATAATAATAATAATAATAAGTAATAATAGTAACAAAATAATAATAATAATAAATAATAATAATATAATAATAATAATAATAATAATAATAATAATAATAATAATAATAATAAAAATAATATATAATAATAATAATAATAATAATAATAATAATAATAATAATAATAATAATAATAATAATAATAATAATAATAATAACACGATCTTATCATTGTACGAGTAGCTTTTCTTTTTGCCCTAGCACCCACATAGTTGACATCATGGCGGCAGTCACGAAAAGCTTGTCTAAACTTGGTGTCTATTTCATCTTGTTATTTATAACAAGAACTTGCATCTCTCAGAATATAACTACAGATGCCGTTGCAAATACAACGCTTAGTGCCAACGCAACCGTTGTTACAATAACTACTGACACAACAGCAACAACAACTCCACCAACAACCACCACACCAATCCCAACAACAACCATAGCTCCCAGTGTTCCAGGGTCTTCAATACCTACAGATAAAGGTATGGGGGAGGTAGCTTCACCAACGAACTGCTAATATCAAATTCATTAAACAACTTGTGCTGTAGACTAGCAATAATTACAATGAACTCGATCTTTCAACAATAACGAACGACTTTAATTTAAATATACCATTTTGCTTCCTCAACTCAAGCCCAAGCTCGATTACAAATACAAAACATTACGTTATCTTCAACCTCTCTTACTACCCGACCATTCTAACTTTCACCAACTACACACTCTAGTCACGCACCAGACACTCACTCATTCGACCCAATACACATAACGGTGACCATAATAGTGAACAGTTTCACAACAACTTGGTATTGTTATCCAGCGATATTTAATTTCACATTTCTGGCTGAATTTTTCAGTCCAGCATCCAAATCCAAAGCAAAACCCGAGGATGCCTTTCACTGACGCTTTCAGTTTTTGGCCGAGTTGATATCACCAATTATATCTAAACATATTCACTTTCTATACTGTTCAATCCTTACCACCCACTACATTGTCTTGGATATAGATATAAATAGAGCTGCTCGTCATTTTGTATCAGTATCAGCTTACTGATATACCCCTTATTAAATAAAAAAAATCACCACCCTAGAGAGCCGATCCATTTAGATTTAGTATACAGTACAGCAAGATAAAACCAAAAGGAATACAGAACTGTATGCGTTTTCATTGAACAAATATAATTATAATGTTGAATTTAAAGGCTTGCTAGGATCTTGACACAACATAGAACTAATTATTCCGCTTGTGCTTAGAGTCTGGTGTCTCAGAGTTATAACGCTACATAAGTTTTCAGCATTATTATTATTATTATTATTATTATTATTATTATTATTATTATTATTATTATTATTATTATTATTATTATTTCCCAGAAAACTATACTGATCATGTAACCCATTACACTAATCATTAACAAATAATGAAAAACAAAAAACAAATCATAAATAAAACAATACGCTTTCAAGGATACAGGATTATGATTTCTAAGGATGCATATATGTTTTTGTGTATCTGCTTATGTCTTTAGGAGGGGATGTTAAGATAACAAAAATGCTGTCCTTATTATTAATTTCTGAAATCATGCAAATCGTTTTAAATTATTTTCCCAAAGTAGTTTTGTTTTAGTTTTTATTGTTTTTCCTCATTGCCAGATTTTAGCCGGTGCCCATGTGACTTGACTGGCCTTGCATGTGATGTCAATTGTTGTTGTGATCCAGACTGCACCACGGATGACAAGAGAGTCTTCTCTGAATGCTTTAGGAATTCTTATAGGTTTGCATGGTTCTTATTCGAATTCAATAGTGCATAATATTGTTTAATGACTTTGTAATAATGTGTTAAAAAGACCCCAACCCAACAAAACAAATACCTGGGTGATGCCAGTTTTTTTATTTTTTCCTACTTCATCTAATAATTATTGGGTCTTTTAGCTTAGCTGAAAGATCACTCGCTTTAACCAGTAAACTGCCACACTGTGGAAAAACTCGTATTTAAACATTTTGCGACGTCCCAGGTTTGAGAGTTTTTGCCAAGATGAGGGTAATTTAAATTGATTGTTATTTGCAGGACAAGTTTTCTGGCCAAATTTTTAAATATGAGTTTTTCCAGATTATGGCAGTTAACTGTTTAATGGTGAAATGAATATCAGTCCCAGGTATCGTTGAGATTCAATTCTGACCTCCCTGTCCTCCTAACAATGACTGGGGAGCTTAGGTTAGAACTGATGGAAAGTACTTTGCAATACACAAGTGTCAAAAGGGTAGCAAATAATTGCTTTTGTCTGTATACTGCCTTAGAAACACAATTAAAATCCATCTCCATGGACCTTATAGCTCTGAAGGACTACATTTTTTTTTTAACTTCATGAACAATGCCACTCTTTATGAATGTTACAACTAGAACTAGAAGGGAATGTCTGCCTTATGCCATTCATGGTTAGGAGACAGCTTAATTATATATCCTTCGCTCCCTTCTTTTTTTGTATATATATATATATGTATATATATATATATATATATATATATATATATTATATATATATATATATATATATATATATATATATATATATAGTAGGCATCCTTCCGTCTCGAGAGACGATGGTTTGCGCCCTGTATGACTTTAGTCTCATCAGTCTTGTTGAGACAATGACGGGTGTGACTCAGCAGACCAATCCTTGCATGGCAGTCTCTACCGCAGTTGTTGCACACATAGTTTGACTGTGCGTTTGGTATTTGGATCTGCTGCCTCTCTTTCCTCCTTGCTCTCCTCTCCTTAAACTTCGTCTTTCTCCTCTCCTCACCTCTCTTCACTCCCTCCATCACCGCATATCTCCAGCCGCTGCGGTCGTCAGCAAGCGACTCCCAGGTGTTTGAGTCGATGCCTGTCAATTTCATGTCTCGTTTGCAGACATCATAGAAGCCAGAGCTGGACGGCCAGTTGGTCGCCGTCCAAAGCTAGTTCACCGTACATGATGTCTTTGGGTATGCGTCCATTGTCCATCCTGTGTACGTGACCAAGCCATCGCAAACGTCGCTGGCAGAGCATGAGATGCATACTGAGGGAGTTAGCTCTTTCTAGCACTGCATTGTTAGTGAGTCTGTCCTGCCACCTGATGCCGAGAATTCGTCGTAGACAGCGAATGTGGAAGTTTTCCAGGCGGTTCTCCTGTCTGGCATATGTTGTCCAGGATTCACTGCCATACAGTAGGCTACTGAGTACACATGCCTGGTATACTCTGAGTTTGGTGTTCAAAGTGAGTTGGTTGTTGGTCCACACTCTCTTGCTCAGTTGTGCCATGATAGCGGCACCTTTGGCGATGCGCTTGTCTAATTCTGCATCAAGTGAGAGGTTTCTGGTGATGGTTGTGCCCAGGTATGTGAAGTGATCAGTGACTTCTAGCTCCTCGTTGTCAATGTAAATTGCTGATATAGAGGGGACATCCTGACACATTACATTTGTTTTCTTGATGCTGATCGTCAGCCCGAATTCTCTGCATGCGTGGGAAACCCTGTCCATCAGCCGCTGAAGGTCTTCCTCGGTATTCGCGCATAGAGCTGCATCATCTGCAAATAGCATTTCCCTTATGAGGACTGTGTGGACCTTGGTCTTTGCTCTCAGCCGTGCCAGATTGAACAGCTTCCCATCACTTCTGGTGTGTAAGTGGACTCCTTCTGGGGACTCTTTGAATGCGAACTTCAGCAGTAAGGAGAAAAATATACCAAACAAAGTCGGTGCGAGGACACAGCCTTGTTTCACGCCGCTGCGCATGGGGAAGGGTTCAGAGGCTCCACCGTCGTAGCTAATGGTGCCCTTCATGTCGTCGTGGAAGGAGGCAATGATGCTAAGCTGCTGAGGAGGACAGCCAATCTTCTTTAGCAGCTGGAAAAGGCCCTTCCTGCTAACAAGGTCAAATGCCTTTGTCAGGTCAATAAATGCAATGTAGAGGGGCATCTGCTGTTCTCTGCATTTCTCCTGAAGTTGACGTACTGAGAAGATCATGTCCACTGTCGACCTCTTGGCTCTGAAGCCACACTGCGACTCTGGGTTTGATACGTTCGGCGAGGACTTGCAGTCGAGCGAGGACAACGCGCGCAAAGACTTTAACCACAATGCTCAGTAGAGAGATTCCCCTATAGTTATTACAGTCGCTACGGTCTCCCTTGTTTTTGTAGAGGGTGATAATCTTGGCATCACGCATATCCTGGGGTACCTTGCCTTCTCTCCAGCAAAGACACAGGAGTTTATGTAGTGGTTCCAAGAGGGATGGTTTTCCACATTTGATGATTTCGGGTGGAATGCTGTCGTCACCGGGTGCTCTGCCACAGGCCAAAGCATCGATTGCTTTGCTGAGCTCCTCCATGATTGGTTCTGCGTCTAGTTCTTCCAGTACTGGCAGTTCTTCAATTGCGTCTAACGCTTTTTGGGTGACAGTGTTTTCTCTGGCATAGAGTTCCAAGTAGTGCTCTACCCATCTACCCATCTGCTTGTCCTTGTCAGTGATGGCTTCCCCTGTCTTGGATTTAATAGGTGTAGTTTTCTTTGTAGATTTGCCTGTCGCCTGTTTGATGCCCTCATACATGGCATTTATGTTGCCATTTGCAGATGCTTGCTGGATGTTGTCCGACAACTGAAGCCAGTAATCATTGGCGCAACGTCGTGCTGTTTGCTGTGCTTTGCTGCGTGCAGCTCGCAGCGCCTGCAGGTTCCTCTGACTCGGTTTATGTTTATAGCTGACAAGTGCGCTGTGCTTGGCATCAATGACTGGCTCCATCTCAGTAATTCTGGCTTCAAACCAATCATTGCTCTTGCGCTCCTTTTTTCCGTATGTCAGAACTGCAGTGCTGTAAATGGCGTTTCTAAGAGAGTTCCAGCTGTCCTGTGCGTTTTGTTCTGCTTCTCTATGAGCTGTGTTGAGAATCTTCTCAAGTTGCTCGTTGAACTCTATATTCTTTTCCCGGTAAGCTGTCTTGCTGATGTTGATCCTGGGCTGGCCCTTTCTCTTTGAGTGATGAAGTTTCTTTGGTGTCAGTTTCACCCTTGTGGCAACCAAAGAGTGATCAGTGTCGCAATCAGCGCTTTGATAGGACCTGGTGTTACAAACATTGTTAAGAGAATCGCGCTTAGTAATGATCATGTCCAGCTGATGCCAGTGTTTTGACCTTGGATGTCTCCATGACACCTTGTGACATGCCTTGTTCTGAAAATAGGTGTTCGTCATGCATAGTTTGCGATAGCAGCAGAGTTCAAGAAGCCTCTGACCATTTTCATTCATCTTTCCTATGCCGTGGTGCCCCAAAACGGTTGGCCATGATTCTTTGTCAGCACCAACTCGCGCGTTGAAGTCGCCAAGAAGGTAGATGTGCTCCACTTCTGGGATATTGTTGACAATGGCGTCTAATGACTCATAGAATTGGTCCTTTACTTCAACCGAAGCTTGCAGTGTTGGGGCGTAGACGCAAACAAGGTTCACCGAGCCCTGCATGGATGACAGGCGCAGCTTTAAAATTCTTCTGTGCCGTCTGTTGGCGGTTCGATCATAGGAAGCAATGTATGGGTACTGCAAATCCAACACCGTGCTCCCTCACGTCTTCTGTGCCTTTTCCTTGCCAGAAGATTGTAAAGTGTTTCTCCTTCAGGGATCCCCTCTCTGGGAGTCGCGTTTCCTGCAAGGCTACTATGTCGATGTTCAATCTGTTAAGTTCACGATCAATTACTGCTGTTTTTCGAGCATCGTCCATGGCCTGAAGGTCATCTGTCAGTCCTGAGCGCATAGTTCTTACATTCCAGCTTGCTAATCGAAGAGCTGGGGACTTCGTTTTCTTTTTCATTTGCTTGCCTGGTACACAGTTTAACGATCCACTTGTCAAGCTTGCAAGCTTTAAGCTCCAGGCACCCTCTGAAGCAGGCAGATCGTGGCGGGTCAACACCTTTCTGGCTGGGGGCTGCCCAGCTTGGGGCGGGCGGTAGCTGACCAGTAGGATTACGATGATCCCTCCCACTGTCGAAGACAACCCGTAGCGTCGAACTCTACGCCAATCGAGCAAGGACTTATCACTCGTAGACTGCTGTCTTCCGTGTTGTTACTCTTCACCGGTGAAGGTGAGACTGGAGTGTCCTCTCCAGGGCGCGGCCTGGGCAGAGTATGTGGAGATCCTGGGCTGCCCAGTAACCAGAACCTCCCTCTCTTCCTCCCTGGTGTGGTCCAAAGGATCGCACAGCGATACGTTTGGCATCAGTTTGGATGCAGATTTCTGTCAGGTTTACTCCTTAGCCTTTCCTCCTCCTGAAGGTATCCATGTATGGCTCCACTGCCTTGTGGATATATATATATATATATATATATATATATATATATATATATATATATATATATATATATATATATATGTATATTTATTAATGCCTGCTGAATGCCATGGGTTTAATGGAACATTCTAAATTTCCATTTCTTTCAATTATCAAAATTTGGCACCTTTGGCATTTACAGGATCAACCGCGCTCATTTTGAATTGCCCACATATTAGGACAACGTTTTGACCTAACTGATCTTCATTTAGTTATATAGCTACTCATTTTTCACAATCAATCAGACATCATTTCAGATAATTGCATTTATATGAGCATAGTAAATATTTTGGCTCAGTTTTGGTCATCTTTAGTATTTATTTATATTATTTTTTTATGCAAATTTCATTCATACTTTTAAGCAGTGTATTGAGGGCTTGTACAATGAGTGGCTGAATGACTATAGATGGTATGGGCTTGGCAAAGAAGCTCACAACATTGCCATCTGGAAGTATAACGAACCAACACACAAAACTATGTGTAACCTTAAACGTTTATAGTCTGATTAATGCAGTTTACTTAGAATTACTCATAAACACGGATGACAAAAAACAAAAACAAAGACCTGAGTGATGTCAATTTCAGTCTATCTATAGATGAGCAAATATGAAATTTTTTTTTTACATCATTGCATCATGGTTTTTCATTTTATTTTACTCGCCGTCTGTTATGTGCTACATAATTTATATTCTGCAACACTTTCTCTCAATTCTTGTCTCAGGTTAGATGACAAGTTGTGCTTTGACCGTGATGTTATCTTATATGAAAATGGACCAGAATACTCCAATACAACAAATGATTTATTTTGTATATATTTTGATAATGGTAAGTTCTTGTGTAAATTTAGTCATAAATATTATTATTATATTGATGCTTTGGATATAGTTGCAATTAAGATGCACCATTCTCCTATTCCACCTCATCCTTCTCCTCCAGCTCCTTCTTCTTCTTCTTCTTCTTCTTCTTCTTCTTCTTCTTCTTCTTCTTCTTCTTCTTCTTCGTCTTCTTCTTCTTCTTCTTCTTCTTCTTCTTCTTCTTCTTCTTCTTCTTCTTCTTCTTCTTCTTCTTCTTCTTCTTCTTCTTCTTCTTCTTCTTCTTCTTCTTCTTCTTTTTTTTCTTCTTCTTCTTCTTCTCTATTTAAAAATCTCCTTCACTTCTTCAACAGCCTTTTAATTCCGTAAAAGTTTGGATATAGTTATGGCATAGTTGGCCTTCTGTATGTAGTTCTCTTAGTGTGGTTTTGTGATTTTGCGATATGACATTCGACTTGTGACCTACAGGTACTAGGTTCAAGTCCCGTTGTAGGGGATGAAAGTTGAGTCTCTGGATAAAGCTCTTTACTTAAATTTTCTCAAAATGTTAAATGTTGAATGAGTACCTAGCCAATAATAGGGTTGTCTCTGTTGAAAAACACATCTTTTCACTAAATACTTACATAAAATACATTTAAAAATTCAATCAAGTATGAATTGATGTTTTTGATGCCTTCTTCATGCGCTTATTGTTTTGATATTGGTTGATTTGGTCTCGCAGTGTTATTGTATTCAGGGCAAACAATGTCTTTACAATGTCTTTTTGTTTTTTTTTAAAAGTGCCTTAAGGTTTTGGCGAAAGGCACAGTAGAAATTTTCTTATTTAAACATAACAGTAGATTACATGTGTTATGTCTCTTGTTCTATATGTTTAATGTTGTTGTTGGCTAAGGACCCCATGTGAGGCGCTTTGACCACATTTAATGGTGATTGTGATATAATTAAAGCGCACGTCTCTTTACCTCTATATCTACTTTTATTGTCATTGCAGATGAAGAGCGTAATTATTACAAAAATCCAAGTCTGATAACAACAGTAGCAAAGATCCAGGAGTATGTGAAGGACTATGGAAAGTTTTCCTTTCAGCCCCAACCTGTATCAACACCGACTGCAGAAATTACCAACTATTACAAGGTATGAATCAGTAATTTGAATCTGAATAAAATATTATCTACCACGACAGCATCGGTAATTATGTATAACTCACAGTCAAAATTATTGAAATTGCAAGCTTTGTATTTCTTTGTTTTATTTTTTCAGAATCTTCTTTGTTGTCTCCTCGTCCTTCTCGTCCTCCTCTTCCTCCTCATCCTCCTCCTCCTCTTAATTCTTCACCTTCTCCTCCTCCTCCTCCTCCTCCTCCTCCTCCTCCTCCTCCTCCTCCTCGTTCTTCTTAAGAAGAAGGAGAAGGAGGAGCAGGAGGAGGAATTGATGAAGTGTCTCTATTTCCCTTGAAGAGTGCTTTGAGCACGTTTAGTGGATATTGCGCTCTATAAAAGCTCATTTATTTTCCAGTAGCAAATGAACCAAATGAGAATCTTTTACATTATTGTGAGACAGAATACTGATGAATATTGATTGATGTGTTGGGACAAATATACTCATTTTCATAAATTGAATAAGGCATATTGTTTTCCAGTCAGGGGATCCCATGTACGTCGTCTTCCCAACTCAGGCTGCTTCATATTTGGCCCTTCCAACATCCTTGTCAGCTTCTCCTCAGTGTACTGATGGAAATCCTGCAGGTAACATTCAGAAAGAAATATGTATGTAGTATGTTTTCTCATACAAGTAAAAAAAGTCAACCTTTTATTTCACATAGACAATGTATATAGGTTAGAATTTCTATACATGTCTTTGGTGGTGAAGGTAGAAGACCTTAAGAAGTTTTCAATATGACAGATTAAAATAGAAAAGTGTTGAAAAATTATGGGATAGTCTATTTGTCCTTAATACCGTCCATTTCACCTCTGCCATTAATGATGGCACAAATTTTTATATGTTTTGTAAACAATTTAGTATTTTATCTATTTGTATAAAAACTATTAATCAAAATGGATTCAATAGCATTGAAAACTATTTGTGTCTTCACTTCTTTTGCAATGTTATATGACATGTGGGTTGTGAAATAAGGTGTCCTGTCTTGTAAAAAATTCAACTGATGTTTGACTTTGTCGATCGTTAGATGGGTGACAATTATCCCAAAAATGCTGTTCCTGGTATTGTCCTTACGGGTAGGGCACTTGACATACATTACCTCACTTGACTCAAAACTATAACTATCTAGCAGTTTTACATAAGAGTGCTAGTACAAAAAACGGTGCCCATAATGCATGTTTTCATATGTGAAATGAAAATTTGGTTCCATCTGACATCCTTACCTACTTACTTAGGCCTTTCACTTTCACTCAGGCGGGAGCATAGGCCATTGTTGAATCCCCTCCATCTTGTCCGGCTTTGTGCCATCTTCTCAGCTTCTTTCTATGTTGAGCCTTCAGTTTTAGATCTTCCACCAGTGCCCTCCTCCAGCTATTCCGCCCTCTCTACCTCGTTCCCTGCGGGTTTCATGTAAGAGCCTGCCTGGTTATATTTGCTGCAGGCCTTCTCAGGATATGGCCCAGCAATTTCTATCTCCTCCTCTTAATTTCTATCTCTATTTATTCTTGGCCTCTCATTTCCTATAGTAATGTAAATTTAAACATCAGGTAATATGCAACCATGTCGATGGGCCATACAAATGAGCATATCCAAATATGTTTGTTCACATTGATCATGGTTAGAGATGGGGTCAGTGGTGATGAAGGCAACCCAAAATTGCAGAAGGCAATGTTGAAGTCCTTTAGCTAAGGTTGAAAACTGTCTAAATCTGAATCTGAATCTGAATGTTACTCTAAGTCAACTCAATTCTGAGTATTTGCATTCGACAGCTGAGAGAGTTGTTGGATGTGTCAGCCATTGTTGTTGTTTAGGCTGAAGTAGTTTGATAATGTTTACTTGAAGGTGTCTAAATCAGTTGTGTTTACTCTAAATTTGACAATAGATAAACATTATGCCCTGAAGATAGTAAATATTTTATTTCAAAATTATGTGTTGTAACGAAATCAGTCTCTCTCCAAATATTGAAATTAAAGTCATGATGAGCTGATTTTTTGATCATCATCACTAGCCCAAAATGATGTCAAAAGTTGTAACAAATTCAATAATTTGTGTGCCTGAAATGTATTATGCCCATCAACATTATATAAGTAATTCTGATCTTTTGTACATTTGCCTATTTGTTTATGATCTACGATACATTTTAGCGTACCTGATTGACCAGACTGTTTCTTGCATGAGGAGTGTATCAAACATTGCAACGGGGTGTACTACAACCACTGCTTTCCAAGCATCAACCTTCTATCAAAATATGAGACTCGTCAAAGTGAGTAACTCTGTGTGGCTATGCAACAATTCAAATTTTATTCATTCAAACAGTTATCATACCATTTATTTTTTTTTTTTTTAAAGAACTGAACAAGTGTAAATGAAAGGTACCAGACAAAGCAAGAAAGAAAAATACAACCAAAAAAACCATCCCAAAAAATCAGTTGACCTCGACTGGGGATCAAATCTCAGATCTTCTGATTACCGGTCAGACATGCTACCATTCTACCAGCTCTTCTGGGTTGTCTCTCGGAAGAGGGGAGGGGGAGGGGGAGAATTCTTAAGGCGACTCAGAGTGGTCCTTGTCACTGGAAAATGATTTCAACCCAAGGGAATTATAAAGATTATATTAAAAAAAAGACCAAACCCCCCCCCCCAAAATACCCCACAAAAACTCCAACAATTTGAGTAAGAATGAGATGATTTACAAAGGGGCATGAGTGTTGTATATATTAATTGTGAAAATTAGAATTTTAATTATCATTTGACCCTTGAATTCAATCTACTTAATTTGGTTCACACAAACTTCAGACATAATATTAGATTTAGATAAGAGTGGATGGATGTGGGGAGTTCGAAAGTTACACTGTTTTGTCTTTGGAATGATGATCTTACTTTTGTTTCCCCCCCCCCCCCCCCCCCCACTCCTCCTCTCCCTCCAGGATCCTTTCTTACTTCAAGCATATAATTCTACAACAACAGTAACTGACCCTGTTCTTGGTGAGTGATAATCGCAGTAGAATTTGATGTCTAACTTATTTGTTATTTGTTGCCAAATTATTTTTATCGATACCTACCGTATAGAAATTGGTTATTTTTTGCTTTTGAAATTTAATTCTGTAACGACAGAAATTTTATACAAAGCGTGTATAAGAATTTAACCAGCAATACACATAGCCTGATGACTCTTTATGACCACTAATACAGCCCATACTGGATAGCCTGATGACCCCTTATGACCACTAATGCAGCCAATTCCAGATTTTACTTAATAATGACACGCTGAAAATGATGTAAATAAAATGTTGAAAATAATGAAATTTTGATCTTACAACTTTCAGGCTCAATTGATCTCAGCGGTGTAACCGAGCTCTACGACAACGATTTCACTCTACAGTTTGAATTGGATCCGAACTCCACTCTAAGGTGTATCAATACTGCAGGTGTCGAGTCTACTTGTAGCTTTGCCACGCCTCCTGCCACGCCCACATGGGATGGCACGACTTGCCAGAATGTTCTGACTAAGGTGAATTTATTATTAAGTGTACAGTGCATGTGCATGTGTATGTTAGTAATAATAATAATAATAATAATAATAATAATAATAATAATAATAATAATAATAATAATAATGATAATAATATATCTTTATTGCCCTCAAATAGTGGCAATTTGTCATTTGGTTACATGTGCTATGACAATATTATGAAGAAGATACATAACATGTTGTGAGTGTGTAAGCGTATGTGTATACACGTAAGCCATCAGTAATTCCAAGCACAGATGAGCATTTTATCAATTTGGAAGTGGGCGCTATAAAACATGATTATATTTCACCAAAATTTGTGCGTCTCAAATCTTACATGGAGTGAGGCAAAGGTCCATGCCAAGGACAGAAGAAGATGGAAGAGTACTGTTGAGGCCCTATGCTTTGCTAGGAGCCAAGAGGCATAAGTCAAAGTAAGTCAAGTATTGTAGGGTATGAAGATGTGACGTATGGCCCTTAGTGAAAAAAACAAAAACAAAACTGCATATGTGTTGCAGCATGTCAATCAGGTATTATGTCAAAATGAATTGGATTCATAAAATTGAGTTTTTAAGTCAAAACAATCAGAACTGAGAAATTTAAGATTTTTGAAGTTTAAGAAATAAAACCCACTCTTCTCAATGAGGGAAAATTATTTTAGCTCAAACTTTAAAATTTTACCTTAAAATTCCATTTTAAGCTTTGAGTTCATCAGGGCATAATTCTTTTTGATGCAATTGACCATATATGTATTTGAATGGAAACTATCTTTTAAAGGAATGGATATACCTTTCAATGTGATAGTTCATATTTTAACATTTAAAAAAAATTTATGTTTGAAAACGTGAACCAATGATTTTTTTTTTGCCAGCCAAAGTGTAGGCAATAATGCATTTTGTATTGCTACTATGTAAGTCATTGTAAAAGAAATGGAAGTGCCATCATGATTTCATTCGGACCTGGGACTTGCCAACTATCAAAGACTGGAATGCTCTTCTCGAATCATGTGTGGACACAACTTCAATCTTCAAATGAAGATTATCAAACTACTTCAGCTTACACACCAACAATTGCTGCCACATTCAACAACTATCTCTGCTCTCGAATACAAATACTCAGAATTGAGTCGACTTTGAGTAACATTCAAACAAACAAAAAAGATATAACTGTATAAATCAAACAATTCGACAGGTCTGCCGTTAATAAAAATCAAATATCTGGTAGCTTTCATACTAATATAGAAAATGTCATATCATTTCGCAGTTCATTCTGAGTTTACTTTTGACTAGAGATACGACAGATTGCTTATTTGGAATCTGAGAAATCACTTTTTTAAATGAAGGAGAGTAGAAAAACCAGGATAAAAATAAATATTTCATCATTTCATTCAGGTTATGTTGAAAATAAATGATAAAGGAAAATATTACAGTCGGCATTTTTCACAAAATAATCAAAAGTAAATTTCAACACCATTAAGCAGAAATATTGTCCAACAAAATGAGCACGGGCTTTCCAGTTTTTCAAATTTTATTGAAAAAAAAAAGAGAAGAGAGGTTATAACCCAAAAATTTTGAAAGAGAACTTTTAAAAAGGAAACATATATAAACAAAAAATGAAAAAACAACCCATGATTTTTTGGTGCATGGCAATTTGTGACTTAGTCGGTACAGAATCTAGCTGCAGTAGTTCGTAAAAGTACATTCTCTGTCAAAGTTGAGTTGTCAAAAAATTTGGAAAAAAAAAAAAAAACAACACACAAAGTGGTTCTATCAGATATTTTTATCCATATAAAAACATCATTTGAATTTAAAGTCTCATGTACAATGTCAAAGAGCTCATTGACAAGAGAGTTGTTCCTCTCTCTGATGGGTACAATATGAGCAACGTCTGCATCATCACTCCTGGTGGAATTAGTTAATAATCCTAGAACTCAAGGGTTTATATAGGGCAATGTACATAGTGCACTATCCACTAAACGTCCTCACAGCACTTTACAAGGGGTCCATGACCAACAGCAACACTTAACATGAAGGACGAGACATGATGCCTTTTTAGGCGATATTACAATTTCTTTCGACAGAGACAACGCTGGTAACAGCCAGGTACCCATTTTACCCATTTTTGAGTAAAGAGTCTTGACTATGCTCCACTGAGAGCAGGACTCAAACCAAGGAACTTTCAATCTAAAGATGAGTGTCATACCACTAGACCACATAACCGCACAACAAAGTTGATTTTATCATTTGATTTATTTCATTTATGCAGATTATTGATGAAGATTAAAAACCAATTATCCTTTGGGTTTGGCTTTGTTTATCAAACTTAAGTTTACGTTGATTTCTTCATTGCTAAAATAAAAGCATTAAAAACTTTGCTATTGTGAAAACAGGTTGAGTACCGGTTCACTACAGAGGGAACCTATGGAGTCAAGAACGCCTTTGTCAGTTTTATTTTCAGCGACATCAGAACCTCAAGTGTAATCCAGTCATTCCAGACCACTTTTACCACTGTGAGTATTCTTAACCCTCCTCCTCCTCCTTCTTCCCTGCCTTCCTCCATTAAAAAAAGTGATTATAATTAATTTTTATGAAAAAAAATATTCCTCTCCCCCCCCCCCTCCCCAATCTTTTGAAAAAGTAAAATTCTTAACACAGAACAAAATACAGTCAAAGTTTAAAGATATCATTAGGAATTATCCCACCGGTTATACCTGTAGAATAACACTGTAGTCATAGTCTGCTTTGTTTACTTTTGATAAGGTGTTGAGAAATAAAAGCAAAAATATTATGTTTTCTAATTGGGTCCCTCGCCTTCTCTTTCTCTCTCTCTCTCTCTCTCTCTCTCTCTCTCTCTCTCTCTCTCTCTCTCTCTCTCTCTCTCTCCCCCTCTCTCTCTTTCTCTCTGCCTTTCTCTCTTCTTTCTCTCTCTCTCTCTCTCTCTCTCTCTCTCTCTCTCTCTCTCTCTCTCTTCTCTCTCTTCTCCTCTCTCTCTTCTTTCTTCTTTTTCTTCTCTCTTTTTATCTCTCCTTCTTCTTTTCATTCTCTCTTTAACCTACATCTCTATGATTTATTACTGCTGCCTCTAATGATATATTTCTTCTTTCTCTTCTACAGAAAATAGATGTCTCTGATGTATATGTGCGCAGTGGTAACCCAGGATACATAGTAGGACAACCGATTGTGGCGGGAATTCTCAACGAAACTAACCTGGGTGGAGGGGAAACTCAGTATCCTTTTGACTGTTTAGAATATATGTATATAACATGAGATTTATTTAATATAGCGCAATATCCACTAAACATGCTCAAAGACCAGCAGCAACACATAACATGTAGAATGAGACATGACGCCTTTTAGGCGATATTGCAATTTTCTCAGACAGAGACCATACTGTTAAAGCCCAGGTACTCATTTTACACCTGAGTACGGTGAGTGATTGTGAGTAGAGAGCCTTTTCCAAGGACTCATCGATGCACCGCTCAGAGCAGGACTTGAACCGAGGAACTTCCGATCTGAAGGCGAATGTCATACCACTCGAACACATAGCAGTGCAGAGTGTTTTGGCATTGCAGAAGAATGATTGGTTTATTGCACAGGTGAAATTAGCCATAAAACAATGAGTTATATTTCGTAGGCCATAGCAGTAGACCATTGATAGAAAGAAAAACTCTAAATAGAGAACACAGATCTCAGTATCAGTAGTTCCTTATTTTACTGAAATGATAAGGGAAAAACAGTGGGGCTTATAGTTCCTTATTTCTATCAATTTATTTTCAGTGTGTTCATCTTAAATGCGTTGTACTTTAGTTTGGTTTATAGATCTAAAGCATGGCTTAAAATAGTAAAATAGAAATTTACAACACAAGCAAAAACATCTTTCCTAGAAACTCATGACTGGGTTGGATTTGTGTACACCAGAGATTTTTGTTAATGGAGAAAGAGAGAAAGAGAAAGAGAGGGATAGGAGATATATATATATATATATATATATATATATATATATATATATATATATATATATATATATAGAAGAGAGAGAGAGAGAGAGAGAGAGAGAAGAGAGAGAGAAGAGAGAGAGAGAGAGAGAGAGAGAGAGAGAGAGAGAGAGAGAGAGAGAGAGAGAGAGTGTGTGTGTGTGTACACTTGGCCATAAGAGTTTTTCATTTAGTCAATTTCCTTAACACGCAACCCAGACAGAGAATATTATTGACACAAGAACGTGGACAACAACTGGCTCTTGTCAAACCTTCAGTAACAGGAAGTTGTGGCACTGCCAGTGGACAGAGGGAACCAGTTGTATTTGGGCAAAACATGAGGACTGGATGCTTTATCGAGTAGGTCTTTTTATTTAATTTTTTTTTCTGGAAAAAAACCGCAACAAATGGAATAAAGCCATACCAACCTGCCACCCCCCTTCCCAATAAATATGCACATCTATATAGTTCATGTTGGTCAAAGGCTTCTATTAGCCTGACTACATTATCTATGAAACATTTTTAAAATGCTGACAATAAATAAATATTTGAATTGAATTGAATTGAATTGAATTGAATTCATTTACCTTAATTATTTTTCATGCTCAATACCATTTGAAAAAAAAGATGTGTACACATATCAAACAATATTTTTGTCGTTGACCATGGCCAAGAGACAAACATGCACAAAAAATGATCGCAAAAGAAAACAAAACTAAACAAAAAAAAATCACATTGTTTTGGTTATTTCCTGTCGAAGACCAATGTCTGGAATGATTGATGTCTCCACATATATATGAATCATCTTTACCCAATTGTTCTTTCAATTTTAACTGGTTCACTTAGGCATCCTTAGTTTTAAATTTCGCTAATCCATACAATGCTTGATTCACCATATATAGTGTCATGACAGCAAACAGATGGACATCTGACTTACATGTTTGGGAGGTTATTGGCAAATATGATGGAAAATAGGACGCTCAGTTATGGAACCTTGGGGAACATCAGATGTTATCCGTCCTGCACTGAACTACAACTTGCTTGGTATAGCAAACAAAGGCTTTGATCCATTGTCGTAAAATAGTTTAAGGAGAAGACATTCATGAGGTACTATGTCAAATGCCTTCACAAAGTCCAATGGTTTGATGTCCTTTGTTAAGCTGTTATATCTTCATTCAGTGAAACAAGTTGGGTCTCACTTTTATTAACTGCTTTTGTTATTACTGTGGATGCAACTTTGAAAATCTTTTTATTCTAACATTCACCGTTCTTTTTAGAAATAGTGTAATTTTGAAGATGCAAATGCTATACTGATGATACTTTTGTTTTCCTCTCCAACCAGAGTCAAGCAATCAAACAATATATGCCAAGACTTACAAGCAGATATAATCAAAGCCTTAGAGGGTTACGCCATCCCCACATTCACAGATGGTAGCTATCCTGCAAATTACCGCTATGTGGCCATGTTCGGGGACAGCAGTTTGACTAAAACTGGAGACTGGTTGCCAATTTTATACCCAAACAGGCCCAATCCTCCTCAGGCAAGCAAAGAATATTCATAGCATTAGTATTAGGCCTTCCATAGTATGTTAATGAAAAAGCAAAAATGTTATGATTTTTGAAAAGTTAAAATAAATTTTAAAAGAAAAGAAAAGAAAACTATTGTAGAATAAACAAAATACAAAAAAAAAATGAAAATAAATAATGAAAGATATATTTATATCAAAAGTGGCACAAAAAATACTATAGCTTTAGTTTGATTGTGTTGAAGTCTTCAACATTTGGTGACTTGAAAATACACAGTTTTGTGAAAACAGCTGGCATTTCTCATGTGGATCTTTGTTTTTATCGCTATATTTCAGCCATGCTCACAGCTATCTTTGTAAGATTATTCTTCTTTTAATCTCTTGTGTGATTCGCTCATCTGATGTAGATTAATTGACCTGCTCTATCCATATATTGTTCTGGTTAGTATCACAGCTTGATGTATCAGGTTTCTTGTTAACCACCATATTTTCTGTTTTTCAAACATCATATTCCAATAACATCTCCACATTTTTTTTACTATCTTGTAAGACTTCTGAGATTTCTCTCAAAACACAACAGCATCATGACTGAGCCAAGAATTACATTTTGAACAACTTGAACGATTTTGAATAAGAGTTAAACTAAATGTTTGAAATTATAAAGAATACCTATTGGTTTTAATATTTTCCCCCCCATTCTTCTACCAGACGACCAGCGAGTGTTTCTTGTCACTTGGCATGGATATCCAAATCATCTACGCTAATGTGGGATCCCTGGCAAACCCACAGCCTAAGATTATTGGTGTGTCGTTTGTTTACGATGATGCACAGACTGTCAAATACAGGGTGTGTATAGTTCTGATATCTATAGATATATTATTTGGGAATTTGGATTTTTAGAAATAACTGCAATATTTCAATCACTGAACCAGTCATCACCAAAATTTTACACAGTGAAAATTGTTCATCTTTTTCAAGATTTTGATAAAAATTTAAAATATACTTTTATTGTTGTCCATCTCCATTACCATAATATCAATACTGATATAATAGCCCTAGTACCTACCATTCATTATGCTAGCAACTTCTATGATTGTCTATAAGTAAAAGAACTACGAATATTTGACTACAAAATCTACAGAATTACTGATCTTTGATTCAATATTACTTGTTCAAGAAGAAAGTTTGGTGCTAGAGCACATTTATTCAGGACTTGGGGATGAGGGGGGGGGGGGGGGGGGTAAGGGGTCTTTTTGATCTTCTAACTTGTTTGTTTATGAAGTCATGTATCTTCAGTTCTCTTTTTATCTCTTAAAACTCCGAATTTTTGAAGTCACAATTAGTTAGGTCTGATTAAACGTTGTATTTTCCTTTAAAGTGACAAATTAGGGAGTAGCACTGGTGTAAGATAAAGATCTGAATAAGTGTGTAATCAGGAGGTCTGAGGTTCGATCCCCTGTCAAGGAAGACTGATTTTTTGGGGGATTTCTTTTTTTTCTTGTATTTTTCTTTCTTAATTTGTATGGCACACACACTTTTTTAGATTTTTATTTTCCTCCACTGGTGTCAACCTTTGACCTTCACCCTTCCGTCTTTTTATATTTGTATTATTTTCTTTCCAGTGTTCCGGTCCATTTTGCCAACCTGGATCTGGTTCCCTCATTCAGAAGGTAGAGATTAGCAGCTCGGTGACCTTCATTGACGCATCCAAATCTCCACAGGAAGTGGAATCAGAGTACCCTACCTTTGCTGTCCGACTACCTTACGACTTTTTCTACCCGTTTCTGAATGCAGCGAGTGAAAAGGAATTTGGGATAACATGTTTTTTCCTGTGTTTGTTTGTCAATTTGGCACATTTTTTATAATACTAGAGAGAAGAATTTAGTGATTTTTAAATTATACCTTTAAATTGTTACTTAAATTGTAATAAACTCTTCATCTTTTTCTTCCTCTTCTTATTTTTTTGCCTCCTGCTTTTCTTCTTACTCCCTCTGTCCTCCTCCTTTGGTATTTGAGGCAATATCTTAAACCGGAGACTCTCTCTCTTCTTCTTTCTCTCTCTCTCTCTTAGAAGCAGCAACAATATTGTTACTACATTAATGCCAAAAAAAGACTTGTTGGGCTGTCAAGAAATCAAGATTTCCTTGATTTTCTTTGTTGTCATTTCTAAAACGTCTTTTAGAATTTCTTCTCTAACAATTCGTTTAAATTGTTCTGATTTGTTTTTAAATCACTGAAAACATAACAAAAATTTATCTCACTGAAAGTTTCATTTTCTATTGTTGTTACTGACAGTTATAGTTTTAGTTTTAGTTAGTTACTTTAGTATGGAAACTGTTCTGACATAATTTTGGCCATTAAGATCTCAATATGAACTTTTAAAATATTAAACGACCAATTTGAAGATTTGGAGATCAAAATAACTCAGAAAATTATGTTTAAAATATTACAAGTGAAGCCGATGCAATCTAATCATCAACTAAGTCATCATGAATTCCATAACGATCTCGGAGCGTATTTTTCGTTTATATTTTTTCTCAACATAAAGTGTCTTATTTGTTTATATTCTTTCTCAACACTTGATCAATAAAGCATAAAAACTTTAGTAACTGCAGACAATCAAGGAACTAGAGAAACACTATTCTAATCAAATTATTTTCCTTCACCAAGGTTTAAAGTTCAGGTATTGATTCCTCTCCAATGAAAAGGGTTTTGCGTTGATTTACAATTGACTAAAATGCTTTTATTGCTTATAATGAACATTCCATTCCGTCCAGTATTTACTGATTACCTATGTAGATTATTATCAATTATATTTATGAATTTTTTAAAATGCTTCATTTTATAAAAATGAATTGAGTTAAATGTATGAAATGGTCATAAATGTTTAGATTTATATTATGTATGTACGTATATATGTATTTACGTATGTATGAACATGAATATCTAAGAATGTTAGTGTTGAGTATGTGTATCTGTGTGCATGTGTGTGCATATGTGTGTGTGTCTGTGTTTGTTTGAGTGTATATTATGTGCGATGCATGCTTGGAGTAAGATTTTATATACAATGCAGCACAGAAATCACGGATTTGCAAATCTTGAAACCACGGAATCAGTCTCATTTATCCATTTGAATGCCCTCTATTTTCATAGTATTTGCAACACAAAACCCTGATGACTTTCACACTTTCAGAGACTAATACGAATATCTTGAATAAACTGGGACATTCGAGGATAAATTTCCCTTGCCTTTTGTTTGTATTGAACGGAAATGAAAGATGCCAGCACACTCCCTGTGGTGTTTTGTGTGTGTGTGTGTGTGTAGGAGGGTGTGAGAAGCATATTTGACCAGCACATTAACCGTCTACCTCTAGGAGACCATGGTGGTTGTGATTGTCTGAGGCTGTTACCGTTAAATACAATTTAACAAGCATTCAGGGATAGGGAAGATTGGGTGAGAAGAAAGGCAAGAGATGATACATGAGGAATTCATAGGTAATAATGTCATGTACTGACATGCTGGCTTTGTCATCTTATTAAGGTTATTGAATCAAATTTGACATACCAAACCAACAATCAATAGCTGCATACCAATGCCAAGCTAACCTCACTTTTGACGCAGTTCAGTTCGAGATAAAGAAGATTGTTGGGTGGGTGGGGGCAGGGGGGGGGGGGGGGGGGATGAGGTAATCACTATAATGTGCCTTACCGAAGCCACCTACATTTACCCCACTCACATTTTTCGTAATAATAAACTCTGGAATCTTGAAAATACAGAAATCTCAAACATATATGCTTGGTTCCGACTTGTTCCGAGATTTCTGTGCTTTGCTGTATGTACTTTTTATTTGACAAAGTTTAGAAAAGGAACATTAAGATATCAGTGTGTCAATGGTTGAGAGGGTTCACATGATGTGAGGTTAAGTTGAAGTGAATTAAGCTCCATTATTGTTTTTATTTCAATTTGTATTTTTCTAGAAAATAAAATAAGATGTACATACAACACATTCTTGTCTGGAGCCTTGTCTGTTAATAAGCGGATAATGATTTTCTTTCTTTTTCTCAGACATGTGAAAGAAAAATTGGTATGAGTTGGGATGTTCTGGTGTAAAGATTCAGTCATGGACTCCTGACTCAAACTGTGCGGCTATATGGTCTAGTGGTATGACACTCGCTTTTGGATCGGAAGGTCCTGGGTTTGAGCCTCGCTTGGCGTATAGTTCAGTCCTTGGAGAAGGCTCTTTACTCACATTCTCTCACCATACTCGGGTGTAAAATGAGTACCTAGCCGTTAACAGCATTGTCTCTGTCCGAAAAAATTGTAATATCACCTAACAGGTATCATGTCCCATCCTTCATGTGAAATGTTGCTGTTGGCTAGGGACCCCTTTAAAGCGCTTTGAGCACGTTTAGTGGATATTCGCTATATAAAAAGATCTTTTAAAACAAAAAAAAAACTGAGTAATGTCGATTAAAAACCACCAGGAAGGCATTTTCATACATTTTCCTTGATCTTTCAGTGAGGTCATCCTGATTTAAAGCAGCATTGTCTTTGACTAAAAAAAAAAGTAATGATCCAAAATGAATATACCAGTTTCTAGAAAGAAGAAAGTTCCAAACATGTGGGCTCAAAACCCTTCTTCAGCCGATAACAAAAACAATGAGTTTTTTGTTGTTGGATGAAGGAGGATTTTGAGCCTGAAACGTTCTTTGTTTTGTATTTTGTTCTTTTTTTTTAAGCTTTTATATTCATTTCTTTAATCATTATTTTCTACAGTCCACAGCTTCTAGCAGCTTAGTATCACGTTGATTTTTTCAAACCCCCATCGCTGCCGTAAAATTTTAATTCTTTATCGTCTTCTGGCACTTTCCTACTCACTTCATCTCTTGTTGTTATCAGCAAGTCTTTGGCCACAAAAGAAAACAAGTTGTGAGTTGTATTCAATAGTTCGACCAATGGAATAACTTGTTTCCTTGAGCTCTACTAACGACAACTCACTAGACGCTACACAAACCTAAAATATGATGTCAAACTGCCAGTCCTAGAGAGTTCTGGTGTCAGGCTATATGTTCACGATGGCTACGATCAAACACATGACTTGTACTATCTGAAATCATGGCATGCTGGGCAAATAATCAAGCATTGCAAAGCAGATAAGACATTGCAAAGCTGTGGGGGTGAAATGACCGAGTGTATAAGGTATTACACTTGAACCCAGAAAATTTTCATTTCATAGCTAACAGTTTTATAATATTTATCTCTGTTGAGCTGGCTCATCCATGATGGAAATTCCTTTAAAAAACTTTGTTGACCCATAACGCTTCCACATGGAATGAATAGGAATGAGTGAATGAAAAAATCCAGAAACTAAATTGAATCAAAATTAAAATTGACCTCAAAATCTACATCAATTTCCTAATAATTTATTCACATAATCTTCTCATATCGTCTACAAAAATAAATGTTATAATAAATGTCTTTTGAGGTATCGAAACTACAAACAATGTCCATATTTGAAGAATATTGAATGATATTTACAAATATTTTTTTAATAAAAAACGTCAAATAATAAAGCGTAATAGATCTGAAAAAAAACCGAACAAACCCAGACCCCCCTGCCCAAATAACACATGGTTGGTTCTTAAAGAAAAAAATAATAGCATTTCAATTGAAAATCACAAATGATTTAAACTAAGTATATAAAAGAAATTTTATTAAATTTTTGAAAATTTGAATATGACAATAATTAATTGTAAACCAAGAATTTTGATGAATTATATTGCGATTTCGTGACAATAATATTTTCATTTTAAACATTACCATGCAGCTGTATTTAATCCATCTGGGGACTTTTTAATTTACTCTTTGAAACCTATCGTGTCCCTTTGATTTTAAGAATAAAGAGTAAACACTAGACATTTATGAATCACGGAGAAATTGTTTTAAAAAGGGAAGACGTAAACAACAGTCCCACATTTGTAACCAGTCAGCTCAAAATGGTATTATGTCAAAGTGAACCCGACTGAATTGAATGTTAAACTTATTGATGCTATGCATTAAGCTAAAATACTCATAACAACCACCAGCCGGATATAACATATCAACAAGCTAAACCATGTGTAAGCATAAAACATTTATAGTCTGATTGATAGAATTTAGTGAGAACATCATTAAAATGGCTGTCCAAAAGAAATAACAAATAGCTGAGTGACGTCAATTTCGTTCTATCTATAGTGAAAAGTAGTAGTCTTTCAGAGTCCTTATTAGGCCCATGGAGCTGGAGTTTATCCTGGTGTCTTCAGCGCGAAATGGACAATAGCTATTTCTTGCTACCCTTTGGATAGGAAGCTAATCTATTTCAAAGTACTTTCCACGTTCTAACAGATGAAACTACCCAATCTCTGCTGGGTGGAGAGGGGAATCAGAAAGAAGTCTCGACTTCACCTGGGATCGATCAATCCTGTCACACGTGAACTGAACAATTATAGGGATTTATAGAATAGGAATTAAAACAATTTATTTGAGGATAATGAGTTTTGTTTCCAGAGCTATAAAATCTTTAAATCTCTTCAATTTGATTATAATTTTTAATTTAACCTCACGCTCAATTTCCTTCATCTTAAATAAACAATAAAATAAAATTCCATTTATTCATCCCATTGGGGAAATTCTTCTTTAAGGTCTATTCCAAGGGAAGACTGGAATAACCCAGCATCAGCTGCAGTGAAGCGCTGCAAACTGAGCTAGGGCGAGATGACTTGCTCAAGGCCACACAATGCAATGAGTATTTGAACTTGGTACCTTTCGGGTACAAAGCAAAGACCGTACCGCTGAGCCACGATGCCCCATCTTATCCATTCCAACATAATACCAGATTGACCCTCTAGGTCACATTTATTATAACGAGACATTGTAGGACTCTAAAATGAAATGCATCATAAAGGTTAAGTACAAGAAAATGGCCATTTTAATACGAGATTGATTTTGCTCTCACTACAAAATTTAATTTTATAACAGAGGTCTAAGTACCATCTGGAAAATGTAATTTTTAAAAAGGGTTTTACTGCCCTTCAACTCATTGAAGTCATTTTAGTGCCAGTAAAAAATTAAGAAAAGGGGTTAGTAAAACAAATTCTAGATTTACGATTTAAAACATTCACAAGAAGAAGTAAGTCAAAAGGAAATCGTTCACATAGGGAACAGATATATCCCAAGAAAAGTCTCACCCAAACACAAGCGTAGGTCCCTGTTAAGAGGAATACACTCAATTGTTTACAAATCATGATATTAAAAACAAAAATAAAGCAGTACATTATAGAGAGATGATTTACAAGGAAAAAATATAATCTCCCAAACTATACACATTTAACTGTTTCCCTCCCAGCCTAGGAGTGAGGCCAGGGCCAGGACAAAACCAAGTAATCTGATTCTAAGAAAGAGACAGAAAGTAAGTTGGAAAACAGATATTGGGGTATAGAAGACAGAGTAAGTGCCTCCCTGTCCGCTGTGGGAGGACAACAGATCCTACCCAGCTGTAGTGGGTAAATAATTTGAGGTATAATCTAATTCACATTATGAGTCAAATTTGAAGTACAATTGTAACAAACAACCCATAGAGATATATAAATTATGACCAAAAAAAATAAATGATACCACCAGAACATTAAGAGTTAAAAATAAAATGTCTTTGTTAATATGGATTTTTATATGCAAAGATCATTTTAATCATTTAATTTTTGGACTGGTCAAATTAAATCTTGTTGTCTCTTGTAAGCATTAATTAAATACACCAGTTACTTGATTTTATCCCCCCCCCCCCCCCCGCCCCCGAATGAAAGAGTTGTCAAATTGTATAAACGAGGCCTTTTCATATTTGGTTGCCAAAAAAAAAACAAAAAAACCAATGCAAACCGTTGGACTTTATATCAGAATGTAAAAGTTAGCATAGTGATATTATGATGCTGGTCTGTCTCATCTTCATGGCTATATAATGGCTATATAATGGACAATGTTTTCTATCTTTCAAGGTATCGTTTTGTTGTTTAATAACAAGAATCAGTCATAAAAAAAACATTGCATATTAAATCAGAACTGTGATTCCTTCTGATACATCAAATACCTTTTGCACCCTGCCACATGACTTTTCATCCTTGTTCTGGAATGAGAACGCTTTGGTTTTGTTTCGATGGAAAACGACAATTATGAATTATTCAATAAAGGTATGAACTGTAAAATAAATGGCGAATACATAAATTGAAGATCTCTACAAAATTGTTTCTCTGACATAAAAATCACTAATGTCTTTCTAGATAAATGGGATAATTAAAAAAAAATCTTATTGGAACTACAAGTTTAAAAAACAAATTAAAACTAAAATTTTTGAAAAAGTAGAACTAAAAGTATTTTTTAAAATAATTAAAAACTAAAGGGTTTATAAAAATAAATTATAAAAACATTCTGGGACTGAATAGCTAAAGTGTATATTATCGAAACTAAATCTTGCTAAACAATGTGTATAAATTACGCATAATTAATCTCATGATAAATTGAATGGTGTCAATGAAGAAATGAAGCATAAAATGAATTAGCATATCAAATTATCCTTCAGCTTGGAGAAGAAATGATAAATCTAAAAGAATGGATATTTTAATTACAAGGGAATTAATGAATTCTTTAACTATAGTTAAGCATTAATAAGAATTTGGTTTACAGCTGAATTTCCTTGATCACAAACAATAACTTCATCTTTCTTGACACATAGATGATTCTAGGCTAGTCGAAGTAATCCTTTGGAACCAAAAGACCCATAGAGCTGGAGTTTATGCTGATGTCTGTTGCATTAAATAGGGCAATTGTAATTGCTTGTTGCCC
The DNA here is from genome assembly GCF_034508935.2 of Berghia stephanieae. Classification (NCBI taxonomy): domain Eukaryota; kingdom Metazoa; phylum Mollusca; class Gastropoda; order Nudibranchia; family Aeolidiidae; genus Berghia; species Berghia stephanieae. The sequence continues at coordinate 42,227,658 of NC_088367.1, forward strand.
TTTGGATGCGATACTAGTCTATCACAAACTACTTTCTGCAGATACAACACTCATCTATGCAATCTTTTATTGCCGAGTGAATAGGGGATTCGAAAAAAATCTTGACTGCATCCTGAATGAATAGATAGGGGTCCAATTGATTGTGAGAGGAGTGCTCTCCCTCTGTGAACTATTGGGACCCAGCTCTGTGACCAAAAAAAAAGGGTTATTGATTTTTCTCATGAGAAAAAAAAAGTGGTTATACTGGCCACTTAGGTTAAAATGCAATGCATTATTTAAATCTGATCATCTCTCCCATCCTATTTTCCCTTTGGAAATTTAGAAGTGATCCACTTTTGTAGAAATATTGGAATGTGTAAGTCAGATGTGTCATCTTGATGTGACTTGTAAACGTGATTGGCAAGAGAGAGAGTTTTCATTAAGTATAAGTCCCTCCACCAAAAAACCCAAGAAAGTTTTTTAAAAATATGATAAAGTTGAATGTAACATTTAGTTTAATCTATAAAAAGAAATGTAGTGGACGTTTCATGCTTCCCCCTATCAACAAATGACTTAAAATACAATCCCATACTCATCATCTTTATCTGAGTCGTAATGGGAGGTTACTCACAATGTACTCACAATGCCCTTTCACTCTCAAATTCCTAATCCAGCCATTTAGTCATAGACGTCTAATAACAAATTGCATTTTTATAATCTGGAAGAAACGGGCCTTTTCACTCTCACAATAATACAACACATATAGCATTAATAAGGCTTTATTTACTCACTGGTGTAAACGTTATAATAAATGACACATATTGATTCACAATATAACCTTTGAGCTTTGTAATTTGAGACCAATTAAAAAAAATAATACATGTGACCCATCATCCCTATGCAGTGTTTGGATCAGGGTGTAGTAGATGTTGGAAAGTGATTTGAATACAGGGGAATCTGCATAAAGTCTACACTCTTAAAGTCAACTTCTGTTTAAAGTCAACACCTCTTGTTGGTCCCAAATCGTCTGATCTTTATCTAAGTCCCAAATCGTCTGATCTTTATCTAAGTGTGTTTCATTGATAATAGATCAGGTCAATCTTGCTTAAATTCTACCAATCTCTCTGGTCCGGTGGTGTTGGTGTCATCAGGAATACACTGTATATATAAAATGATGAGGAATATTACATTTTTGTTTTTCATGCTTCAAGGAATTATAATATTTTTCCATAATAAAACAATACTAACCCACCCAATATTTTTGGCTATAATTTTAATGTTAAGCATCTTAATCACGCTGACATATTTGTGTTTGAGACAATGGGTCAAATATCAATGCCATTAGTGGAACACTAAAATCGTTTTGGTCTCAACAACTAATAAAACAATCGTTATTCATATCTCAAAAAGAAAAGTAATGCAATAAAGGACCAAAATGGCAGGCAACCATTTAGGGCTTTAATTGAAACTAGTATTTTTGAGGCGGAGGAATTTATTAGATTTATAAGATTGAACTGTATTCAAAAAGCTAGATGTGATTGCGAGACATTGTAATATATCAAGTGAATGCTTTTTCTACCAAATTGGATGATTTCTACGAGTGAACAAAACTCACAAAATCACACAATTTATTTAAACAACAAGCCACAACACATTCCCGTGTGGAAAGCTCCTTGTTATTATTGTTTGTCCACTAATCAAGGGACTGAATTTGGTAGATAATGCATTCTCTCAATATATTACCATGTCTCGCAATCGCATAAAGCTCGATGAATAAAGTTCCGTCTTGTATATCCAAGAAATTCTACAGCCCCAAAAATACTAGTTTCAATTAAACCCTAAATGGTTACCTGCCATTTTGGTCCTTAACAAACAATATTGATTAAATGTGTGCTATTTACTATTGTTGGACACAACTAAGGGACATAATCAGTGATAAACGCATTCACCTAATAGCAAATGGAAATACATGTAAAATTGAGCCATGAATAATAATATAAAGTAAATATAATTAATATAATATTTATACAAACCTAATTAACTATTTACATCATGTGCGAAGCACCCAGCTATATTTATCCAGAAGTATTAAATTATGTTTCTCACCCTGTGTATTTAATATACAACTCACTCTTGTGAGAGATGAAATTTAGCTTTATGTGCATCCATATAATGCAAACAAATACCTAGACTCTTCCGCGGAAAACTTTTTTTTCTGTAAAAATTCATCAAATGAACATAGAAAACAAAAAACAAAAAAACAAAATAAAACAAAACTAAACAAAATAAAAATAAAAATAAAAGAAAAGAAAAAGGAAATTAAAAAAATAAATAAATAAATAAATAAATAAATAAATAAATAAATAAATAAAAACAAAACAAGAACGACAACTAAAAAAAAGAACAAAACCCACCCCTCCACCCCCCTTCCCAAAAAAAAAAAAATCCCTTAAAAAACCCAAAACCAACCAAACAGATTTAAAACTTTACAATAATGAAATACAATTTTTAAAAATCGAAACTTGACGTATATTACATTATATGGAATCAGTGGGGCTACACACTCCCCGGACCCGTTTCAACTCGCTGTGTATGGATTTCACCAGATCCCCCTCGTGTCGAACTATGGAAGAATCTGGAGAATTTACATCGACACCATTGGACAAGTCTACTGCTTTGGTTTGGTCGTCATCATTGGTGAATCTGGGTGTCGTTTCAGGGGCTGTAATGTGAAAGCCTTGCTGTAGAAGTTTGTTTACCAGGGCTGCTGCCTCCTTATCTGTTGTCTCTCTATTTGAATGTTTTAAATGCTGCTGTTTTTGTTCATCCAACAATTGATTTCTTGCCACCATCTGTCCCCAGACACTCTGGATCGATAACATGAGATACAAAATATTAACATGTTTAAGTAACAAATTCTGATGGATTTATCATGTTAAATGCACTTTACTGTGCATAATACTTATCTCCATATAACGAGACTTGGAACAAAATTTCAGTTTCATACTCTGCAAGTTGCATAATAAAAAAGTACTCTCTCTCTCTCTCTCTCTCTCTCTCTCTCTCTCTCTCTCTCTCTCTCTCTCTCTCTCTCTCTCTCACACACACACACACACATCCACACACACACAATACACACACACACACACACACACACACACACACACACATAGACACATACACTAAAGTTTTAAAAAATAAATATACTAGCAGCTTTCTTTACCGTGTTAGGTTGTTTGACCCTGGTACTCCCACATGCTCTCATGTTACGACCAAGCTTGTTTGAAGAAGATGACTCCTGAATAAAGGTTTATAAACAATAACAGAGTTGAGCTTTATACTTGAAAAGATGTTTTATCCAATTCATGTTATAGTAATAATAATAATAATAATAACAACAACAACAACAACAACAACAACAACAACAACAACAACAACAACAACAACAACAATAATAATAATAATAATAATAATAATAATAATAATAATAATAATAATAATAATAATAATAAATAATAATAATAATAATAATAATAATAATAATAATAATAATAATAATAATAATAATAATAATAATAATAATAATAATAATAATAATAATAATAATAATAATAATAATAATAATAATAATAATAATAATAATAATAATAATAATAATAATAATAATAATAATAATAATAATAATAATAATAATAAATAATAATGCATGGCTGAACATATTGCCACATCCCATAAAACATCATAAGATGAGCAATCCAATGGCAATAGCCAAAATGAATGAATGCTTTGCCTTAGTGCCTACTATTTACGTGAAACAAAATCTGAACTTTAAAATATAATTCTAAATGCCAGCTTTCAATGGCATTTGTTGCTGAAAAGTATGTTTAAAGCAGTTGATCAGTTTTTTTTTTTTTAATTATCAAACTGTACGAATGGTTTTTAATGATTTGTAAGCCATTAATAGCAATGATGATAAACAAAATTGAGAATTCTGAATGGTCGCAAACTTCATCAACTTTAAATCAAGTTTTCTTAGATGTCAATTTTGCATAAATGACTGGGTTTTTTCTTCTGCTTCCAGGTTAATTAATGGGCATTTATGTAATTATACTTTTTTAAAAAAAGTAGTCCTTTAAAGTCACCAGGCCCATGGAGCCAGAGTTGATCCCGGTTTCTCTAGCATGAAACAGACCCAGCTACCAAATCACTGCTGGGTGGACAGGTGGGTCAGAAAGAAATATCGACTGCACCTGAGCTCGATCTCGGTCCCATTGCTTGTGAAGTGAGTGCTCTACCAACTGAGTTATCAGGACCCCCATTTATGAAATTATAACTACACAAAATATTTTCTATGTATAATTAAACACTTTAAATGGTTAAAATTTATTGTGGTTATACACATGGTGTAACAAATTATCTCATTTGTTTGTAGTGTTTCATTCATCCTGTTTTTTTGATAAAGGGGAAACCCAAAACGTCCATTTTATTTGATTTCATACATTAAATTGAAACTTGTAAATATAGTAAAATAGCCTTACCTCTTCAGCAGCACTGCTGTCATCTGTCTTGCTATATGACGGACACAGAGGATCCTGTAATGTAATAATAATAATAATAATAATAATAATAATAATAATAATAATAATAATAATAATAATAATACTTTATTGCATCCCAAAAAGGAAATTTTTTGTACAGACGTGTTATAATTTACACACAAGATAAAAATACAATGGAAATAGGATGTATATATAAAAAAAAAAAAAAAAAAAAAAAAAAAAGGAGCAGCTGTATAACCAGAGCTGCGCTTTATAATATGAATAATTTCAACACTGTAAGATAGTTAAAACTGTCACTATAAATTGAAAATTGAAAAGATTGCAAAACAAATAAATTAATAAATTAATATTTATATTTTTAAAAAGTAAAAATGAGAAATAATTATATAAAATGATTATTGCTTGTTGTTATAAAGCCTAATACTGGACGGCAGAAAAGATTTTCGGTGTCTCTCTGTTTTCGTTGAAATAGAGAAAGGGCGACCACTTCTTTCTGACATAATAATTGATGGTCTTAGTGGATGATACTGGTCATTTAATATTTTAGTTATTTTATTTATACAAAATTTCTCGTATAAAAGATCTACATCGTCAACATCATTTATATAGCGTTTAATGGATTTTTTAATATTTGAATTTATTTTGTTCCTTTCCACTGCTAAGCAATTGCCTCCCCAAGCTGTTATACAAAATGACAAAACACTTTCGATTACTGCTCTATAAAATAATGTGCAGAGGGTTTTATCTATTCTAAACTGAGAGAGTTTTGATAAAAAATATGTACGTCTGCACATCTTATGCCTAATTATTTTCAAGTGTTCATCCCACTTGAGCCTGTCATCAATCGTTACACCAAGGTATTTGTAGTGAGGAACTCGCTGGACGAATTGGTCCTTTAATTTTAACGGTTCTATCGGTTCCTTCACTCTCCTAAAGTCAATCACTAGCTCCTTTGTCTTGCTTATGTTAAGCTCTAGGTGGTGGGCATCACACCAAGACACAAATCTATCAATTTCTTGCCTATAAGCCACTTCGTTGCCATTTGTTATGAGGCCTTGAAGAGCGGTGTCATCTGCAAACTTTATTAAAGGTACACTCAGGTTTTGACTTCTACAGTCATTCGTGTATATTGTGAATAATACAGGGGACAATACACAACCTTGAGGAGCACCAGTATTTGTAGTTATACAGGAAGATTTGTTTTGTCCTAATTGAACATATTGTGCTCTCTCCGTAAGAAATTCGAGCGCCCAAGCAATTATATACTTGTTTAAATTCAGACTAGTCAATTTTTGAACAACCAACTGAGGTTGCATTGTATTGAACGCTGAAGAAAAATCTGCAAAAAGCAATCTGCAATAGCTCCTAGCGTGATCTAGATGCCTGTAGATGTTGTTTGTAAACAGCAAAATGGCATCCTCTACGCCACGTCCTGGTTTGTAAGCAAATTGATGACTATCACTCAATGGCATAAACTGATTCCTAATTTTAACAAGAACAAGTTTTTCTAAAGATTTCATGACTATTGAAGTCAGTGCAACAGGTCTGAGATCGTTCATAGTTTCAAGTTTTTCTTTTTTTGGAACAGGAATAATTTTTGAAGTTTTCCAAATTTCAGGGATCGAAACGCATTGGAGGGACCAGTTAAAAATATGTGTATAAATGGGGGAAAGCTGGTGGGCACATTCTTTTAATAGTTTTCCTTTCAATCCATCCGGCCCAGCAGCCTTCCTCTTAGTTTCGAAAATACGAATCTCGTTTCCTCTTCACTGACCTCAATAGTCATTTCATCTTCCAAAGCCCTGTCTAATTTATGTTTTTCATTTTCAATATCAAATTTGTTTGCTGTGTCGAAACGTGAATAAAATTTATTTAAAGTTTCAATTTCGATATCTTCTGATATAATCGTGGGCTTTGGATTATAGTTAACAGCAGTTTTAAGCCCCCGCCACGTGTCCCGTATATCCCCAGAAGAAAAGCATTTTTCAATTTTATTTTTGTACTTATCTCTACAACTAGATATTACCCTCTTTATCTCTTTTTGTTTTGTTTTCAGATCTTTTTTGTTTCCACTAGTATAGAGAGTTTTCTTTTGGTTCAATAAAAGTTTTAGATCTTTTGTTATCCAAGGCTTGTTGTTAGGATAATATTTTATTTCTTTTTTACAAGACACTAGCTGTTCACAGAATTTTAAATACTCACTCACACAGTCATTCAGCTCATCCACACTATCACATGATTCGATAAAAACATTCCAGTCAGTGCATTCAAAACAACCACGCAAATCTTCACACACACTTCCATTCCAGATCTGTACACTTTTCTTTACTGGTTTTACACGTTTAAAAACAGGGCGGTAGGTGGGGAGTAGCAAGAGCATGCAGTGGTCAGATAAACCTAATGGGGCACGGGGTAAACATTTATAACTATTTTTAATATTACACAGGAATAAATCTAATGTTTTTTTGTCCCTTGTCTCGCAGTCCACGTATTAATGATTTTTTTCCTTTACTACTCTATTTATTTCAGTGGACAAGGTTTAATTTTTCAATGATGGTACAGGCAACTGACTTTCAAATATCTATCTATCTATCTATCTATCTATCTATCTATCTATCTATCTATCTATCTATCTATCTATCTATCTATCTATCTATCTATCTATCTATCTATCTATCTATCTATCTATAAGGGATGTACAAAAAGAAACCAGAATGTTGTAATATATATATTTCCCATATATATATATATTATATATATATATATATATATATATATATATATATATATATATATATATATATATATATATATATATACAGCGGCGTAGCCTGGTCATTTAGGAGCATGGGGCTGGATTTGAGATTGGTTGTCGCATATATATATATATATATATATATATATATATATATATATATATAATATATATATATATATATATATATATATATATAGAGAGAGAGAGAGAGAGAGAGAGAGAGAGAGAGAGAGAGAGAGAGAATATGATGCACTCAATTATTTTATCAAAATTTGTATGTTCTTTGTAACTTGTTCATCATGCTTGGCTAAGGATAAGCGATAGCCACTGTCAATCTGTGCACCTATGTGAAGAGTACCAACGGTTTTCAATCTAGTGGTGATATTTAAATGTAAGTTCTGATGGTTCAATGCTCTCTGTGTTAAATTTTTTCAAACAGGTAAATCCACTTCTTGTCCAAGACAATTCTGTATTGCTGTTATCGCCAAACAAAATACAATTAAAAGAAAATAAACTCTTATTTTCTATTCTCACCGATAGCCAAGGTAAACGACTATACCAATCTTTATCAAATTAAATGACCGATTCTGTTTCCCGTCTTTAATAGTGAGTACAAAATCGTTTGGTTGATGGGGACCGAGACTTTTAATCAAAAGTTTATTTTCCCTATTCAAAGAACTGGTATTGATAGCCAACAGGTAATCAACGTGATTCATCACACTTAATAGCATTTAATTAAAATTTAAAAAACAAACACTGCACACATCCGATTAACACACTCAAGTTAAAAGAGACAATGGGGAATTCAATATCACCAGGAGTGAATATCACATGCCAGGTACAACACGATTGTCATTAACGGAACAATTAGGTCATTGTGTGTGGCTGCGAGTAAGACAGCCACAATGACTCAGTTCAACGTCAAGATGCCTCTTGATGCCCACAGTCATAGCACAGTCAATGCATCGCCTGGTTGTACCGTGGGAATATGGCTGGAAGCCTTCTCCACCTTTAAAGCCACACGCTGTACTGATTGGTCAGGGGCACGAGTACAACTCGAGCTGTAGTAAATTCAAAGCGGTGTGATTGGTTCAAGTTTTGAGGCTCTGTAAGGGTTTTTTAACACCAGGTCAACAATGAATTTCATTGTTTGTGAAACAGAAAATTAAAAGTGTTACTTTTTATTGTTAAATTCTTACATACTTTCAAGACAATGACGACCTGTGCTTAGCCTTAATAGCCTTTAAGGCCCTACGCCACTGTATATATATATATATATATATATATATATATATATATATATATATATATAATTTATATATATATATATATATATATATATATATATATATATATATATATATATATATATATATATATATATATATATATGGGAAATAAAACGTTTTGTAACGCAATGACTTCTTATCCATTTAACCAATGGTCACTATTTTTTGCATTTTCTTTATAACTGACATTAAAATGGTTCAATTTTATCATGAGCTTGATTAAATAATGTGATAATTTTATTGAAAACTCAAATTTACTTTGTCACTGAACGGGTATCTATGCTTGCTTATCTAATTTGTACCATTTTATCCATATTCCCATGTAATGGACAATGAAATAAAATAATTTTTCTGAAGGCTTTGAATCATTGTTCATTCAATAAATAAAGACATGATTAACCTTGTAAAAGTGTTTGCCATCAAAGGAAAGGTCGGCATGTAATATTTCCTCATCCATTTCAAACTCATCGCTATCTGACATTCGTGAATGGCTATTCTCTTCATCATCTGCAACTGGGTTGAAATAAACGGGCCTAAACTTCACTGGAGGTGGCGCTGATAGTGTTGACAATGGCTCTGGACCCAGGCGGGTCATTTTACACAACTGCTCAAAATTACCAAGAGCCTGGAGACATAATTATGAAATTATTTTAATTTAGAAAGACATGGAAAAAATTATGAATTGGAAAATAAAATGTTTAAAAAATATAAATAGTGAAAATAAATAGAAATTGAAAAAACAAAATGATTGAGATTTTGAGCACTAATATCCAGGGCAGCAAAAACAATTCTTTTTTAAATTTAAAAATTCCAAATAATTTATAGCCTTGTTACTACATGATGAGATTAAGTACCACTTTGGTTCTTTGTTTCCCATTGGAACAATTAAAGTTATTTTTGGCATGTAAAGGTAGATATAAATTTGTCTACAACTTTTGGAAAAATATAACATTACTATCTACAAGGGATTCAGCGACCCCCAAAACATTTACCCCAAATTGCATTTTTTAAAATATCACGATTGCCCAACTTGACTGTGGAATTCCCTGCTTTGAAATTTAATGAAGATGGAAAAAAATTATTTACTGAGCAGTCATTGAAAGAAAATTAAAAGGTGTAGTGAATAAGAAAAGAGAGCTATAAAATACAATTTTTATCCTCTTTATTCCTCTTTTTCTTCATCATGATGATGATATCATCATCATCATCATCATCATCATCATCATCATCATCATCATCATCATCATCATTATCTTTATTAATCCCAACAGGTAGTTAGACTGAACATTTAAACAATTTTTATTAAGGATATCAAAATCAAAACTTTCAGGCAAATTTTATTGTTCACAAGATTTAATTTTTTTGAGAAAGGTTTTCTAAAATTATTGTAAATTTCGAATGTGTTGTTTATTCCCAATGGCTTTCTTAGCATAATTATTCTTCACTAGATTATTTCTCATACTTTGTTAAAATGGATATGACAAAATATGCTTTAGATACCTTAAAATTAAAACCCTTTAGTCCATTCAGCTCCTTCTTACTAATAGCTAACATTAAATTTAAAATTGTAATAGTAAGACATACCTTCTTTAAAATGCCTTTATTTTAATCCAAATACAGACATTAGATATACAATATGGTTTGTATGATAAATAATAAGATAGTTATATGATGATTCTTATATTTAAAAAAACACAAAACATTAGGACAATAAAAATATCCAACTATTCTTACCATGCTGATGGATTTAGACTGGGAAGTCCCACTCACATCAATTGAATACTTTCTACTTGACTACATCACCTGATTAAAGCAAAGAATGAATTTTGAATTTAATCTAATATTAATTTCCATATTCTAATCTAATTATCGTGTATTAATAAAGCTCAATTGTAAAAACAAACAAAACAAGACAAAAAACATATATAGAGAACAAAACAAAAGCAAAACAACCCAAACTATCCCGCCCCCAAACAAAAAAAAAAAAAAAAAAAAGCAAAAAACTAATACTTTAAAGTCAAATCAACTGCACTTCTATTTATCTAGATACAGGCAATAAAAATGTACACAGAGCCTTGTATTATTGTTTTGTCACAATTATTGGGCTGGCTAAATACTGGGTAGTCCTTCAGAGTTTTAAGTTTAAGTTCCATGATGCTGGATTCTCTCCCAGTTTCTATAATGCACTACTCTATTATATAAAATTGACGGGATTCCGTCTATTTTTTTCAGAAATTTTGCACCCCCCCCCCCTCACCCAATCTTATTCGCACCCCCTTCTATTAAATTTCAGCTCTTTGAAAACTTATACAACAGCAGGAGGGAAATAAAAGGCGACAAAGACTTTGTCAGACCTACACTAGAATATAGTAACTCTGTCTGGGACCCTCACCCCAAATCAGAAATCCGAGAAATCGAACAAACACAAAACAGAGCAGTGAAATTTATAAATTAAAACAACAAAGATAAAAAACATGAAATTGATTTAGATCTTGAACCGCTACAGCAGAGAAGAAAGCGTGACAATCCGTGACAAAGTAACAATATTTTGCAAAAGGCCTAAACGATAAAGTTACATTACCCCTTGGTGATATTCAACGAATTAAGAGGAAGTCATCCAAGTTTATGGTTTCCCACTCAAGAGTGGATGCCCACTTATACTCGTTCATACCATCGACATTGAGACAGTGGAATAGTCTCAGATCTCCAATGAAAGAAAAATTATGTGGTCTGCGGAATCTTCAACTTCAAACTTCAAAGTTACAAACTTAAACTTGAGAAGAAGAAGAAGAAAGTTAATAAAAAGTTGTACTACTATCTACCAATTTCAAAGTGGCAGATCTTGAAAATAAGCAAAAGGCTGACAATGTTTTTTTTTAAAAAAAAGGAATCGGTTTAAAACAAGGCTGCCTCTATTCTCACCCCCCCCCCCCCCCCGGCCGATTGGATTACCGAAAAAAAACGTCGCCGGCTTTTTGCGATTTGGATTTGATTGATTTTTTAAAAAAATTGTGCAACTTGTGACAAGAAACTTAACAAATTACTGCATTACAACCTTTGGATTAAACATACAACAATTGTGGACTACTATTATGAAGACTAGCATCGGGGGGTGAGAATAGTCACTTCGTTAAAACAAACAAACAAGGAACTCAAACTCTACTTTTCAAGCATTCTCTCAAATAGAACTCTATAGCAGTACTGGACTAGATTTAGCACTAAACAAGGCAGTAAATGCCAATCATGGGTACGTTTCAGGTTCAAACGATGATACTTATTATTTTGCTATAGACAATAAAAATACCAATATGAAGAACATGAAATAATAAAAGGATATCATTAAAATTTGTTTACTTTCGTTACTAAGTTAATCTTCCATCTTGATTAGGCATATCACCTATATTAGTTTTTAAACTAAAAGAGTTCTACTCTTTTTTTGGAGGGGGGCATTTTTTCACTGTGACACGTAATGGAGTCAAATAATTGACCTTCTATAAGTCATATTCATAGTAAAGTTTGTTTTTTTTTCCATCAAAAAGAGCAGTACAAGAATGGTGTTTTTCACAACTTAAATGTTAAAGATAAAAAACTGCGGCGCAATTGTTTCACTTGTTATAGTGAAAAAATTGCCTTCCGTTATAATATTATCACCCAATCTGAGAGATAGGGACTTGATCACTCAAAGGGCGGCATTTCTAATGTGTGTGTGTGTGTGTGTGTGTGTGTGTGTGTGTGTGTGTATGTGTGTGTATGTGTGTGTATGTGCGTGTGTTTATGTGTGTATATGTACGTTTGTATGAGTGTATCTGTGTGTTTGTATTTGTGTGTATTTGTTTGTATGTGTGTGTCTGTATATGTGTGTATTTGTGTGTGTGTTTGTGTGTTTTTGTGTGTTTGGGTGTGCACTGATAACTAGCCCTCAAGTCACTTGAGAATTCCCTAGTCTTGAATATACTGGTTTATCGACCGTAATGATATAATGTTATTATGGCTATGACAATACCTAGCTGTTATTGTGCGCTCTCTCTCTCTCTCTCTCTCTCTCTCTCTCTCTCTCTCTCTCTCTCTCTCTCTCTCTCTCTCTCTCTCTCTCTGGAAATTAAAATTAAAACCCTTGTCTCTGACGTTTTGTTCGTGGGCAGCGTGGGCAGGACAATTTAAATATGCATCACCTCAAACTGAACTGCATTTTGACTGATGACCTGGCTGTGATGGGTATTGAACTCTCTCGAATTCACCCTCATTGAAAATCTAACAAATTTGTTCGATTTTCCATGCATATGAACTCGAGAGAGTTAAAAGAATGTTAGTTTGGTAAAGGCACATTATTAATGACAACTTAAAGTGTATGTATGGGATTTTGGGCTTAACTCTTAAGGTCTGATGGAAATGTTATAAACTGTATCGTGAAGTGAAAACGGAGAGCATTGATAATCCGTTGAATATTTAAATAATGTCCTAAAGCAGAGGAAGGACTCATGATTTATTAAACAGTCTCGGGTATAAAAATCAGATAAACTTAGCAGAAAGTTTATTTAAAGGCGATTCCCTCCAAATAGGGACTGAAAAAAGTCTGAATTCTTGTAGCCTTCTATCACCGACTTGTACTTATTTGCTAATTTGTACACATAGACTAGTACATACCTGTTATACGAGAGCTACCAATTTATCGATTTAAAAAAAAATCTGTGATGAGTCAAAATCTCTCTTAATGTACAATGAAATCATACATTCTAGCGATGACAAATTGATTTTAAAAATCAAGTAAAATACTAAAATCTTTCATTTATTATAATCTACTGTAATAATAACGGATAAATAATAATAATAATAATAATAATAATAATAATAATAATAATAATAATAATAATAACAATAATAATAATAATAATAATAATAATAATAATAATATAATAATAATAATAATAATAATAATAATAATAATAATAATAATAATAATAATAATAATAATAATAATAATAATAATAATAATAATAATAATAATAATAATAATAATAATAATAATAATAATAATAATAATAAAAGTACAATACTAAAATCTTTCATTAATCATAATCTGTTAGCGACGTGAACTTATTTGCAGGTCTGATAACCAATTCCTTATGGGCCAACTGTTGTAATGGAAATCTAAAATATATGACGCAAAATATTGTCCATTACAACAATGTTAAATTAGGCCCATAAGCAGGTTCTGATATCAGACTTGCATATAGGTATGTATACGTTAACAGGTCTGCTGTTAGGCTAAAGATAGAACGAAGTTGACGTCACTCAGGTCTTTGTTACTGTTTTTGCCATCCGTGTTTACTAAACTGTATTAGCCAGACTATAAACGTTCACGGTTACACATCATTTTGTGTGTTGGTCCTTTATATCTCCGGGTGGTGACCTTGTAAGTTTCTTAGCCAAGCGCACAGCATCTAGGTGTTCTCATATGTGACCTTGACCTAAAACAAACCACATGTTGACCTCGTTCCTCAGGTGAAAGGTTGAAAAGGTTGAATGTCAGGGCCTTCGTGAGAGTGTAAACTCCTGAAAGCTCGAGAGGTGGACTGCCCGACTGACCGCTCCTAATTTGTCTTAAAAATCAAGGGAATTATTGATGTCCGTTTAGTTTTCGTTATAGATTTGCCATGACTACAAAGGTAAAATTTTCAAGTGGAAGGGTGATGCCAACCGTTGGACTAGGCACATGCGCCCCTCTCCAGGTCAGTGGTCAGTGCAGTGTTTCAAGTTGTTGAGTGTCTGTCTGTATGGTGTGTAGATAGTACCTACGTTCCACATAACTTTAACGATATTTAGTATAGACATAAAATGCATGGTATCACGGGCCTGTCAAGTTTAATAACTATCCATTTTTTGAGAAGGCTGATTCTGACTTAGACTTAGGTATCCTCACATCGACGGGCACTTATTTGCAGGTCTGATAACCCAATTCATGGGCTCATCATTGTTGTTATGGAAATCTAAAAAAAAAAAAAAAACGACCCCCCCCCCAAAAAAAAAACAAAGAAAAAACAACAACAAAACAAACAAATAAACCCCCCCCCAAAAAAAAACAACAAAACAAACAAACAAAAAAGCAACAAAAAAACAAAAAAACAAAAACAAAAACAACAAAAACAAAAACAAAAAACGACGCAAAATATAAATATTGTCCACTACAACAATGTTAAAAATCGGCCCATAAGTGGGTTTAGATGTCAGACCTACATATTTTTAAACGTTGCCTCACATGTATTAAATATATGAAGCTGATTGATTTTAACACACAAAAGTTGTTTTTAAAAAAATCTTTCATGCGATTATTGTTTAAAAAACAAAAATCAAACAATGGTTATTTTTGTTTCAAGGACTCATTTTTCAATTTCTTTTAAGGGAGAAGAGGAAATCATTGATGCTGTTAAGGCCGCTGTTAAAGCCGGATACCGTCATATAGATTGTGCTGCAATTTATCGCAATGAGAGAGCTGTTGGTCATGCACTGAAGGAGCTTTTTGTTATGGGAGTTGTAAGAAGAGAGGACTTATTCATCACCAGCAAGGTAATTCACTTTTTTTCCGTCTCAAAAATCATATGATATGTATTAAAGTCTGGAAATAATATTATGACTTGTGCCACTTTTATCTCAAACTATAAAATTTAACATCAATAGAATTTGATTTGCATTTCATGAATAAATTACCTATGACAGTGATTTGTAGGTGGAGAGGTCACTTTTGTTGGGTCTTCTATCCCCTCTCTTCTTTCCCTTTCCAAATTGCTCTATGTCTTTGTTCTGGATTGACATTTCTTGTTTTTTTCCCCCAGTCTTGGTAGGAATCTTTAGTTTTAAGGGAAGCAGTCAAGTTTATCGTTCCTTTTTTGAGAGATGATATTTTTATTCATTGTAAATCATCGGGACTGATATATAGTATTATTTTTGAAAATATTGTAAAGTATTCCTTTCGAGCCATCAGCACCATTGATCCGGAGTTTATCCCAGTTTCTATAGCGTGAAACAGGCAATAGCAATTACTTGCTACACTTTGGATAGGATGCTAGTCTATCGCAAACCAGATCTAAGAGATCCAACTATCCAGTCACTGCCGGGTGGTCAGGGGGGTCAGAAAAAAATCTTGACTGCACCCGGGATTGATCTTGGTCCCTTTGGGTGTGAAGCGAGTGCTCTACCAATTGAGCTACTGAAACCCTCGAAAATATTGTATGAACTTTGTAATTACTTGAATGTATCCTTCATAGTGGGATCTATGGCTTGTTCCTGGATGTTACTCTGAGGTAATGCCAAAATAGGCACTTTGATGGGTTGCTCATGGATCCTCTGTTCCCGATTTGAACCAGAAAGTCTGTTTTGTCTTACTTTTTCTTTGGTGCCTTTACCTTCAGATCTACATGATATTTTGATTTGTTGAGAGGGGATGTTTGCAAAAAAATCGTCAAAATGAAAGTCTGGCTCGGTTAAAATTGTCCCCTTCAGCCGGGGACTTTTTCCCAATTAGAAGGGTAAAATAAAGAGAAAAAAATGAATTCTGTTCAATCATTTTAGGAATTTACAATAGACCACCACAAGCATCACGCTTTACAAACACAGCGGCTCAACAATCGTGGCTACTCTTTGAAAATGTGGTCAAAGGTAGTGGTAAGATCTGTAATTCAGTTTCTAGCTACAAAATGTCTGAGACTTTGTGAAATTCACACTGAAATACAGTCGGTTTATGGTGAGAAAGCACTGGGGAAGTCACAGGTATATGAGTGGTGTAGTCATTTCAAAGTCGGGCTCACAGATGTCCAAGACAAAGTTCACCCAGGCCCTTGTCTTTCTGCATAGACAGAGGACAATGCAAGTCACGTTAATGAACTGATCCAAACAGGTGGCTTAAAATCCAAGAAATATCAGAATCATTGGATATTTTTCAAAGTCTACTGTCCAAAGAATAGTCTTTGATGAATTACATTATTGCAAGGTCTCTGCTTGATGGGTCCCAAAAGAGCTGACTGCTGAACAGAAGACGAAGCGAGTTGACATGTCTGAGACTTTGTTGAATCGTCGTCAAGCTGTTGCAGGGGTCATGAACCCTTCTGGTGACCTCAAGCATAATGATGAAGCATGTCTGAGTAGCACTATTAAAGATGATGAGACTTGGATACATCACACGACCTCTGAGACAAAGAGGGATTTGAAGCACACGCCTTCTCCACCCCTGAAAAAGTTTAAGGTTCAGTCGTCGGGAAGAAAATCATGGCCACAGTTTTCTAGGATGCTAATGGTGTTCTGCTTTTAGACATTTCAGAACCAGGACGGACTGTCAATGCTAACAGGTCCTGCCTGACTCTTGATAAGTTGAGAGAGGCTGTGCACTGAAAAAGACCAGACCGGTTGACTAGCAGGGTAATTTTTCAGCCACGAGCGACTGGATCCAAAGGTTTGGCTGGGAGGTTCTCCCCCATCCCCGTCACAGTCCTGACTTGGTCCCATCAGATTGCCACCTGTTTGGACCCATGAAATGCCATCTTTCTGGAAAGTGGTTCACTAGCGGTGATGACCTTGAATAAGCTGTCCGTTAAGATGCACCGTCAATGGAGATGCAGAAAAACACTACGTTAAAGTTAATTAGTAGAGAAATCACTTTATTTTCAGAGAAATAAAGGCTATTAAGAACAGTCACTCATCTATTTTAATTATCATACTACTGTATTGTGCAAATCAACATAGATTGAGAATAATCGTGCCATCAGCTTTGTTTTGACGATTCAGCTGGTGGGCTTGAGGGTGGGTCACACATTCTGTGTTTTGATTTTCATAATAAAGATAAAAAGGCCTGAGCATTATGATTCTGCAGATTCTTTAATATTTATATATAAATGAACATTATATAGCGCAATACCACTAAACGTGCTTAAAGCGCTTTACAAGAGGTTCCTGTCCAACAGCAACATTTAACATTTAGGACAAGACATGACGCCTGAAAGACGATATTATAATTTTTTCAGACAGAGACAACGCTGTTAACGGCCAGGTACTCATTTTACACCTGAGTATGATGAGAGAATGTGAGTAAAGAGCCTTTTCCAAGGACTTAACTATGCGCTGAGTGAGGCTCAAACCCAGGACCTTCCGATCCGAAAGCGAGTGTCATACCACTAGACCACATACCGCACATATGGTCAATGGGTAATCAAATCATTTTTAATTTAAGAAAGGTTTGTAATCTATGAAAAATAGTTTTATAATTAATTCTGTGTTCGATGATAAAAATTTAACCTTGGCTGTATGTAACAATGTTGATCTCCAACTCTGTTTATTTTAAAGAATAGATTGTTATTATTATTATTATGATGATTATTATTATGATTATTATTATTATTATTATTATTATTATTATTATTATTATTATTATTATTATTATTATTATTATTATTATTATTATTATTCTTCTTATTATTATTATTATTATTATTATTAATTTATTTTAATTTTTAAAAAATTACTTTTTAATTTAAAAAAAAATTTTCTTATTGTTTTTTTTTTTCTTACTATGATTTGTAAAACCTCTCTCTTTAGCTCTGGAATACTTGTCACAGATCAGACTTAGTCTTGCCCAGTCTAAAGAAGACTCTTGAAGATCTTGGTCTGGACTATGTGGACCTCTATCTTATTCATTGGCCAATGGCGTACAAGGTTTGTCACCATATCGAACCCCCTTCATTAAATTTGGTATTATGTTGGGATGTATGTAGAAAATTTAATTTAAGATACTCTCAATTACTTGGAAACTGAAAGAATGGATAAATAAACCACATTCATTATTCTCAGTAAAATATATCTGAATTTAGGTCCCGTTTTCTTGATATTGATTTTTTATTGAATTTTTAGTGTCTGATTCACTCCAGATTTGGGTGACATTTTAATTTTAGACTCTGAGTTTATGATTGGATGCTACAATCATCCAGTCAGTATGGTGAAAATCTGAATGTTAATTTTCCTGTTATATTTTTCTGTAATATGCTGTATTATTCCTGTAGATTAATATCAAGGGGTCCCGATAACTCAATTGGTAGAGCACTCGCTTCACAAGCAAAGCGATCAAGATTGATCCCGAGTGCAGTTGAGATTTTATGCTGATCCCCTGTCAACCCAGCAGTGAATGGGTAGCGGAGTCTGTTAGATTTGGTGGAAAGTACTTTGCAATAGACTGGCGTCCTATCCAAAGGATAACAAGAAATTTCTATTGTCTATTTCACGCTAAAGAAACTGGGATAAACTCTAGCTTCATGGGCCAAATGGCCCTTTAGGACTACTTTTTTAATATCAAACAATAGATTCAATCATTAAGTAGACGTTACAGGGGCAAACTACTGACTCGGTATCTTCTTTGTAGTCCCTAGTGAAGGCCTGTTGCTGAGTTATGAAGACATTTGGCGCATTTTATAAAAATTGTCATGAATAGGGAAGAAAAGTCGAGATGTGACACCTTCTCCTTTTCTGGTCCCTAAATCCTTGGAAGTGTGTATGTAACCAGTCCTTAGGAGGACAAATAATGAATAAGTTGCATATTGAATCATAAGGTTGCATAACTATTTTAGAAGCAGGACTTATAGGCATATTCTAAGAATTGCGGGATGTCAAAGAGTGAGGAGGGATGGTATTTATTGACGACCAGCATAATATTTAGACTAGAAAATAAGATGCCATCACTCTGAAGTCTGAAGCCAGAAGATCATTTACACAAGGTATATATCCAGTCCATCGGAGGAGTAGTTTTACACTTCTAAAGAAATAGGAACCAGTTTTTTTGACATCACACTTTTCTTCCTTGTTGCACAGGAGAAAGAAATGAATAAAGCCCCAATTTGCTCATGTGTGATTCCTGTGTTTTCTCGAATTATCTGTATTCCTTTATGGGGTGCCTAAGTATCTTACAATGCTGCGCGAAGGGCTTTTTTTTTCATAGTCAAGATGCCTCTTTGCTGCAAAACAATGAATGTTTCAAGTTTATCATCATATCCCTGTTACATAAATCAGATCTCAGAATCGTTTCAGGGCTTAAATTTGATTTGTAGGTATGCTATCGATACTATGCATTTTGTTTAAATACTCACAACACCCACCTGCCAGAAATAAAGTACTTACATGCAAAAATATTTGTAACCTTAAATGTTTATAGTCTGATTGATAGAAGTTAGTGAGATCTAATCATTAAAATGACCGTCTTAAATACAATACTAAAAAGCAGAGTGACGTCAATTTCATTCCATCTATTTTAGCCTTCTGAATTATTTTCCATTTACTCGTCTTTTCAAATTTGATTTTGAATTTTATCTATGTTTTTTATAACAGGAAGGAGGAGAGTTGTGCCCAGTTGACGAGAATGGGAAAACACAATATTCAGATGTGGACTACTTAGAAACATGGCAGGTAATGACTAATGATTGGTAATAATAATAATAATAATAGTACACATTTATACAGCGCTCATTCTCGTGTAAAACACAAGCTCTGGGCGCTTTACAATATAAATTATCAATTCTGAAAAATAAATAAATAAATAAATGATAATAACAATAAAAATTAATAATAATAATAATAATAATAATAATAATAATAATAATAATAATAATAATAATAATAATAATAATAATAATAATAAAATAATAATAATAATAATAATAATAATAATAATAATAATAATAATAATAATAATAATAATAATAATAATAATAATAATAATAATGTTAATAATAAAAATAATAATAATGATAATAATGGTAGACAAATGAAACAGATACAATCATTTTTTAATAGTGGAAATGAAAATACTTCATATAACCTGCTTTATAGGAAGATAAATAGGATTGATAATGCAAATGATTGTCTCAGCTTCCTCTTCGTTTGACCTCATTCCATCTGCCTTAGGTATATTGGACTGAGTTCTTGCTTATTCTCTTGGTCCCTTGGTGGAACATAAGGCGCCAATCTAGGACTGAGATGCTGCTTTTTCTTTTATTAGAGAGTGCATTGTTTGGTGATCAATATTTCATTACCGTCATTGTCCCCATTGTCATCGTCATCCTCGCTATTGCCATCGCTGTCATCTTTTCCAGTTGTCATTGTACTACATTTTCATCATCATCATCATCATCATCATCATCATCATCATCATCATCATCATCATCATCACCATCATCAACATCATCAACAGCAGTATCATCGTATCATCACTTTTACCTTTATTTCACTCTTAAAGGCTTTGGAAGATTGCTTCGATATGGGTTTCATCAAAGACCTCGGTCTCAGCAACTTCAACTCCAAGCAAATTGATAGGCTGTGGAATGCAGCACGCATCAAACCTGTTGCTCTACAGGTAAAAGTTACCAATTAGCTATAATGAGTACTTTTACTTTACTTTACTTTTTTTTCTTTTTTTTTTTTTCCTTGGTGGGGATCCTGACCTCCCATAGCGGGCAGGGAGGTACATACTGTGTCCTCTATCCCCTTATATCTGTTTTCCAACATGCTTTCTGTCTTTGTCTTGGAATGAGGTTACTTGGTTTTATCCTGGCCCTGCTGGAGTCTTGCTTGGGAGGGAAACAGTCAAATGCATAGTTATTGTTTTGGGAGATGATATTTTTTTCCTTGTAAATCATCTCTTTGTTATGTATTATTATATTTGTTATTTTTAGTGTATAATGTAAGCATTTGAGTGTATTCCTCTCTGTTGGATTTTGTGCTTGTGTCCGGATGAGACTTATAGGTGATCTCAAACTAAGTACATTGGTGGTATGCTCTTGGAATCTACATCTGATCCCTGTTTGTTTCCAGCTCCCCTTTGTCTTGCTTTTTCTTGGGTGCTTTAATTGTAATTCTAGAACTTTTTACTATCCCATTTTCTTCCTTTTTACTGGCGCTAATATAACCTAAATGTGTTGCAAGCGCCGTAAAACCCTTAAAAACAAATAAAAACAAAAACATTTTTTTTTCCCTCAAGGGCCGATTTTTTTTTTTTTTGGACTGGTTGGTGATATATTTGACATTATATTGCTGAGCCTGACAAAATCGGATTGTTGTCATTGAGATTTTCAATTTTTTTTGCTGGTATATTAAAGAAATAGTAAAACTACTAACTAGAGGTGCCTAAATGAGTCAATAAAATGGAGATAAAGATAAAGAGAGTAAATCTGACTCGTGAATGAACAACACAAAACAAACGACGTTTCGGCCTTGGGCCTTTTTCAAGTAAACACAAAAAACATATTATATATTTATATTAGATTGCATAATAATATAGGGGAAAATTTGTAAATGTGTGTGTGTGTGTGTGTATATATATATATGTATCATTTTCTGTTATTAAAAGGGTGATAACATTTAATGAAGAGACGGTTTGCACGAAATATTTTCATATATGCTCTTTATGAGGAAAATTTTCAGGTATTTAAACATTTCAGCAAAGGACATCCCAATATGAGAATATCATGAAGAACTTGTCATACATCATGATATGTCATAATTTTATTTCTTTAATCAGATTGAAATCAACTGTCATAACACAAATAAAAAGCTAATACAGTTTGCCGAAGCCAAAGGTCTGACTATCATAGCTTTTGCACCTCTTGGGACTCCATGTCATGTGTAAGAATCCTCTTATTTCATTTCTAAGTCTTCATATGATAAGAAGAACTAATGCTCATACGCTGTTGTTTATCATTGTTCTTTATGTGTTATTTTGGTAGTTAGATTTCTTTTACACGAGTGACTCTTACTTCAACCCGGTATTATGCCAGGGTTTGTTAGGGGCCGAATATTTGAGAGGGGGTCTCGATAGCTCAGTTGGTAGAGCACTCGCTTCACACTCAAAGGGACTGAGATCGATCCCAGGTGCAGTCGAGATTTTTTTCTGACCCCCCCCCCCCCCCGTCCACCCAGCTGAGTCTGGCTAGCTGAGTCTGTTAGATTTGGTGGAAAATACATTACGATAGACTATCATCCTATCCAAAGGATAGCAAGCAATTGCTCTTGTCCGTTTCACGCTATAGAAACTGGGATAAACTCTGGCTCCATGGGCTGAGTGGCTCTGAAGGACTATAAAGAGAAGAGAATATGTGAGTTCAAATTAAAAGGATCAGAACAATCGATACTGATTTTGTTGTTGTTTTAGTTTAAGAAGAAACTTTGTTCATTCTCTTCAATAAAGGCATTTTAATTGAATTTAAAAATATTTAATAAAAAAAAAAATTGAGCTTTTATATAGCGCAATATCCATTAAAAATTCTCAAAGCGCTTTACAAGGGGTCCCTGATCAACAGCAACACTTAACATGTAGGACGAGACATGACACCTGTTAGGTGATATTACAATTTTTTTTCCGACAGAGACAACGCTGTTAACAGCCAGGTACTCATTTTACACCTGAGTATGGTGAGAGATGTGAGTAAAGAGTCTTTTTCAAGGACTCAACTATGCAAGGCTTGAACCCAGGACCTTCCAACCCGAAAGTGCATGTCATACCACAAGACTACATAGACCACACAATTAAAAAAATTCACTTCATTTAAATTACATTGTTAGCAATCAGGATCATCAGGTATATTACCAGATAAAGGAAGTTAGTCACATATATGGATTTTTAAAAAATTGTAGAGTTGTCCTGTAAGTGTCATCAGGTAGTGGGTATGGGATTATTGTGATTTTTATGCCTTCAAATGGACAAGAATGTTTGCTTGTCATCATTTGGAAAGGATAGTGAGACACTCTTATGGTGTGGACTGCTTAGCCTGTTTTGATATTGAGTTAGATGCCTACTTGTTAAGCCATAGGGACCACAATAATTATTGCGCTAATATTTTGATAGCATTTTTTTTCTGACCCTTCCTCGTCAATATATCGTATAGCTTGACATTGCTAAATTTGATCCTCCAAGAGTGCATGCAGCATCAACGTTATCATTTAGCAGTGGCATCATAGGGCAGCGGTGTTAATAATTGCATAGTGTATCAAAAATTTAGGCTTTATTTCTTGGATCTCTTTATTATTTTATTTGATTGGTTCATTGCTTGCAGTTATCAAGACAGTGATAACGCCAATATGCAACCTTTTTATGCTTGGTTGATCAGTCCGAAAATTTATATGGAAATTTATATTTATAATTTTGTTTATATTGAATTTGGTAACTCATTGAAAAACATGTTGTAGAATTTCTCATACCTTTTTATGACTTTTAATGGCTTTTATTTACCTCTTGGCATAGGGAAACCCACACAAGAATTATAGACGAGCCTGTCGTTCTGGATATTGCCAAGTCTGTGGGGAAATCCACAGCCCAGGTAATGTAGAGAGGGAAGAGAGAGAAAGAGAGAGAGAGAGAGAGAGAGAGAGAGAGAGAGAGAGAGAGAGAAAGAGAGAGGAGAGAGATGAGTTAGAGAGGATAGAGAGGAGGAGGAGAGAGAGAGAGAAGAGAAGAGAGAAAGAGGAGAGAGAGAGAGAGAGAGAGAGAGAGAGAGAGAGAGAGAGAGAGAGAGAGAGAGAGAGGGTGAGAGACAGAGAGAGAGACAGAAAGAGAGAGAGAGAGAGAGAGAGAGAGAGAGAGATCATCTCTTTGTCTTATATCATTATTTTAAAATATTTACTTTCATTTCAGGTAGCCCTCCGGTTCTTGTTACAGCAAAATATTCTAGTCATTCCAAAAAGTGTTACACCTAGACGAATCGAAGAAAATTTAAAGGTAACTTTTTATTTTACTTATCCTCTTGGTGCTTCAGTTACACATAAGGCCGATACAGTAGATCTCTAACCATCACAGTTTGCTGACATTTTTTTCATGACCATGTCATGAGTAGAATTGTGAGATAACTTTGTTTTTTCCTTCTATCTTTTCTCCCTCTCCCCAACTATCAACTTTCTACCCTGATTGTTCAGCTGAGAATTTTCATATCTTATTCTCGTTGTCATCATAATTATCATCATTTTCAGCATCATCATCATCATCATCATCATCATCATCATCATCATCATCATCATCATCATCATCACCATCATCATCATCATCATCATCATCATCATCATCATCATCATCATCATCATCATCATCATTATCATCATCATCATCATCATCATCATCATCATCAACACCATCATTACCATCATCATCATCATCATCATCATCATCATCATCATCATCATCATCACACATCATCATCATCATCACCACTTTTGATATTGTGTCTGACAGGTCTTTGATTTCAAGCTATCGGATACAGACATGGACAAGTTGATGACTCTGAATAAAAACTACAGGACCTACGACGAAAAAATGTAAGCATAGCAAAATATTAGATGTTTATTCATAGATGTATACAATGGACTGTTCACACATGAAGTCTTCAAAAAATTGCCCTTTTGATCCCCCATCCAAGTCTGTCCCAGTTGAATCTGGTGTTCCTCAAGGCTCAGTCCTTGGTCCCACTCTCTTTTTTAAAAATTTTATATTAATGTCCTGGCAGATGCTCTTGAATCTAAAGTCCGTTTTTTTGCAGATTACACAATTGCATACTTGATGATAAAATCACAAGAAGATGGAGCACATCTGCAACACGACCTCGAGAAATTGGTGGCTTGGGAACAGAGGCACTGCATGGAAATTCATCAAGAGAAATGCAATGTCATTTCCATCTCCAGAGAGAAATCTCCAATTACATGCAATTACAAGCTCACAACTAAAACTTAGAGCACATAACATCAGCCAAATATTTAGGAATAACAATAAAATCAGACTTAAAATGGGACGAGCACATCAACAACATCACAACAAAAGCAAATAGGACTCTGGGTTTCCTCCGAAGAAATTTAAAGATTAAATCCACAAGCCTAAAATCATTAGCTCACAAATCATTAGTTCGACCATAAATTGAATATGCATGCACTGTTTGGGACCCACACACAAAACACCTTGTTGATAAACTGGAGGCAGTACAGAGACAGGATACTTCCTTTCTTATGGGAAATTATTAGAAATCATCGTGTGAGCAGCATGATTGATCAGCTTGAATGGAAGTCGTTCTGAACTAAGATCTAAGAGGAAAGCAGCATGCATAAGATAAAAAATAACCTGGTAGCGATTTCAAATCCTGACCTCCAAATACCGACACAAACATCCAGGACTTCCCACATGGACAGTTTCATTCCCCTGACATCCACCAAAGACGCTCAGAAAATTCTCATTTTACCCCAGAACCATCACAGATGGGAACAATTTACCGTGGGAAGTTATATGAGCTTCTAGATCACTGCTGAATTGTCAACTTAATGTTATTGTTCATGTCAAAATCTTCATGAGTGAAGGTGGACATTAATGGAAGATTCAGATTAAAGGAAGATGGGTACTTTTTGATGACATCATCATTGGTCTGATCCCCCCCCCCCCCATCCCCCATGTAAACACTTGTCAACATTTGGCAGACCCCCCCCCCCCTTAGCTGATGACGTAGTTATGTGAACACTCCCTAAGTTAATTGTCATTGAAGTTTGTAGCCCTTTTTTCCCCTTGATTACCTGATACATACTTATGAAGTAAAATTAACATACTACCATTTTTTTCTTCTTCCATACAGTGCCCTGGAACACAAGTTTTATCCATTCTATGAAGAGTTCTAGACATTCAACCTCAGTCAGCCAGATTTTTAAAGTTTTATTCTTTTATCCAGTTATTAGCCGTACTCTGGAAAAACTTGTATTTAAAAATGAGGACAGAAAACTCGTCCTTCAAATATTGATCGATTTAAATGACCGTAATTTTGTTAAAAACTGTAAAACCTAGGACTATGACCTTCATCTTGGCAAAAACTCTCAAACCTGGGACTTTGCAACGGCAGGTAACTGGTTAAACATGAAGAAAAACAGCAACTTTGTGAGTTGTTGACTCTTTTAGTTGTTGATTTTCACTTTAGTAGATTGCATTTCTTGTATTAGTTTCCAAATCACAATCACCCTGTTAATCCAAATGAACCAAGAATACACAAGAGCTTAGCTAGACACAACTACCTAGTCATTTGTATAGTGGTTCTTGGATAGATTCCAACGTCAGATAAATATGACTCAAGGTCATTCCAATGTCACATAGATATGACTCAAGGTCATTAAATGGATGTTTGTTAAACAAATGAGTGGTGTCAAAATATTTCTTTTTTTTTTTTTTTAACTGACACAAGAGCTTTGTTGAAATTTGCGCCTCAAATATATGGCAAAATGGATTGTAAAAAAAAATTATATTTTTGTCCAAACTAATATATGGTTGGTATTAAGGACGAGTGGACTAACTCTTAAAATTTTATAGACTTTATTTTCATTTTTAAAAAAAGCCCAAGCCGTCTTTCGTTTCAGCATGGGATGTCAGTGTGTCTTATCAACCTTTTTAATCTTAAAAACCGAATGATCTTGAATACAATGTTAGAATGAAAATTGGCATCCAAATATATTTTTTTTAAATTTGTGGTAGCCCAATTGTTCTTATAACCGCCCATTTATTAGTACTATTAGTAATGGTACCCTTTATTTCAATTTTATGTTGTAATGTTATTTCTCGAGGGTAATTAAAAAAAACAAAAACAAAGCATCCAAAATTCATTGCTTTTTGTTAATGGTTATTATTTTTTAGCTTGACCAATGCTGCAAATAATTTGTTGACATTACGAATTGTTTTCTATATGCAATTGTTGAAAATTTGCACTCTAAAACTTTCCTTGTAATTTGTGAAAGGCTGGTGACAGGCGGCCACTGTAGTGCCTATACCACACATACACATAGTGCCTGATGCACCCACCAATCCACACCCTTAGTTATAACTATAGAGTTATTCACCAATCCTTTACTTTCTTTGTGAAAAATTCGCTTATCTAGTTTTGTAACACTGTGCACTATTACCCATTTTAATGTTGTTCATATCATTGATACTATATTGTTGATTGAATCCTTATGGTGTTGTGAAACTATTCATTGATATTAAGGTTATGGCTGTTGTTGCATTTATAATAATAATAATAATGATAAATGTACATTTATATAGTGCTTATGACGAAGCTTCGAAAAGCTTCCCATTGACCATCAGTAAAAAACATTACACACTGCAGATTCGGACATACGAACAAAAGCTCACACACATCCAATTACACACACACACTCACACACACACATCCATATACACACTGTACATAAATATATTACTCACACACACAAACACACGTATATATATATATATATATATATATATATATATATATATATATATATATAGAGATATATATATATATAAAATCCAGACAATCATACACACGCAAACACATCGTATACACGTACACACGAAATATACATACATGCATATAACACACACACACACACACACACACACACACACACACACACACACACACATACACATTTACACAGGTTGATCCACATAGAGAAAAAAAAAATGCCACCCAGTATTGATAGACAGTTTATCACCGTGGTCTTTTTTGACAGGTCTGTCTGCCAAATACTAATGATTGCCTTTCTATTTGTATTATGACACAACCAACCACTCAGGGATGAATTCACTGCTGATGGTTCGATTCTGTTGCTTCAACCAGTGATATTATATTTATGCTCCTTTGTTTTTTATGATTATATTGATAATTTGAAAGAATTTTCTGTGCTTTATCTGGAAATATTGATTTTCGTGTAAATTATAAAACTGGCATTGTTCATACTTGATAAAAGACATCCTAACTAACCAATGTTAAAAACATGTATTTACTGTATACCCGCTAATTTGAAGAAATTCGCAATTGTTACTTTTGCCTAGTTTTCCTCCAATTGAGAATCTCCATTTTTGGATTTCCGCTGATTCTGCTGTCTTGATGCTGCTGACCAGAAAATTCTAGAAAATCTCGCCCAACCTGTTGGTCCTGGAGGTTTTTTTTTCTCTCTGTGATTGGAACTCTCCTTTTTATTCAATATAGTTATAGACTATATATATATATATATTGTTTGCAGCAAATATTTTGCACTGATGCATTGAGTTATTTTCTTCCATTTTGAATTTTTGCTACCTGGATAAAATGTCACAATATTGTGTGAGACGAAACCATTAGAAGCTGCTGCTGCCTCGTAGATTTGTCGTGAATAAGTTATTATACGTCGTTCTTCTTCTTCTAGGTTCCATGCCTGGTCCAGGCTTCGGATACTGCATGAATTATCTCTCTCCATTCCTCCCTGTCTCTTGCTTTTTCAAACAGCTCTTGGATTGTTAGGTTGGTGAAGCCCTTCAGTTGGTCTATGAGTGTTTTTCTTTGTCTCCCCCGGGCGCGTTTACCAGGTATTTTTCCACAACTTGCCAGGTATTCATATTCATTCTTATCTTTCCTTACTATGTGTCTGAAAAAGGATAGTTGTCGATCCGCTATTAAGGGCATTAGTTTCCTTTGTTGGTATGTTTGTTTTAGCACTTCTTCGTTCGTTTTGTGTGCAGTATACGATATTCTCTGCATCCTTCTCAAACACCACATTTCAAAAGCTTCAATGTTCTTTTGTGTTTCTGCATTTGTAGTCCAGCTTTCGCATCCGTATAACAAGATTGGCCACACGTAGCACTTCAAGACTCGGAATCTAATCCCGAACGACATCTGTTTGTTTTTCAAAATGTTTCCCAGGTCCATGAAGGCCTGTTTGGCTTGAGTTATTCTTGCTCGTATGTCTCGGTTACATCTTCCATCTGTTGTCACTATTGAACCTAGGTATTTAAAACTTTCTACGTTGGTAAGTTGCTCGCCGTGAATCGTTATATTGCAGGTGTTGTTGTTTTCTGGGTTTTTCTGTATTACCATGCATTCCGTTTTGGTGATATTCACTTCCATTCCCTTGGCTTCACTATCTACTACCACTTTGTCAACAATCTTTTGAAGTTGGATTTCTGATGTTGTTCATGACCATGTAAAATAACATAACAATAATCAGAATCTCTGAAGAAGGCAGTAGTCATTGGAGCAGGGTTCTAAATTGCTCCGCCACCTTATCTAAGACTAAGGGGGAAACTCTACAGACAATGGGCATCTCCATACAGTGTCATCTATGGGCATCTCTACATTATGCATATGGGCATCACAGTAGGATAAATCTACACAATTGACTCAGTATAAGGGTCTGATTGACTCAGGAAAGTCTCCACTACACGCTAGAATAAAAGTTTGAGGTACGGTATGCTACTTTGTCACTGAGTCACATTTTTAAAACAGTGTTGAGCGGCCCGGGTGGGGATCCTGACCTCCCATAGTGGGCAGGGGGGTACATACTGTGTCTTCTATCCCCTTATATCTGTTATCCAACATGCTTTCTGTCTTTGTCTTGGCATGAGATTACTTGGTTTTGTCCTGGCCCTGGCCGGAGTCCTAGATGGGAGGGAATTAGTCAAATGCATAGTTATTGTTTTGGGAGATGATATTTTTTCCTTGTAAATCATCTCTCTGTAATGTATTATTGTTATTTTAATGTATAATGTAGGCATTTGAGTGTATTCCTCTTTGTTGGATTTTGTGCTTGTGTCTGGATGAGACTTATAGGTGATCTCAAACTGGGTGCATTGGTGGTATGCTCTTGGAATCTACATCTGATCCCTATTTGTTCCCAGTTCCCCTATGTCTTACTTTTTCTTGGGTGCTTTAATTGTAATTCTAGAACTTTGTACTGTCCCATTTTCTTCCTTTTTACTGGCGCTGATATAACCAAAATGTGTTGCAAGCGCCGTAAAACCCTTAAAAACAAACAGTGTTGAGCGGCTTTTATTTTCAAAGAATTGTTTAATTGTGTTGTGAAAAAATTGAAAGGTATGTGATTAAGCGGAGATGTTATATGTATTTTTAGAAATTAAATTTTTAAGTAAGGTAGCTTCTAAGCATAGTGTGCGATTATCCAATTTGTGATTAAGTGAATTGAAGTGTATTTTATCATGAACTAATCTTTGAAACTCTTTTTTTTAGAGGACTAGTTGCCTGACAGGCCTTTATTTGCTGGTGTTTTTGGATATGGAACTAAATTTTTAGCTTCTTAGTCATCTTGACTCAATAATGTTTTGAGGCAAAGGGTTACATTTGACCATTATGTTGGGCAGTTTTTAAAATCTTCTTCTGGGCAGGGTCGTTTGACCTCCCATGGTGGGCAGGAGGTCACGCTGTGTCTTCTATCCCCTTGTATTTGTTTTCCGAGTTGCTTTCTGTCTTTGTTTTGGAATGGGATTAATTAGTTTTGTCCCAGCCCTAGCTGGAGTCCTTGACTGGGAGGGAAACAGTCAAATGTATAGTTATAGTTTTGGGAGATGATATTTGTTTCCTTGTAAATCACCTCTCTGTTATGTAATAGTTAGTTATGTATTATGTAAACATTTCAGTGTATTCCTCTTAGTGGGATCCTGTGCTGGTGTCTGGAAGTTACTTTAAGGTGATCTCAAACTAAGTATATTGATGGTATACTCATGGACTCTACATCTGTTTCCTATTTGAACTATTTCCCCTCTTTGTCTTACTTCTTCTTAGGTGCTTTGATTATAAATCTAGAATATTTTGACTATTCCATGTTCTTCTTTTTACTGGCGCTGATATGACCTAAATGTGAACTATTTCCCCTCTTTGTCTTACTTCTTCTTAGGTGCTTTGATTATAAATCTAGAATATTTTGACTATTCCATGTTCTTCTTTTTACTGGCGCTGATATGACCTAAATGGGTCGCAAGAGCGTAAAACTCTTTAAAATAAAACAAAATCCTCTACAGAGATTGGTTGTCCTAAATTGAATGGTTTCTGACTGATTCCA
Source organism: Berghia stephanieae (assembly GCF_034508935.2). Taxonomy (NCBI): domain Eukaryota; kingdom Metazoa; phylum Mollusca; class Gastropoda; order Nudibranchia; family Aeolidiidae; genus Berghia; species Berghia stephanieae. The sequence continues at coordinate 42,259,094 of NC_088367.1, forward strand.
TATATATATATATATATATATATATATATATATATATATATATATATATATATATATATATAATATATATATATATATATATACGAGGTTCTATCTAATACATTCCTATTGCTGAGAGACTGGATACTCTTAAGATTTTTAGTGTACCTACTAAGTAGCTCATTTGTCTATTTGGTGTCTTTTTTTTTCTGTGAGTTTTGTCATTCAAGCCAACTTGTAACGCAAGTTTGAAATTTTAGTAGATTTACCTTTACCGTGTATTTCATTGATTCAAAATAACTTTATTAAGTTCTGTACCTCCCACATTGGGCAGGGAGGTACATAGTGTGTCTTCTATCCCCTTATATCTGTTTTCCAACATGCTTTCTGTCTTTGTCTTGGAATGAGATTACTTGGTTTTGTCCTGGCCCTGTCTGGATACCCGAGCTGGGAGGGAAACAGTCAAATGTATAGTTAGAGTTTTGGGTGGTGATATTTTTTTCCTTGTAAATCATCTCTCTGTTATGTATTATTATATTTGTTATTTTGAATGTATAATGTAAGCATTTGAGTGTATTCCTCTTTGTTGGATTTTGTGCTTGTGTCGGATGAGACTAAAAGGTGATCTCAAACTAAGTACATTGGTGGTGTGCTCTTGGAATCTACATCTGATCCCTATTTGTTCCCAGTTCCCATTTGTCTTACTTTTTCTTGGGTGCTTTAATTGTATTTCTAGAACTTTTTACTATCCCATTTTCTTCCTTTTTACTGGTGCTGATATAACCTAAATGTTTTGCAAGCGCCGTAAGACCCTTAAAAACAAACACAAAACGCAAGTTTGAAATTTTAGTAGATTTACCTTTACCCTGTATTTCATTGATTCAAAATAACTTTATTAAGTTGTGTTGTGTTATTTCTGATTTACCTATTTACCACAGATCATGCATTTAAAGAATATGTTAATTCTACAACTATAAAAATAAAAATTCCATACAATATTGCTCATCGGGTGTTATGTGAAATTTTAATCTTACACTCTCCAAATTTATTGACAGGTTGTTACTAATATATTTATTTATCTGCATATTAAAAAGACATTTTCCTTAGACTCTCATCATCTGGGAGTTTAGTTCTAGTATAATCTTACATCATTATATAAATATATTTATATATATATGTATAAAGTTATTTAACATGGTTTTGTAGTACCTGTTGTTGCAGATTTTTATTTGGTTCCAATAGCATTGGCTTACTTGGAGTTGACTGTATTACGGTTCTTCTTTTATTTGTTACTCTGCACACTGGGGGAGGGAGGGGCGGAGAGGTCACAATTCCTGTGTCTTCTATACATCTGTATTTGTTTTCCTTTTTCTAGTTGCTTTCTGTTGTCCTGATCTTGGAATGAAATTCCTTGTGGTACCCCCCCCCCCCCCCCCTGGTGGGCAGGGAGGTTACGCTTTGTCTTCTATCCCCTTATATCTGCTTTCCGAGTTGCTTTCTGTCTTTGTCTTGGGATGAGATTACTTGGTTTTGTCCTAGCCCAGGTCGGAGTTCTTGAATTTATCTTGTGTGCTTTCAAGTGTAAATCTATAACTTGTTTTACTATCCCATTTTCTTCCCTTTTTTACTAGCATTGAAATGACCTAAATACATCACAAGCGCCGTAAAACCCTTAAGCCATGGTGTTTTTATTTGCCCTGGCCCTGGTGGAGTCCTTAGTTGAGATGGAAACAGTTAAATGTGTATTTCTTCTTCACGTTCGCTACATGGGTGTTTCTCTTTTACAAAACACGCCAAAGTTATGGGAAGTAGGCAGCAGTGGGGAGTGAACCAGAGACTCAGAGAAGTGTACACCAGTAGGGAGTGAACCTGGGATTACGGGAAGTGGAGGGTGTTTCTTAATTACGAAACCCAACAAAATCTGACAACATTATTGGAAGTAGGCAGCAGTGGGGGGTGAACCTGGGACTCAGGGAGGTGTACACTAGTGGGGAGTGAACCTGAGACTATGGGTTTCAGCGGTTTTGTAAAAAATCAATACCATGGGGGGGGGTATTACTTTTTTACGAAACCTGACAATATCCGACGTTATGGGAAGTAGGCAATTGGGAGTGAACTTGGGTAAGTAATGATGACTGAAAGAACACTAATTGGGTTGCTCTGTTTCGAAAAATGATTTAAAAATTGATGCAACAAAGTCGGTACTGCGTAGGGCCACCACGATTTCCAATTACTGCTCGGACAATTCTCCACACAGATTTTATCGAGGGGTTTATGTCATTTGTTTTGATATTTTCCATTTTGCTTCAACATTGTTCCAAAAGCTCGTAAGTATTCCTTGTTACCGTGTAGGTATTTTGAGAAGACCTCAGAAGCGCTCAATAAGATTGGGGTCTGGATTTACAGCAGGCCGCTTGAGTACCAAGATCTTATTCTCAGTTAGTTGAGGTTGCACAGAAAGCCTTCTCGCTTTGAGTCTAGCAGTTGCAAGTCTTCCTAACAATGTCCAACTTGAAATATTGTTTTTCACAGCGATTTCAGGGAAGGGTTGGTTGTGTGTTGAGCAAATGTTTGATCATCATTGGACACCTGTAAAAAGGAAGAAAATGGGATAGTAAAAAGTTATAGAATTACAATTAAAGCACCAAAGAAAAAGTAAGACATAGGGGAACTGGAACAAATAGGGATCAGATGTAGATTCCAAGAGCATACCATCAATGTACTTAGTTTAAATCACCTATAAGTCTATCATCTGCATTTTTGTCCAATTGGCCCTAAAATTTGCCAAATTTGCAAGAATTTGCCAAGAGACAAAATTTGCCAAAAAATTTGCCGCACTTTGAAGATTTTTTGACAAAACGATCCATGACTGAAGTTGGAAGTGTAAGTGACTCGATTTATTTGACTTGAGTAGCGTTGTTACAAAAATTTTAAAGGATCATTATCCATAGAGAGTAGCTTCCCTTGGTTTGGGACCAGGCAAATCTGCAACATTTCTCAAGTTTCGCACTTTTTGCCACGCGATTGCCATTTCCCAAATTTGCCACGATTTGCCAATTTGGGAAATTTGCCAAAATTTGCGGATCGCCCTGATATTGCGGCTGCAAAAAATGCAGATGCCAGATAAGTCTCATTTGGACACAAGCACAAAATCCAACATAGAGGAATATTTTTTTTTTTTTTGTTTGTTTGTTGCTTTAGGTCTCTTCCAATACAATTGAGGTTATATGAAGACCGCTGAAACAAAAAAACAAGCAATCTAACAAAATAGTACAATGAAATCAAATCATAACCTAAAGATATCATAACTAAATATAATAACAGAACAACAGGCAGAAGATTTACAGAAAAAAATATCCCTGTCAAAAATACAATCACAAACCAAAGAAGCAGGATAGGCAAGTAAGAGAAGAAGAAACGACATCACTATCGGATCGTACACCCATGCGAACATCATAGGTATATGATTCAAGGGTGATGCTCCCATCCAACCACCTGCAACAAAGAGGAATACACTCAAATGCTTACATTATACACTCAAAATAACAAATATAATAATACATAACAGAGAGATGATTTACAAGGAAAAAAATACCATCTCCCAAAACAATAACTATGCATTTGACTGTTTCCCTCTCAGCTAGGACTCCGGCCAGGGCCAGGACAAAACCAAGTAATCTCATTCCAAGACAAAGACAGAAAGCATGTTGGAAAACAGATATAAGGGGATAGAAGACACAGTATGTACCTCCCTGCCCACTATGGGAAGTCAGGATCCCCACCCAAAAATTGGATAGTAAAAACATTCTAGATGTACAATTAAAAGGACAAGGGAAAAGTCATACATGGAGGGAAATTGTTCAAATAGGGAACAGATGTAGATTCCAAGAACACACTATTAGTGTATTTAATTTGAAATCACCTAAAAGTCTCACCCAGACTCTAGCACAAGATCCCACTAAGAGGAATAAATTCAAACGTTTACAAATCATAAGTTTAAAATAAAAAATAACAGTACATAAGAGAGAGATGATTTAAAAGGGAAAAAAATATCATCTCCCCTAACTATAACTATACATTTTACTGTTTCCCAGCCGAGAATTCTGGCCAGGGTCAGGACAAAACTAAGTAATCTCATTCCAAGACAAAGACAGAAAGCAATTGGAAAACATACAGGGGGATAGAAGAGACAGCAAGTAGCTCCCTGCCCAATATGGGAGGTCGGGAACTGTTTTTTGTTTTTTTTTAAATCTTGAATTTAAAAGCAAAGAAAAAAAAATACACAAATCACTAGGATATTAGGGTAAAAGTTTATTCAATAAAACCCGTAATGCTTCCACTCAAAAATCTATTATAAACCAATGAATAAAATAAACCCCTGACTTTCAGACTCCGACTGTTCTGGCAAAGAAATATTTCAGGAAAATGATGTTATACTGTGTGATACAGGATAAATAATGCTCATTAAAAATAGGTATTGAACAAAAATATTGCATCCATATGAAAGCATGATATTAACGCATGCACACACACACACTATATATACAAACACATTAATGTATGACAATGACAACACACAAACAAACAATATGGTTTAATATATGGCAGGTTACAATCCAATAATAAAGATGATCGTGATGGTACTGATGTTAGTTTGATTTTTTTAGATGGATAGAGGGGGGGGGGGGGGGGGGGGGGGGTTGAACTGGATTTTAGTAATGTATTTATGTCTTTATTTTTTTGTTGTTGTTGGTTGAAGAAGGGTTTTGAGCCCGAAAAATTCTGTGATTTGTATTTTTTTTTTTTTGAAGCTGTTATATTAATTTTTTTTTTTTACTTTTTACAGTCCATGCTTCTAACAGCTTAGTATCAATTTATTTGTTGTTTTTAAGGGTTTTACGGCGCTTGCAACGCATTAAGGTCATATCAGCGCCAATAAAAAAGAAAATGAGATAGTCGACACTATTTACACTTAAAGCACCAAAGAAAAAGTAAGACAAAGGGGAATTTGTTCAAATAGGAAACAAATGTAAATTCCAGAGCACACTATCAAAGTACTTAGTTTGAGCTCACCTAAAAGTCTCATCCAGACACACGCACTAAGAGGAATACACTCAAATGTTTACAAATTATATATAATATGTAAACAAAATAATACCGTGCATAACAGAGAGATGATTTACAAGACAAAAAATATCATCTCCCAAAACTCTTATTATACATTTGACTGTTTCCCTCCCAGCTAGGATATACGACCAGGGCCTGGACAAACCAAGTTATAGATTTATAATTGAAAGCACATGAGAAAAAGTATGACAAAGGGGAATGGTTCAAATAAGGAACAGATGAAGATTCCAAGAGCACACTATTAGTGTACTTAGTTTGAGATCACCTAAAAGTCTCATCCAGACACAAGCACAGGTTCCCACTACAAACGTTTATATTTCATTTCATCTCATTGTCGCTCTGTCTCTTCCTCTCTCTCTCCCCCCATCCCTCTCTCTCTCTCTTTCCCTTTCACACACACACACACACACACACACTCTTGCAAATAATGTTTTAACCATAATGCCAATGTAATATTACATAATTCCTTTTCTTGTTTGCCTGAAGAAGGCCAAAGGCCGAAACGCCCTTTACTTTGTGTTGTATCTTTTATAAGAGTCATTTTTACTCCCATTATTTCACTATACAAGGATAGACAATAACTCAGACAACAGATACAAGAAATAAAAGACACAGCGTGACCTCCTGCTCACCATGGGAGGTCAAAGACCCCACTCAGCAAGACAAAGACAGAAAGCAATTGGAAAACAGATGTAGGGGGATAGAAGACACAGAAAGTACCTCCCTGCCCACTATGGGAGGTCATTAACCCAATCAAAACCACATTTTTTCTTTTGGATAACTAACATCAATAGTAATGCTCAATCTGAGTCAATCAGTGTTTACATGAAGAAAAAGAAGAAGAAAGAGGCAAAAATAGGTGAAGACTAAGAACTTTGTCTCGTGCATGAGCATAGTCTGATTGGGCAAAAATAATGACATTCAATCACTTGATTTAAGTGGAATTTGTGCCATAAAAACACAAAACCTGGGGGCAAATCTTTTGGTTTGTATAATGCATAAACATCTAGATTGTGATTTTCTAAGTTAAATTTTATTTGTGGAGCATTCTATGAACTGCAACTATTTACTAGTTAATGAAAATGGTTGGAAAAAAAAAAGAAGCTTGGATGAGAATATAAATATCTGTATTTAAGATCAACCTCCCATAAAAAGAAGGATAAAACATGAAATGTTTTCCTGATGACAAAAGTCCACCCATAAAGTAAAGTGCATAACATTTCCTGTTTACAACATGGATTTTCAGACGAAAACATGTTGATTACGTAGACAACGAAGTGGGCCTGGTGCTTTAAACATCTCATTCCACACCCGCTTTCTCTGGTCTTTCTTTTTGTAGTCTAGGTTTGTTCTGTCTCACAAGCTCTTTAACATTTTTTCATAGTCATTCATATTGACAATTAATTAACAAGATCAATAATGGTTGATTGAACGAAGGACATTATGGAGGAATGATATTTTAAATAATTTGTTGTACGTTTGACACAAATTCGTGCATGCTGCACTTTTCATGAAAAGTGAACGTGTTGACTTTTCCTCAATACACCACCACACGCTTTTCCCCACAACCTTCATGCTCTATGTGAGACTATTGTAAAAATCTTTGTCCATAGTTGTTGAAACGGTTTCAAGTTTCTTCTTATGGGAGGTTAGCCGAAGTAAAACAAAACAAAACAAAAAAAGGCCCAAACAAAATACAGAATATTGAAAGGGAATTTGAAAAAAAAAATTAATTAAAAGCGATCAGATAATTCATACACTATTATCACATAAATAATGTAAAAGGTAAATTATGAAAAATTTAATGTGATTGTGATAAGGACTTGGAAAGACCAAATAAAATCGTAATGAATCGCTGTGAATTGTAATATTCCTGAGATGAATCTAAAATTTAATTATAATTTGACATGAATAAATAACTATAAAATAATTGGGGTGAACTGAAATGAATAGCTAACGATGGAGCATTTCAGAAAAAGTAAAACATTGTATTACATCTAAAAGTGGAGAGAAAAGAAAAGTAAATAAACAAGTTAAAAGCAACAACAACTAAACAATGCACCGTAATATCCCCCCTAATCACATATACCCTCATGAGCATATAGTCTGCTGTGTACTTTTTTAAATTACTGCATAAAATACAAAACTTTCATTAAAAAGATCAAACGATAAATACAATACAAAAGTAAAGGCACGTCCATTCTTCAGTGTCCTGTTCACGCTTGTTTTCAATTAAAAAAGGACATAGTCAATAAAAAATAAAATCAATTTGTAAAAAGTATACAAATTTTGAAATATTTAACATGTTTTTGTGCTAGATGTTACAAAAACTATATTTTAACAATCAATTTTATTTAAATAAAAATGTTACTATGTATTAATAAATAAAAAACTTATATAGTCAAAATAACATTAGTTGTATAAAGTTTGTTCCCGCCCCCCTCCCCCACTGTAATTGGATTCAATCGTCTGATGTCATGTCTGCCCAGCAACCAGCAGCTTGGTTCTAAACAAAGAAATTCAATACTTTTTATTCTTCATGCTGGCGAGAACTTTTTCACATGTCATGTAATCAGAATGTATAAAAGTCAAAACATGATCAGATTATAATGTTTTTCTGCTCTGGATACAGTTTTATGCTCGTCTGAGAAGTATTTCTTAAGGGCGTCTGCCATTGTTACGATAGTTTAGAACCAGTTACTAAGTTACGATGTGTCATTACCAGGGAAGTGACGTCACGACTGTTGAAGCCAAAAAAAAAAAAAAAAAAATTTTAAACAAAAAAACCCCCCAAAAAACAAAACAAAACAAGAAAAAGACCTCTTAGTGCACAGTCTAGCACCTAAAAATTAATGTGCAGTTGAAGAGATAATACAGAATATGATCTGCCAAGGAAATACACTGAAAAAACGCAATACTGCCAATTTTACCAAAGTCCCAATATTATTGGCATGACTAGGTGTCACTTTAAAGCTTTGAGAATGAAATATAAATCAAACACTGCATTACGTATTGATCACGGACACCCACAGAAATGCCCTATATAAATGTTCGTCTTTATTATACATTCTATATATTTTATTGAATAATTCATACTGTGTATAGTTAAACAGATAAATATATTAATTTTACAGAAAAAGTTGTATTTACATCAAATAATACAATAAATGTTTGAGTAAATGTGTGAATCTTTTTTAAAAATAGATTATGGACTTAGAACACAATAAAAGTTTGCCAAAAGAATTCATATCACTAAAAAATAGCATTTGCAAATCACATTCCATTCCATTAGTGACTTACAAAATGCCTTCTCACAGCAGACGAGATACAGCCGAGCATAACTTGGGTTTTTGTTACTGTTTTTATTTAGACTGCCAGTTGGGTGATTTTTATGACGTGAATGTGAAACTAAAATATAATTGGTAATGTGAATCTTCGTTCCCCGTCATAATCACAAGAATAATCTGAGATATATATATATATATGTGTGTGACTTACATCTCTATCTAGTTTTATATTAGAATGAACCAGATACTGACAATTGAATTTCAATTCGACTTAAAATAAGTGAAATAAGTCAGGGTTTCTTGAACAAAAAACAAAAACAACCCCCCCCCCCCCCCCCCCTCCAAAAAAAAAAAAATAATAAAAAAATTTGAACAAAAAAAAAAAAAAAAAGCAAAACAAAACAAGAAAAAAAGTCCAGCCGTGGTTTAGAAAAAAATAAACAACCACCCCCCTCCCTCCCACACACATAAAATGAATCTGAAAAATTTGTTACACATCCATGTGATCGCTGTTGACATAAAAATAATTTTCAATGGCAGATGATAATTACATTTCTAGGTTTTGAATATATAAATAAAGAGATAATAAGTAAATTACGCTAATATGCGACAATAAAACCTTGCAAAAGCATAAAATATATGTGAATCAACAGTTGTAATTCCTTGATCTACCTAATGAGTTTCCATCAAGGCAGAGAATTACCCAGGACGCCAAGGCAGTCTGCGTAGAAGTCTGGTGTAATACCTCTCTTCTTGATATCATCAAAGCAGTCGTTACCACTGAGGACTAAAAATGACTTCATGCCACATTTCTTGGCAAAAACAATGTCGCTCTCTAGTCTGGATTGATTAAAGAAGAAAAATCAAATTTTACATAGATGACTCAATAATTGAAAAAATAAACACAATAACAAGATCATCATTAATTCACAGAGTACTTTTACAAAGTAAAGTCATCAAAAATAAACGAAAATCAGGGCCTGCCAGACAGGTTTGAAAAAAAATCCGCTCAACAAGACATGGCATCTCTTGGAAGCTGATTTAATCTTCAGAGACAACTATGAAAACTGAATTTTGTATTGAGGTCTATAAAAATGCTACATTTCAATATAAGCTCTTTAGTAAAGATAATAGTACAATACACGATAAGAGAGTGCAGAATATATAAAGGAATTACTGTGCAGAAGAAATACATTAAATAAACTAAGCAAAGTCAATTTCAAAGGCCCCGCCCATCCTCAAAATGTACCCATTCACTTCCCTGCTTTGCTGCTTCCAATCGTCAATTTTCGCGTTTCCGTGACCATCTAGCTGCCCTGTAAAATAATCACTGTCTGTTTTTAAGGGCTTTACAGCACTTGCATCACATTGAGGTCATATCGGTGTCAGTAAAAAATGGAATAGTAAAAAGTTGTGGAATTACAATCAAAGCACCAAAGAAAAGGTAAGACATAGGGGAATTTGTTCAAATAGGAAACAGATGTAGATTCCAAGAGCACGCTATCAAAGTACTTAATTTGAGATAACCTAAAAGTCTCATCCAGAACAACCACAGGTCCCTACTAAGGATACACTCAAATCATATATATGTAAACAAAACATCAAACAGTGCAGAGATGATTTACAAGGAAAAAAATATCATCTCCCAAAACTAACTATACATTTGACTGTTTCTCTCTCAGCAAAGGCATCCGGCCAGGCCAGGACAAATCAAAGTAATCTTATTCCAAGACAAAGACAGAAAGCAAGTTGGAAAACAGATATAGGGGGATAGAAGGCACAGTAAGTACATACTTGCCCACTATGGGAAGTCAGGAACCCCACCCAGAAAAAATAATCATTAAGGATTACCTGTCTCCTGTCATGAGACATCGTGAGGGATCTAAATTGTGCAATTTTTGTAAAATCTCAAACATGCAGACCTCTGGTTTGCCTACGATTATTGGATCCTTATCACTCACTACCTTCACAGTTGCCAGCATGGTACCAGTACCTAGAGCAGTGAGAAAGAAAAAACCAAAAACATAGTGAAAATAAAATTTAAAAAGCAATATCATCACGATGGTGTGTTTCCTAGAATAGACATTTATTGGAGTTGCAATCGAAAGTGACTCGTTCATAACATTTTTTTTAAAAATGCAAGATTTCAAAAATTGATTTTTATGATTGTAAACCACAAAATAATGGTGGCTTTAACCTGTCAAAAAACAAGCAATGAAATGCGATTTATTTTTGTTTTGGGTCCTAGGTGGACAGAGGGTGAAAAAAAAAGGCCAGTTGTCACTGAGCTCAGACCATTGATCATGTTTGGTAGTTAAATTTCTAAAAATTAATTCAAAATGAATTCAATAACTTTTGCGATACTGAGCTACTATAAGCCGTGGACTGTAAAAAGTAATAATAAACAAAAATGTATATAACAGCTTAAAAAAAAAGAACAAAATACTAAACACAGAACGTTTCAGGCTCAAAACCCTCCTCAGCCAACAACAACCAAAAAAACCCCAATAAAAACATAAATACAACACTAAAAATAACCAGATCGATGACAGAGAAACATTTGGGACTTTCTCTCTGTCGAAGAAAAATCTTGGAATATAAACATAAAGAAACGCTTGATAGGTAAGCCGTGTCAAATTGAGTGGAATATATAAAACAATGCATAAAATTTGGTGCGTAAACCCCCCCCCCCCCCCCCCCCACCACACACACATTTTATGCATCATTTTATATTTCACTCAATCAACATAAAATCAACATAATCGTCACCAAATCGGAAAAGCCATAAATTACTCCGATTACCTGGCAGTTTAATCGGTGTATTGGTTGGAAGACACGGATCTTCATTGGTGCCAATAAAAAGACAATCTTTTTTCTTGAGATAACTTCCAGCCTTCAGAATTTTTGGGAAGCTGATGTGGGGATCGAACCCTACCAGGACACAGTTTACCTGTTGTAGAAAATATTGTAAGACATAAATTTCAAAATGACGGTTCAAGGGAAGTACACTGCCATATGTGCCATTCGGTTAACATTGCATATTAGGTGACTGTGGTTATCACAGATTCTGTCCTTTAGTAGTAACCAACACAGCGAATACTTTTAAGAGGACAGCACACGTGTAAACACTTTTTTTTTAGGGCTCGATGTCAACAAAACTCAAAAAATCACACAAATCATTTTAAAAACAAGCCTGAAAGAGTAAAATTTGAAACGTTTTTGGAAAACTCTGGAAGAGAACAGAAAATAAAAAGACTTTTGTGATTTTACAGTACAGTTTCAAATCATCATCTTCTTTTTCACATGAACCAACTGACTCAGTAAGACTGATCAATAATGTCAATGCTGCAAATCCAAAAGAAAAAGAAGAATTAAAGGTAACTTCCTGAAAGTCTTCACATTGAACATACAGAATTGCCTTTGGTCTATCCTTTCTCTCCGACTTTCACGTCATCATTTTGTTACTATCAAATTAATATAGGAAAGTTATAGAAATCAAAAGTTTGAGCCCCTGTTCACTTTGGTCAATTTATTAAAATTTACTACATAAACAGCCTTCTATCAAAGACTAGTTTGAGCATGTCCAAGAATGTGCATATTATGTGTAAGTCTGTATATTAATTTAGTATGTGCATTTTGTTTTAATTATGCTTTTATATTTAAACTCATAACTTTTGCTTAATCCCTTTGAATTTAAGCACCGTGTAGCACCTACTTTTTTTTACATAGCTGCAAATGAATTATTTTTTTATGTTACATTAATAAACAAACATCGTGCTTGAAGAGTTTTTTACAATGACCACCATCATACAACTTGAAATATATGAGATAATTGTTTTCAAAGAAGGGCCTTTTATGTCGTTTTCTTTTTACCTCTGGATCCAACTCTGTGTTAAGATAATCCGTGGCTTCTACTGAACCAAGAAGATCTGGCTGAAATAATAAAGTAATTAAAGATATAAAAAATGAATGAACAAATAAAGAAACGGATGAATAAATGAATGATTGAATGAATGAATAAATGAATAAATTAATGAATAAATAGAATATACATGGGTGCAAGCAACTGGACCTCAAAAAGCCTGCAAGTCTACTTATGGCCAGACATATAATCTGAAAAAGCCTGCAAGATTCACAGACTTACCTCGTCATTTGAAGTCTTGTTCTCAAGACTTGTTCTCAGCATCTAGTCTTCGTAATAGTAGTCCACAATTGTTGTATGTTTAATCCAAAGGTTGTAATGCAGTAATTTGTTAAGTTTCTTGTCACAAGTTGCACCAAAAAAAAAAAAAAAAAAAAAAAAAAATCAAATAAAAAAAAAAAAATAAAAAAAAACAACAAAAAATCAATCAAATCCAAATCGCAAAAAGCCGGCGACGTTTTTTTCGGTAATCCAATCGGCTGACAGGCTGGCTGTAGTCAGCACTCTTGCACCCATGAATATATGAAACAATACACACATCTATTGACAAGACCATTTTATTGTTATTACCTTAGAGTGGCTATGTGGTCTAGTGGTATGACATTTGCTTTCAGATCGGAAGATCCTGGGTTCAAGTCCTGCTCTGAGCGGCGCATAGTTGAGTCCTTAGAAAAGGCTCTTTACTCACATTCTCTTACCGTACTCAAGTGTAAAATGAGTACCTGGCCGGTAACAGCATTGACTTTGTCGAAAGAAAAGAAAAGTAATATCGCCTTTCAGGCTTCATGTCTCATCCTACATGTTAAGTGTTCGGAGGCTGGGGACCCCTTGTAGTGTAAAGTGCTTTGAGCACATTTAGTAGATATTGCGTTATATAAATATAAACTTTGCTCAAATTTGTTTTCTATTACCATGATCACCTAAAACAAGTAATTGGAGACATACAAAGGCTTGGCAGTTTTTTACAAGCCACTTCATCCCTTGAACACAAGCTGCGTAATAAGCATTAGTAACAATTCACACAGATACAACTTGGTTGTAGGCAGAGGAAGCACCTGAAGCTGTGGAAAGCATGAAATTCTCAAATGAAAACCTTCAAGATGTTTCAGCTTTACAAGTGAGAGCTAAAAGGGAAGACAAGTCGTGACATCACACCTCCTCTTTTACGGTTCTAAAATCCTTTGAAGTGTATTTGTAAACAGTCCTTTGGAGGACTAATAATAAATAACAAACCATTGCCTTTATCCATCCCCATGGGGAAATTTGTCTTTAGGGTCTATTCCAAGGGAAGACTGGAATAACCCAGGCGTCAGCCGCAGAGCAGCGCCACATAGGTTACATATTGAATCATTAGGTGGCATAACTATTTTAGTAGCAGGCAGATTCGTAAAATTTGGATTGAGGATTGATGATCTTTACTGACAACCAGCATATATTTAGACTAGAAAATAAGATGCTATCACTCTGAAACCAGAACCAAAGTACAGTGGAAAAAACACCCATGAAATCCAGTTATAGATAGTGTTGAAAATATTGAATGGATCTGAAAAACAGAAGTCGAGAGGGCAGAGGTGAAGGTTGGAAGAAATGAAAATAAAAAGTGAATGAAAGAAGAATTGAAGGATAGAAATTGAATTGAGAGTAAGAACCTTGATTTTATGAATTTAATATACACATAATAAACGTTTAATAAAAGCAAAACAAATTAGTGCGTATGATTATTTAAAGATTCACATAATAAAAAAGAAATTTATTGATTTGGGACTATTTAAAGTGAAATAAAAACATCATAACACAATTGTAAAAACATACCCCTGGTCCAGTGTATGGTATCCCAGCATCCCTTAGTTCCTTGCCCATACTCTCTTCCTTCCCCATTACATAAACCTTGCCCTTGAACTGTTTCATCTTTAGGTACTCTGCAGCCACATAGGCAGTGCACAAAATCTCATCCTTGAAACATGCAAAGGAAAAATAAAAAAATACAGGGAACAGATGTAGATTCCAAGAGAATACTCTCATTGTACAACAACACCATTCTCTCATATCTCATTCTCATTTATCAAGTGTTTCATTTGGGTTTTGTGGACATAGAGACAAAACATCCATATTTTCTGTCATGGTAAACTAAATTGAAGCTTCCATCCATTTTATTATTGCTTTTTATTTCTTTAAGCTTCAAGCTGAAACATTTGCTTTAACAACAAATAAAAAAAGAGAAAAAAAAAACACTTGCGAAGCATTTCGAACTATCCACCGAATTTCATTAAACAAATATAAAACACACCGTGAAAATAAAAACTGTTATACGAGAAAAAACACCCACATTGGTTGAATTCAAATTAATCGCTGTCTTAATAGTTACAGTAAAGTTTACCTCCTCAGCAGGAAAGCCCCAGTCACGGCATCTTTTCAAGTATTCTGCACGAGTCTTGGAACTGTTGTTGGTGACGTAATAGACTTGTTTGCCCTGTGGAAACGAGACGAATTGATAAGAATAAGATGGGAGGGGGGTCAAATCAGCATCAGTAAAAAAAAGAAGATGATAGAGAAAAAGTTGCAGATCTGAAGTTGAAAGCACCAAAGAAAAAGGCAAGACAAATGGACAAATGGTTCAAACACAGGTTTTCACAACAATCCCATCCATGTGCCTTTTTTAACATTACTTAAAAGTCCCATTCCGGCACAAGCAAATAATTAGGCAATAAAGGAGAACAGAAAAAAACAAAACATACAAAAAAACAAAACAAGCTGTAGCAATACCCCTAAGTTGAAATAGTTGACAAAGTCATGATTGAAAATGAGAGTCTTAGAATGGAAGTGAATAGTGATACAGATGAAAATAACATGATGGCAAATTAGGGAGCAGGCACTGGTGTGAGATAAATAATGAAAAAGTCTGTATGAAACAGTGTCAGACAAAGCAAGAAAAAAAAATATAAGAAAAAAAAATATCTTAAAAAATCAGTCTTCATTGACTGGGGATCGAACCTCAGACATCCTGATGACCAGTAATCAGAAATGCAAGGTACTCATTTTACACATGAGTACAGTAAGAGAATGTAAATAAAAAGCCTTTTCCAAGGACTCAACTATGCGCCGAGCAAGGCTCAAACCCAGGACCTTCGGATCCGAAAGTGAGCGTCATACCACAAGACCACATTTGCCACACAATGGATACTATATAGTCAATGTAGAGTATAATTAAAATGTCGACCATAATATTGCTAACATGCTCTGATTACCCATTATCAGAATTAGCAAAGTTATTGTTTCTTCAGGATGGTAAGCATATTTTCAAAATCTTATTCATTTTCTCTCCTGCAGTCCTTCAGAGCCATTAGGCCCATGGTGCCGGAGTTTATCCCAGTTTTTATAGCCTGAAACAGACAATAGCAATTGCTTGTTACTTTTTGGATAGGACGCTAGTCTATCGCAAAGTATTGTCCACCAGATCTAACAGACCCAGCTACCCAATCACTGCTGGGTGGACAGGGGGGGGGGGGGGGGGGGGGGGGGGGGGAGTAGAAAAAAAAATCTCGACTGCAACTGGGAACAATCTTGTGAAGCGAGTGCTCTACCAACCGAGCTACAGGGACCCCCATTTGGCTCTCAATTCTCTTCAACAGTTATAATGTCACTTCCTTCCTAATGACGCATGGTAACTTAGTAACACTGGCTCTAAACTATCGGAACAATGGCGGACGCCATATGAAATATTTCTCCGGCAAGCATAAAGGGTATCCAGAGGAAAAAAAAAATACATACATTTGATCATGTTTTGACTTTTACACATTCTGATCACAAGACATATGAAAAGTTCTAGCCAGCATGAAAAATAAAAAGTAATGATTTTCTTTGTTTAGAACCAAGATGGCCGCCGTTGCTGGGCGGCGTGACACCAGACTATTGAATCGTATAGTACACATTTTAATGGGTTAGGATTGGCAACACCATAAAACCTCAAAGCGGTACATCTCACATCAACAGCATCCGATGTTCTTTGATTATTCCTTTACCAATCATATTATATTGAGCTTTTATATAGCGCAATATCCACTTAACGTGCTCAAAGCCCTTTACAAGGGGTCCCGGTCAACAGCAACATTTAACATGTAGGACGAGACATGACGCCTGTTAGGCAATATTACAATTTTCGGACAAAGACAACGCTGGTAACGGCCAGGTACTCATTTTACACCTGAGTACGGTGAGAGAATGTGAGTAAAGAGTCTTTTCCAAGGACTCAACTATGCGTCGAGCGAGGCTCGAACCCAGGACCTTCCGATCTGAAAGCGAGTGCCATACCACTAGACCACATAGCCGCACATTGTGGCCTCAATAAACAAACAATATCAAAATAAGAAATTAAGGAGCAGGCACAGGTGTAAAAGAAAAAGAACTGAACAAGTCTGCCTCTGTGGTGTAATGGTAGCACGTCTGAGCGATAATCAGAAGGTCTGGGGTTCAACTGATTTTTTTCTTTTTTTGGGGGGAAGGAGGGGGGGGGGGGTTCCTGTATTTTTCTTTCTTGCTTTGTCTGGCACCTTTCATACACATTTGTTCAGCTCTTTAAAAGAACGATAAAAGCTGATTTAACAATAATATGCCCTATAACTCTTTTTGTCTACAAATAATGGTGTCATTCAACTATTAAATTATATCGTTATAAATATTACATTTTAATTTACTTCATTTAAATTAAATCAAATGATAATGGTGGATTCCATTATCAACAGTAATTATTCCAGTTCAAAACACACAACTACAATCTTTATTGGTTTTGATGGTGATCATGCATAAAATTTCATGTCTTTTATTTTTAACTACACTTTATAGCCCGCCTTGCATAATGGCCTGCAATTCATGCATGACGTATAACAGAATGTATTTACTGTTAACTCACTAAACCCTAACACCGACCATCTCGGTAATTGACTGTGATTAGTTTAATCCCATCATGATTTACATTTTTCGGGTCAAAGTATATGCATTTTATTAAAACTACTGTTTTTAATAGTTGCATGATCTTTATAATAGTTGAATAAAACTATATACACACCAATTTTCCTTTAGATTGAGTAACTGAGTATATATTTCTTATTCAATTTTGAAAAGTACCAAAATTCTCCTGGAAAAGTTGACAGCACAGGATAGCGACCGAGGGCTGAGTGTGTTAAAGCCACCCACATTCATAACCCACATTTTTTTTCATGGAGTGAATAACAAACTGTCATTAGTGTAATCAGACGGTTCTATGCAATAGAGACCATGATTAAAAATGGGGTGCACAGACAGTCTTCTCAATGTCAATAATAGAAAAACATAATATCTTGCAAGAGTAATTGATGCTATGCGTTTAGCCAGAATGATCACAACATCTGTCAGCCAGTTTTGTTTATTCATCTTAACTAAGCCACTGCCACATTATCTCATTCATCTGTGGTGTTTCATTCATCCTGTTTTGTTGATAAAGGGGAAACCCAAAACATTCATTTGATCTGTTTTTGTAATTAAATTGAAGCTTACATTCAATTTTACATTATTATTCATTTCAGAAAATGCGAAAAAAAAATGCAAACCCAACATTTTCACCTTTCAACTGATTATTCACGACACATATATGCAAAAGATCAAACCAGTAAACCATGAAATAGCCCATATTTAAATACATATTTTAAATGAAATTGCTGCTTGTGTAAAAATTTGTCTGAAAAGAACACGATATATGAGTTAAACCTAATTTGGCTTTTTAAAAAAAATTGGATTCTGGAAATGTTTGGCTGTACAAATCATTTTGTTTGTGAAACACTTTGATACTTATAAGGTAAGCACTATGCAAGTGAAATTTTTTATCATTTTTATTTTGTTTTCTGAGAAGTGTTACGATAGCAGGTTAAACGACATATTGAATTGATAAAATCAAATCCCATGCCTTGTTATTTCTTTCTGTGAATCGAAATCGACTTTATGACAGAGCTTTTGAAAATTACAATTAGTTTCTTTTGACTTGAACAACATTTAAATGTTAAGTTGAATTCATAATCAAAACCTTTATTGAGTGTAATGAACAATTTAACAAGTTGTCTAACAGCTAACTATACTATATATATGTGACATTTATGTGACTGATGATTTTAAGTAGCAGAATATCATCTTGAGTGCACGTGAATTAAAATAAAAAAAGCCCAAAGACATTGAGCAAATTTATAATAATAATAATAATAATAATAATAATAATAATAATAATAATAATAATAATTATAATAATAATAACAATAATAATAATAATAATAATAATAATAATAACAATAATAATAATAATAATAATAATAATAATAATAATAATAATAATAATAATAATAATAATAATAATAATAATAATAATAATAATAATAATAATAATTATAATAATAATAACAATAATAATAATAATAATAATAATGATAATAATAATAATAATAATAATAATAATAATAATAATAATAATAATAATAATAATAATAATAATAATAATAATAATAAATAATAATAATAATAATAATAAAGTGTCCTTTTACAGTGCTGAATGCCGAAGCCTCAAAGCGCTTTACAATATACTTGTTTGTTTGTTGCTTTAGGTCTCTTCCAACACAATTGAGGTTATATGAGAGACCGCTGAAACAAAAAAACAAGCAATCTAACAAAAATAGTACAAATGTCAATCAAAATCATAACCTAAAGATATCATAAGCTAAATTATAAATAACCAAGAACAAACAGGCAGAAGATTTACAGAAAAAAAAATATCCCCTGTCAAAAATACAATCACAAACCAAAGAAGCAGGATAGGCTAGTAAAGAGAAGAAGAAACGACATCACTATCGGATCGTACACCCATGCAAACATCATAGGTATATGATTCAAGGGTGATGCTCCCATCCAACCACCCGCACAATATACTTGTCAAACCATAAACACACTCATACCGAGCCAAACAGACACACACAACAGTGACACACACTAACAATGCAAGTTTTATTTGATTTGCATTCATGTGAATTAGAATGGGTTAACTTACAAGACTTGTGGTTGATTGATTACCACCCCTTCCATCACCTAAATTAACCCTTACAGCATTGAAGAACATGTATCACCATCGTCAATAACTAACTTACCATTTCCTTGAGCTTGACAATAGTCTCTCGACTTCCTGGTATGGGATGTTTTCCCTCCCATAGCACCCCTATAAGTTGAAATAGTAAGAACAAACAAAATTTAATGGAACAGCAGGTCTTTGTTTTTATCGTCATTAGAAATGAGATCATGGAAATTTATTTTTCTTTCAATAACTCTACATATATGACATAACTTTGGAATACAAGAAGACTCCTTCATCGGAATCTCACTAGTAATTAAAATTAATGTTCTTGTCTCATCCACTGAATTAAAGGAACAAGCAAACCACAATGCATACTTGCTCTCATCAAATGTCAAGGAAGTTACTCTCAAGCAACGAGATGTGACAGTCTAGTCTACTGGGATTAGTGAGTATTCTGGGTTCCCTCCCCACTGGTATCCATAGCCAACAGTTCTGGGTGCACTCCCAACTAGTACCCACCTTCCATATTCTCTGGTTTACTCCTCATTGGTGCCCACCTCCCATAGTTCACTGGTTCACTTCCCAGATGATGGTGATGGTGTTGATGATGATGATGATGATGATGATGGTGGTGACGATAGTAATTATTATAATAATATTAACTATGAATATGATGATGATAGCAGACCTGCCCAGTGCTACGAAAAATTTGTAGAATTACGAATTTTTGGTTCCAGCTAGAGAACTGCATAGACGTTGTTGATTCATTAAATCTAGTTGGAAAGAAGAGTATGGTTACTTAGAATCTGTATTTAGGATTTTTAAGCATATTTTGATTATGCTGAGGGAAAATGATTGATTTGGAATGCTATATTGTGACCTTTTGATTTTTTCCCTTGGAAACTACGAATTTTGGATAGTTTTAAGTAGGCAGCTTTGTGATAAGTGAGTGGAGCAGGCACTTATGTTGGTAACAACAAGATATGAAGTGAGTAGAAAAGTGCCAGAAGACAATAGAGAATAAAAAATTTTTTCGCGGCGGTGGTGGGGTTTGAACCTGCGACCTTATTGGTACGACAACTCCGCCTGGCAGGTGAGAGCGTGGCTCTACCGTGTGAGCTATCCACGAACACAAAAATATTCGTTTCAAACCCAAAGTCATTTCTAGATCCCTCTCTCACCCACTTCTTGAGATCGCCGATTCGTTCACCACCATCGCGAATAATTTTGACCAGCAGTTAAGCTTAATAGCCAATATTCTCATCACAAACATATGACATAGAAACGATTGAGACATTGAGTATGCTCCGGTGTATGGGGTGAATTTTTAATTCAGAAAAGTGAGTGGAGCAGGCACTTATGTTGGTAACAACAAGATATGAAGTGAGTAGAAAAGTGCCAGAAGACAATAGAGAATAAAAAATTTTTTTAAAAATTCACCCCATACACCGGAGCATACTCAATGTCTCAATCGTTTCTATGTTATATGTTTGTGATGAGAATATTGGCTATTAAGCTTAACTGCTGGTCAAAATTATTCGCGATGGTGGTGAACGAATCGGCGATCTCAAGAAGTGGGTGAGAGAGGGATCTAGAAATGACTTTGGGTTTGAAACGAATATTTTTGTGTTCGTGGATAGCTCACACGGTAGAGCCACGCTCTCACCTGCCAGGCGGAGTTGTCGTACCAATAAGGTCGCAGGTTCAAACCCCACCACCGCCGCGAAAAATTTTTTTATTCTCTATTGTCTTCTGGCACTTTTCTACTCACTTCATATCTTGTTGTTTTCAGCTTTGTGATAGTGTATATATTTGTTATTTAAAGAGTGTTGGCAAGTCTTTCGACGTGTTCATATTATTAAATGCATGCAGCCGAGTCTAGTCTATTGGGGTTCTTTTGTTCATAATATATTTTTTAAAATCATTCATCTCAATAAATAAGCCATGCCAGTCATTTACTTTTTGCTGAAGCAAGACTTATTTGGTTGATTAATCATTTTATAAAATCCTTTTAATTTTAACTCACTCAATCCTAGAAATTTTTGCTACTTTTCGAAATTGAAAAAAATGTATTAAAAAATGAACATGTACATAGACAGTTTTATTCAACTATCATTAACATGCAAAAACTAAAAACATTAGCTTTGATACTACGCCTATAATTTGTGTCAGAAAAATGTAATAAATAGGGCATGGGGTAAAAATAACCCGGGTAAACTACAGATATAGTCGGCAATAGGGTTGAGTGAGTTAAACCCCCTAATCCTTTCCATAGTAGTTGGATTCAATGAATGCCAGAATATAGAAATGATGATATTTTTATCATTCTAAATGTCATCGTTTTTATAAAACACAATTGTTGCTCCTTGAAGTTAGGCGAAATATAGAATAATAGTCACACAGAATGGAAGTTTTAATTTAACTAACAAATACAGATAATATGGATGTTTAGGGTTTCCCCTTGGTCAACAAAACACGTTGAAAGAAATACTTTGAGAAAGGATTCCATATCTTTTCATAAAATACACATTAAAGTAATAGGATTGTAATTTTGAGATTTGTTTTTATTATCTTTCTTTATAAATGGTAGTTGGCTAATTTCCAGTCTTATAGAATTTGACCTACTGACAGAGATTTGTGACAGGGGATTTATAGGCTCTTGGTGTTGAGTTAATGAGAATAAAGACCTTGGAGAAAAATGCTTTGTGTTATCTTAAGTGATAACACATAATGACATTAATCGGGTCAAATATTTTACGTCACTATATGGATATTTCATAATGTACAACAAAAGCCAATCATTTTAATTGTTTATGCACCATTCTTTTGCTTCCATGGTTCAGTGAATTTTGGGTTCTATTGCAATGTTACTTGGTTAAATAGTGTGCATCACTGGATGTAAGTGTAGAGTAGTAACGTGTAGTTCGTAATGTACAGCAAAAGCCTATAATGTCAGAGAGAGAGAGAGAGAGAGAGAGAGAGAGAGAGAGAGAGAGAGAGAGAGAGAGAGAGAGAGAGAGAGAGAGAGTTAGAGAGCGAGAGAGAGAGAGAGAGAGAGAGTTAGAGAGCGAGAGAGAGACAGAGAGAGAGAGAGTGAGAGAGAGAGAGAGAGAAAGAGAGAGAGAGAGAGAGAGAGAGAGAGAGAGAGAGGGGGGGGGGGGCGGCAAGGGGGTCCAAAATTCCATACAAAAAAAAATCAAAATAACAAAAGCAAAAAAAAAAAAAATAAAAGAAATTTAAAAAAAATAGAAACGCCAACAAACAACAACAAAAAAAAAAAAAAGAAAGAAAAGAAAACAACCAATAATAACCCCCCAACAAATATTAAAAAGATCAGTCTGGCTGATTAAAATTTTTTTTTTTTAAAGTGTGTTTTTCTTGTATTTTCCATTCACCTGTGACTGGCACTGTTTCATATATATATATATATATATATATATATATATATATATATATATATATATATATATATATATATATATATATATATATATATATATATATATAATAAGCATTTTTCCATTTCAGAGTCTTATGGAGTCAGAGAGCCCAATTATTAAAGATAAAGGCTCTTTGGAGGAACCCAGGGATTGAAATAGGCAGCCTATGGGATGAATTTTAAAGACAGACCAGTGCCAATATATTCGACTCGTTCGAACATTTTAAAAATGTTACCTGGTGGTACCACAAAGCAATATTTATGCCGAAGTGTTGTTGGCATAGATGTCTAGATGCTGAAAATGGAAGTTATTGGGGGAAAAAATGACATTTTGTTTAAGTTTATATGTTTTGTTTAGAAGAATAATCATAGTTATGCAAAGAGCTATTCAGCTTTTTAAAATACTATACACCAGTATATATAATAACATATTATAATTACACCCAACCATAAATACGATGAGGGTTATTATAATGCACATTTCTACCTTTTTCGTCAGAGTTCTCTTTACACTTTACCTGAACGTAAGTGTAGAGTAGTTATGTGTAGTTCGTAATGTACAGCAAAAGCCTATAATTTCACAGAGAGAGAGAGAGAGAGAGAGAGAGAGAGAGAGAGAGAGAGAGAGAGAGAGAGAGAGAGAGAGAGTTAGAGAGAGAGAGAGAGAGAGAGCGAGAGAGACTGAGAGTGAGATAGATAGATAGATATATATATATATATATATATAGAGAGAGAGAGAGAGAGAGAGAGTTAGAGAGTTAGAAAGCGAGAGAGACTGAGAGTGAGATAGATAGATAGATAAGAGTTAGAGAGAGAGGGGGAGAGAGAGAGAGAGAGAGAGAGAGAGAGAGAGAGAGAGAGAGAGAGAGAGAGAGAAATTTGAATGGATTGAAGTTATTGTTGTGCGCCTAGAGCTTTATTGTATAGAGGAGTGGGTGCAATATAATTAAATTTCATTATTATTATTATGATTATTACCTGTTCACTATTTACTACTCTAATAAGGACTGCAGACAATGGCCCATGAATGACAGATACTATATTAACCGCATGCGAGCGGGTCTCTGGACGGCTGCTACACCCGTATGCTGCGGATGGTCTTCAACGTACACTGGAAAGAGCACATATCAAATGAAGAGCTCTACAGTGACCTCCCCCCAGTGACTTCGAAGGTACAAAAGAGAAGACTGAGACTTGCGGGGCACTGCTGGAGACACAAGGAAGAGATTGCAAGCAGTCTTGTGCTATGGGAACCACCTGAGAGAACCAGAAGCAGAGACAGGCAGAATAAAACATACATTGACCGTCTGTTAGATGACACAGGAACGGACAACACCCGGGAGCTGCGTACACTTATGGAGGACAGGACAGAATGGCGAAGACTTGTGGCCCATGTTGGGTGCCCCAAGGGGCGGCCTTAGTAAGTAAGGGCGGGTCTCGATTTTACTCTCACCCGACACGAAAATATTTTATCGTTTTCAACAAGTGAGCAATAGGGAAGAAAAGTCGTGATGTCACAGCTTCTATGTACCAGTTCCAAAATCCTTGGAAGTGTAACCATTCCTTCGGAGGACTACTAATGAATAGGTTACATATTGAATCAAAAGGTGGTATACTTATTTTAGCAGCAGGTTGTATAGGCAAATTCTAAGGATTATGGGATGTAAAAGAGAGATGATGGATGATCTTTATTGATGACAGCATATATGATTTAGACTAGAAAATAAGATGCCATCACTCTGAAACCAAATGATCATTTACACAAGGTATGTATTTAGTCCTCCGGAGAAAGTAGTATTACACTTCCAATGAATTTGGAACCAGTTTTTTTTTGGGTTTTTTTTTCGACATCATACTTTTGTTTCCTATAAACCAGCGATATGACTCTCACTGTTCTCTAGGTGAACATGATTTAATATTCATTTAAAACATAAGATTAATATTGGGAGAAAATACAATTTGAAAGAAATTGTGAGCCATAAGGCCAATACTACATCACATCGGAATGGACTAAAATGAAGAAAAGTGAATATAAATTCAAAATAAAAAGAACAAGGAAAGTTTTTTAAAAGATTTGTAAATTATTTATCTAACTAACTCATTCTCATTAATTATGAAGGCATTTGTTTCTACTCAAATTTTATAAGTCAACCTTTAACTTCCATTCTTAGCATAAGATCCATGTAGACAAAATAGAATGGGTGGAATTGACGTCATTCGGCTCTATGTTGTTGCTTTTAAACCACCAGTTGGGTGATTAGTTCTCAGTAAATTCTCTCAATCAGACTAGTTTTGTGTATAGGTACAATTGAGCTGGCTGGCAAAGTGGTTAATTATTTCACTTAAACGCATATCATACACTCAATGCTGTAGTTGGTGATGGTCACACTTTAGTCTCCCATTAAAAGCGTTAACCTTATTCCCATTATGATTTCGTCTTCATTGTCCTCGTTTTCATCAATGTCAACAGAGCGTGACAGAGTCATAGTCATAGAGTCAATGTCATAGCAGATTCGGCTGACTGAGTTTCAAAGTAAGTAGTTCAGCACGACATGTTTGGTTTGATTGATTTTAAGGGTTTTATGGCAACACATTAAGGTCATATCAGTGACAGTAAAAAAAAAAGGAAGAAAATAGGAAAGTAAAAACTTCTAGAATTAAAATTAAAGTACACAAGAAAAAGTAAGACAAAGAGGAATTGGTTTAAAAATAGGAAAGATGTCGATTTCAAGTGGTAGGACACTATCAAAGTACTTAGTTAAAGCTCACCTAAAAGTCTCATCCAGACACAAGCACAAGTTCCCACTAAGAGGAATAGACTCAAAATATCATCTCCCAAAACTCTAACTATAAATAGTTCGAAGATGACGTCACTCACGTCTTTGTTATTGTTTTTTGCCATCCGCGTTTATGAGTAATGCTCACTGAACTGTATTAACCGGACTCTAAACGTTTACGGATACACACAGTTTTGTGTATTGGTCCATTATACTTCCGGATGGCAATGTTATGAGCTTCTTAGTCAATCGCATACTATCTATACATTTGACTGTTTTCCTCCCAGCTAGGGTATCTGGCCAGGCCCAGGACAAAACCAAGGAAAGTGCATCCCAATACAAAGACATAAAGCATGTTGGAAAACAGATAGAAAGATGATAGAAGATACAGTAAGTTCCTCCCTGCCCACTATGGGAGCAGTGGGACTTGTGAATCAGTGACTTAAATTATTATTTTGGATCGGGATAGTAGGTGGTGGCAGGCAACTGTAGTGGATTGAATGTCAGCAGTTGTTCATTTGATTCGCAGGTGAGACACAAAAGCGACGACTCGCTGTCATTCCAAAAGTAAAAGCATAACGATGCGATAGTGATATACCGAAATCCATCAAAATTTACCAGTGGGTAGTGAACCAGAGACTTTGAGAGGTGGGCACCAGTGGACACCAGTGGGGATTGAACCAGAAACTATGGGAGGTGGGCACCATTGGGGAGTGAACATGAGAATATGGTAGGTGGGCACCAGAGGGGATTGAACCAGCGACTATGGGATAAAAGAACCGGTGGAGATTGAACCAGAGACTATGGGAAGTGGGCACCAGTGGGTATTGAACCAGATAATATGGGAAATGGGCACCAGTGGGGAGTGAACCCAGAACTGTGTGAGGTGGACACCAGTGGGGAGTGAACCCAGAACTGTGTGAGGTGGACACAAGTGGGGAGTGAACCAGAGACTATGGGAGGTGGGACTCCGTTGAGATTAAATCAGAGAGTAAGGGAGGTGGGCTCCAGTGGAATTGAACCAGATACTATGGGAGTTGGACACCACTGGGCAGTAAACCAGAGACTGGGAATTGGGCACCAGTCGGGAGTGAACCAGAGACTATGGGAGGTGGGAACCTGTGGAGGTTAAACCAGAGACTATGGGAGGTGGGCTCCAGTGGGATTGAACCAGATACTATGGGAGTTGGACACCACTGGGGAGTAAACCAGAGACTGTGGGAAGTGGGTACCATTGGGGAGTGAACCCAGAACTGTGTGAGGTGGACACCAGTGGGGAGTGAACCCAGAACTGTGTGAGGTGGACACCAGTGGGGAGTAAACCAGAGACTGTGGGAAGTGGGCACCAGTGGGGAGTGAACCAGAGACTATGGGAGGTGGGAACCCGTGGAGCTTAAACCAGAGACTATGGGAGGTGGGCTCCAGTGGGATTGAACCAGATACTATGGGAGTTGGACACCACAGGGGAGTAAACCAGAGACTGTGGGAAGTGGGTACCATTGGGGAGTGAACCCAGAAAATATGTGAGGTGGGCACCAGTAGGGAGTCAAGTTTGGACTATGGTGTGTGATTAAGCAGAGTCGACTGTAGTACCAAATACTGCCGGTAAGGTAATGAGTCCATATATCAGGCTAAGGCCAGTTCATTACTGAGTAGGTGAAGTGAGAATCCCAATATCTCCATTGGTTGAGCATTTTCTTCCAACGCAAAGGGACCAAGAACGATCCCGGGTGAAGTCAAGGTCTTTTTCTGACCCCTTTGTACACCCAGCAATGACTGGGTAGCTGGATCTGTTAGATCTGGCAGAAAATACTTTAGATAGATAGTGTCCTATCAAAAGGTTAGCAAGCAATTACTATTGTCCATTTCACACTATAGAAACTCGCATAAATTCAAGTTCCATGGGCCTAATTGCTTTGAAGGACTTCGTTTATACCTTTAAGTATATATATAGGGATTTTTAGAATTCAGCCACTTGCCCTCACTGCTGTAAAGACTAGAGTATCTTCAATGTCATGTGGAAGAAAAAAAAACAAGTAATCCTTTTCATTAACAACCCTTGAATTCTATTTGAGCATATCAAAATGAAACACTTTCAAAGAATCATTGCATATAACAAACAGAATAGATGAGTGGAATGTGCACAAGTTTAGACGAATGGGCAATACGATTCAAACGAATGTCAGGAATAGCTTAGTCTTGTTATGAGTCAAGCCCTGAAGATACATTTTCCCGTGGAATGAATCAAGGAATTTTATTATGTATTATATTCACTTGACAACCTTATCTTGAAATCTACATTAAGTTGGTAATCTTGAACAAGCTTATCTGATTTAGGTGTCCCAATAGCTCAGTTGGTTGAGCATTCACTACAGAAGCAAAAGGATGGGTGCAGTCTAATTTTTTCTCTGAATCCCATGTCCACCAAACAGTGATTGGGTAGCTGGGTCGGTCATATCTGGTAGAAAGTACTAGTGTCCTATTTAAAGGATATTAATTAAGCCATAGTTATTGTCCCTGTCATGCTAAAGTAGAAACGAGGATAAACCCTGGCTGTCTTTGGACATAAATGTGATATCAGCATTACTTTACTGGTGTGTGTTGCTATGATTCTTAGTATACTGTGTGTGTTAGGCCCTTAATCGCAAATGAAGTCTAGTGATGTAGTATCATTATAATTGTGTGTGCCTCCTGGCTTGATGTATTTTTGTGTGCTTTCATTCACCACTTCACATCGTTATAACTTCATGTCAGTTTGTCAAATATGATCGTTTTCAAAGTTATATCAATAAATTTGAGAGACCATTGCCTTTACTCACATTTATTTGGGTTTATCTATGTCTACACCTTTGGATTATATTTTACTCTTTTATTTCTCCAAATTTCCATGATCAATTTTGTTATAAGACATAACTCTTTTATTAAGACTAATTCGTCCTTTGATATATGTCTTATGATATTTGTATTATTTGATTTAATCATGAAGATGTACATAACTCGATCAGGATTTCCCACTTTTGTAAAATGTATCTCTCTACCTATACGTTGAATCTATAATTGATTGCTGTTATGTAAGGATGAAGAATGAAAGAAAACTTTGTTCTTGAACTTGAATAAAGCCCTTCATACATTGTAATCATACTTGGCTTTGTGTTGGTCTTCTCTCCCTTCTTTAGAATGGACGGGCTAGGAAACCAGTAGACGATGGTATCTTTAGACTTGACTGCGGTGACCAAATCCATTCACTCCCCCAGCCTTTTATTCTGCCACTCACCATCATCAACGACCCCATCGTGACTCTAGAGTGCTTTCAAAAGGTCAAAGTAATAGACACCTAGATAACCACACCTCTCGGACAGTCGCCATAATGTAAACAATGGCAGTGACTGGTAAACGTAGCGAACTACACGGGATTTACTATCGATGGTATGTGTCTATTTAAAATACCCACTGTTCTACCACCTGATTAATGGAACCAACACAGAAAACTATGTGTAAACTTAACGTTTATAATATGATCGATAAAATCATGTGATAACTAGTCACCCATTTGGCGATATAAAAACAATAACAATGATCAGAGAGAGGTCGATTTCATTCACGTTATTGTTTTGAAACAACCAACTATGTTTGTCTGAGCACGTGTGAAGGTGTGTCACAAATTATATGTTTTGATTGGTCAAAAATCTACTGGTTAATTGTCACAGCTCGTTTAGCGCTACAGAAACTAGGATAAACTCTGGCTCCAGGGACCACAGTAGCAGGCAAGGGCTCAAAAAATGTCCAACTTTTGAAAACTTTAAAAAGAAACTCAAAACATATCTCTTTAGGAAATCATTTGATGTTTAACATTTCTATTAGGACTACATGTTATAGATATCCTAAATTTTCATCTTGTAGCACAGTGCGTGGTAATTAAATTACAAATTGATTAATGCTATTCCAATATGATAGATTTTATGCTTAAATTATCGATTTATTGTTGTGTTTTATTTGCATTGTAAAGCGCCTCTGAGCACATTGTGGATCTAGGCGCTCTATAAATTCATTCATTCATTCATTTACGGCTCAAACTCAGAGACTCTTTTTTATTTCCCCCATATTCATTTTATATACATTGAAGCATATCTCCTTTCATGGTGATGGAAACGTTTTGAATGGAGGACACATGAACAGAGAAATTAAGGCTGCATGACGTGAACACCATACTGTCATTTACGAATTCCGAGCTGTTCATGCACCCTGTATTATTTCAGTTTTAGACCCCAAACTCAAGATTCTGTTTTTTTTTTTTTGTAGTGCAGAATCAGAGTGTAGAGAATCTGAGATATAAGTTTGTCTCACTCAAAAAGATGATTCTGAAAAAAAAAAAAGAGCATAGAACCATTTTCTCAGCTCATGTCTTGTGCCAAATTTTCTTCACTGTGAAATTTTGATATGATTGAATACGTCCGTTCAGAATTGGGCATTGTTTAAGTAGTGAGGTCCCAACTGCCGTCTTGGTTTGTTTACACAGAGACTGAGTTGCCACCTTGGCTGTTCTTGATAAATAGTAGTATATGGCATCACCTTGGCAAAATGAGGGGGAGGGATGTGTGTGTGTGTGTGTGTGTGTGTGTGTGAGAGAGAGAGAGAGAGAGAGAGAGAGAGAGAGAGAGAGAGAGAGAGAGAGAGAGATCGTATTTTGAAAAAAACACAAAAAACTGAACAAAATTAAATTAAAACCCACCTCTCTCTCTCTCTCTCTCTCTCTCTCTCTCTCTCTCTCTCTCTCTCTCTCTCTCTCTCTCTATATATATATATATATATATATATATATATATATATATATATATATATTATATATAGATATCTATATATATAATTTTTTGACAAGTTTCTTCTTCATCATCAGTCACACTCGACGTGTACAAACATTCAGGTCCTCATCCGAAGCCGCTTATGGGCCTAGTTTAACATTGTTGTAATGGACAATATTGTGCGCCATTTTTTAAAGATTTCCATTACAACAATGAGCACATAATGAATTGGGTTAACAGACCTGTAAATAAGGGCACGTCGGTCACACTATAAGTGCACGTCGGTTACACAGGTATCGGGTTTACGGTAAGATTTTTTTTTTAAATTGACAATCTTCTTCCTCTGGAATACTGGTACTGGTAGTATCGGGTTAATTTAAGGTAAGATTTTAAAAATTATTATTATTAGACGTCTATAAAAAATATTTTTGACCATCAAAATGGCAAGTTTAAAATTTGGTTTACGTTTTTGGTTGCAAGAAAATATTTTTAGTATTGGAACACTTTAGAGCATCTGGCCATTGTTTCTGTGTAAACAAAGCAAAATGGTTACAGCTACAGTGATCTCGCTACTTAACCAATGCCCAGAATTGAAGAAAAGTCTTGTGTTTTTTTCTAAAATGAAAATGGACTTGGCATCATCAAGGAATAATACAATAATCTATTTTTCCTTTTTCTTTTACTCTTACCGTCACAATCAAATAGAAAGTTGTCTACACTTGAGACTAAAACCATAGCGTCATCCTTATCTAAATATTTTGTCATTTTCCGGACCTGGGTATATAAATTGTTTACTCCTTTTTTTCTTATTGAATTAAGAACACCGGCTGTAAACGAAGTGTTGATCCTGAGCATAGGTAATAATCTACTCTCTACACATTTTCAATTTTCAGACTCAAGGATTTCTCTCCAAGGTCAAAAGCCAAAGGTCAATTTACATAAGGAATTGTGTTTTCAGTCTACCAGTGGACTGAAAACACAGCTGTGTATTCAGTCCACCGGAAATAAAAATATTTAAAAAGGACCAATTATCGTCTATACTTGTTATCTTAATAGATAGTGACGACATTGATACTGAGCCTATTGTAGGGAAGTCATCATCAGAAGTGGACAGGCATAACATTTATAACAATTTGACGGCTTAATATAAACAGCGTTTTATTTACTCTCGGAAAGTTTTGAGTGAGAGTTGTTCGAAGTCGGGAGCCTGAAATAGATCTCAATTCTCGATACCATGGTTGCCAGAAATTGGCCACACAGAGGATAATGTTTCTATAAGTAATTTAAAATTGACATTTCTATCTATTTTTAATGTTACCTAGTCCGTTAGAATTTGTATGATTATCAAAACCGATGAGTTTTCCAAGGAGATCAGAGTTTTAGTATTGTTTGCCCAAGTAAGGTTCTATTTGGTCACTTTTCACATCGATCACTGGCCTCGAGCACGTCTGTGTACTCCATTGGCAAAAATTTCTTAATTTTCAATTTCAACACGTTGACGCCATTCCTGGTGATTCGAGAAGTTTGATCGACTTTTAATTTAAAAAAAATAATATTTACTTTTACTCACTGTTAAGATTATTATTTTAATTTAGAACACAGTGAGGCGTTACAATGTATTGCCTTGTATATTTCTTGTACGTAACAATATGAATCCGGAGAAAAACGAAACAAAAACGAACAAACAAAACAAAAACAAAAACAAAAAAAAAATTAAATAAAAGCTAAAAGAAAAAGAGAGAACAACTTTATAGTTATAGTGTCTTGAATGTGTTTAAGGGAGCGTTTGGTTTGTTGTGTGTTGTTGCTTGTTGAAGACCACTTCAACAAGCAACAATACACAACAAACCAAACTCATGTAACACACAGTCATGACGATGGCTGAGGAGGCCTGAAACATCGATGTAGACTGACTCCAACATTGTGGTAAATATTAAAATAATAATTCGCTCCATTGCTACATGTTGAGCACTATTCGTACCATATTTGTATCCAACACGATTCAATATATATATATATATATATTATATATATATATATATATATATATATATATATATATATATATATATATATATATATCAAGGAATTTACCCAATGGAAACCGTACGGTGCTCTTATTGGCTAACCAACCAGCGGCCTCGATGAGAAAAATATCCGCCATTTTGATGTTGGCTGGGAATCGCGTTACTATAGTAAACAAGCGCTGATCGGCCGTTCATGAAAACAAGTTGCTGCTCGCTCGTTTAACTCAAAATTATTCAAAACGATCTCTCTAAAATGATATAAATGTGACTTCTTAAGGTTTTCTTCACGGTCAAAACCACACAACATTCTATTAATGATTACGTCCGAGGCAAAAAGGAATATTGACAGGTCGACCGAGAGTTGAACTCGTGAGACGACAAACATCAATGCGAAGTGTAGCGAGAGTCAAGCTATTGTTTGTCTTGTCCTATTCTATATAGAGAAAGGGATAAATAGTATAGCCTCGTGTGTGAGTGGTTGCGTGTCATAGTCTTGTTTTTAAATTGTTTCTGTTGTTTATGTGTGTAGTGATGACTCTCTCACACTCAATTTCAATGCCGAAAGAGGAATTCCCCCACACAAGAAAGGGGAATTGGGGTGGTATTTGGCATACATATTGTATAGTATCTAGTTCTAAATAGATAACTGATTAGAATTATATTATGATATATAAACACAATGCCAAATACAATTCCGAAGTTTCCTTATTTCAAAGGAAGTAAAGCTCCAAAACCTAATGGTAGTGATTGTAGTACTGAGTGTTAGTGAGGTGATGTGGTGTTGGTGGTGGTTGTAGTTGTAGTAGTAATAGTGATGATGATGTGGTGGTGGTGATGATTGTAGTTGTAGTAGTAGTGGTAGTGATGATGATGTGGTGGTGGTTGTAGTAGTAGTGGTAATGGTAATGATATGGTGGTGGTGGTGGTTGTAGTAGTAGTGGTCGTGATGATGATGTGGTGGTGGTGTTTGTAGTAAGTAGTGGTAATGATGCGGCTATGTGGTCTAGTAGTATGACACTCGCTTCCGGATCGGAAGGTCCTGGGTTCGAGCCTCGCGCTCGGCGCATAGTTGAGTCCTTGGAAAAGGCTCTTTACTCACATTCTCTCACCGTACTCAGGTGTGAAATGAGTACCTGGCCGTTAACAGAGTTGTCTTTGTCCGAAAAATTGTAATATCGCCTAACAGGCGTCATGTCCCGTCCTACATGTTAAATGTTGACCAGGGACCCCTTGTAAAGCGCTTTGAGCACATTTAGTAGATATTGCACTATATAAAGCTCAATTAAAAAAAAATATTTCAATGATGATGATATGGTGGTGGTGGTTGCAGTAGTAGTAGTGGTAGTGATGATAATGTGGTGGTGGTTGTAGTTGTAGTAGTAGTGATAGTGATGATGATGTGGTGGTGGTTGTAGTAGTAGTGGTAGTGATGATGATGTGGTTGTGGTGGTTGTAGTAGTAGTTGTAATGGTGATGATATGGTGTTAGTGGTGGTTGCAGTAGTAGTGGTAGTGATGACGATGTGGTTGTGGTGGTTGTAGTAGTAGTGGTAATGGTAATGATATGGTGGTAGTGGTGGTTGTAGTAGTAGTGGTAATGGTAATGATATGGTGGTGGTTGTAGTAGTAGTGGTCGTGATGACGATGTGGTTGTGGTGGTTGTAGTAGTAGTGGTAGTGATGCTATTGTGGTGGTGGTTGTAGTAGTTGAGGTAGTGATGTGGTGGTGGTTGTAGTAGTAGTGGTGGTGGTGGTTGTGGTAGTAGTGGTAATGATGATGATATGGTGGTGGTGGTTGCAGTAGTAGTGGTAGTGATGACGATGTGGTTGTGGTGATTGTAGTAGTGGTAGTGATGATGATGTGCTGGTGGTGGTGTAGTAGTAGTGGTAGTGATAATGATGTGGGGCTGGTGGTTGTAGTAGTAGTGTTAGTGATGATATTGTGGTGGTGGTTGTAGTAGTAGATGATGTGGTGGTTGGAAAACACATTACAGGTTATTATAATACATGATTACACACATTCTCTAACTTCATTTTTTGACAGCTTCGTTGTGCCATAAATATACGCAACAGTTCTGAAACATTTTATTGTGGATTTTGATATTGTTTGTTGTTTTTCTTGTGTCGTTATGTTGACATAGATACCGAATGAATGGTAATTACTACATTCTCAGCCAACAACAAAATGGCGCTGAATGGTGGACACTTTTTAGGCTTCGTACGTATTCTCATTCGTTTAATTCTATGATATATATATATATATATATATATATATATATATATATATATATATATATATATATATATATATATATATATATATATATATAAATTATAAAATAAAAACCATGAAATAATAGTGCTCAACTTTTTGATAAAAGGAGCTATTTATAAAACATTTCAAGTATAATTATGATTATCTAACTTCTACAACATTGTTTCAAGCGTTAGCTCTCATCAGGAGATTATATATATATATATATATATATATATATATATATATATATATATATATATATATATATATATATATATATATATATATACATACAGGAACAAACATAAACTGACAAATAAGTGCACGATCAAACTCATACTCACATACACACACGAAACACACAATGCATGTCTTTCTGGCCAAAAATTCTGATCTTTGACAAGTCGTTGCCAAAATTATAGCCGACTCAAATGAAAACAGCGAGGGAGGTGTCAGTTTGAACTTCAGTTTTAAAGTTCTAATTCAATTAACACAGTAATAAATGAATATAGTTCTCATTTTTAATATATTAGAGCATTAAAATATTTAATTATTTTTACTATACATGCATTTAAAATATATGGATGTTGTGTTTATTTTGGCGACGATACTAACCCCTTTTATTCTTTTTCCACCAGGCCAAACGATAGGATGCTAGACATTGTGGTATAAAATAGACATGAGAGGATGGAGCTAAAGATGCTTATTACTTATTGGAGACTGAGGCGATGTTCAACATTTTAATCCCACCCTTCTCATCTGAGTCCATGAACAGAAATGTTTGTGTATTTAATGAAAATTGAGAACTAATTTGGTTGATGAGGGTTTAATTGGATTCAAGACACACTGACCTATGTTGTTTAGAACAGATTGCTCCGAGATAGAAGGATGATGAATGTATAAATTACATATAAATAAAATTGATTAAATTGTGAATTTTTAAATATATTGTCTTTAGTGTCCATTTCAAAGTGAACTCGAGTGAGGTGATTTGCTCAAGGCCTCCGAGTGCAATCGAAATCCATTCTATTTGCACACGACCACACCGTTATGTTCAAATTTCAACTCATGCAGGGGCGGTTGGTCACATTGTATTTAAGGCGGCACAAATCCGAAATACAGAATCAAATTTTATTGGTCTAGTTAATTTAACTTAATTTGACCTACTTTGTATGTGTGTGTGTGTGTGTGTGTGTGTGTGTGTGTGTGTGTGTGGAGGGCGGTATTGCAATTGTTTGCATATGTGCGTGTATTTGTGTGTGTGTGTGTTAGAATATTAACGAGACGTACTCACAAAAGAGCATCAATTATCTTGGACAAAACTTGTCTGTTAACTTTCACCTGTTCATTATAACGACTCACAGACGCAGCATGTCCTGTTTCCAACTGATTTCTTATATCTACAACGTTGAAAAGTTTATATTTAACAGCATCTGTGACATGGCTATTTGATTCAGAATGTTTCTTCAGTGCCTGAGAGATGTGCGCAATATCACTGAATCCTCCTGTTGTCCGTTATAGCATACATCACCAAAAATCAAGCAATAAAAACAATGAAGCGTTTTACGGCTTTCACTGGCAGTAAGCCATTCAACATTTTAAAAATAATCATTATTAAAATCGGCGCTGTCTCCTCGGAGTGTTAGAAACTAAGTTAAAAATCACTGGTTTGTGTGGACCTAAATCTTTCACCACTATTTTCTCTTGAGGGGATAAGTGTCGGAATTGATTATCAATTAAAAAATCAACATGATTCATGATTGGTTACAAATTACAGAAATAACTTTTTAAAATAAAATGATTCAAGATAAAAACAGGTAGGTTTCATAAACAATGACAACAGCGATAATACATTTTCTCTGAATACTAACGACTAACGGTATGACACACAACTTTAGAATAATTGAATTTAAAAATCCACATTTAATTCCAAACGCAAAGCACTTGTTAACTTCACACACAATCAGCGACATCTTTATAATTATACTATTACTATTATTCGACAATGCACACAATACAAGTTGAGTAGGGATCGTTGGGAGTGTGCGGGGATGAAGGACTCCGTGGGGTCAGGGATTTTTATTTATAGTACCATGAGGCTCTTCTCGGTGCATACTTTGTTTACTGTTCTTTTTTTATATTTAATATATATTTAAGCAAAACAAACAATGATAAAATATATATTTATTGCCACTCTCTTCATCCGTATATCTAAGTGAAGCAAAGCCTCTTCTTTCAGTGATAAAACTGATATGGTTTTAATTTAACCCAAGTAGGACCTCAGGGCGTGCATCGCTAGATTGGCAACAACAAGATATGAAGTGAATAGAAAAGTGCCAGAAGACAATAGAGAATAAAAATTTTTCGCGGCGGTGGTGGGGTTCGAACCTGCGACCTTATTGGTACGACAACTCCGCCTGGCAGGTGAGAGCGTGGCTCTACCGTGTGAGCTATCCACGAACACAAAAATATTCGTTTCAAACCCAAAGTCATTACTAGATCCCTCTCTCACCCACTTCTTGAGACCGCCGATTCGTTCGTACACACACCATCGCGAATAATTTTGACCAGCAGTTAAGCTTAATAGCCAATATTCTCAACACAAACATATAACATAGAAACGATTGAGACATTGAGTATGCTCCGGTGTATGGGGTGAATTTTTAATTCAGAAAAGTGAGTGGAGCAGGCACTTATGTTGGTAACAACAAGATATGAAGTGAATAGAAAAGTGCCAGAAGACAATAGAGAATAAAAATTTTTCGCGGCGGTGTGGGGTTCGAACCTGCGACCTTATTGGTACGACAACTCCGCCTGGCAGGTGAGAGCGTGGCTCTACCGTGTGAGCTATCCACGAACACAAAAATATTCGTTTCAAACCCAAAGTCATTACTAGATCCCTCTCTCACCCACTTCTTGAGACCGCCGATTCGTTCGTACACCACCATCGCGAATAATTTTGACCAGCAGTTAAGCTTAATAGCCAATATTCTCAACACAAACATATAACATAGAAACGATTGAGACATTGAGTATGCTCCGGTGTATGGGGTGAATTTTTAATTCAGAAAAGTGAGTGGAGCAGGCACTTATGTTGGTAACATTTTTATTCTCTATTGTCTTCTGGCACTTTTCTATTCACTTCATATCTTGTTGTTACCAACATAAGTGCCTGCTCCACTCACTTTTCTGAATTAAAAATTCACCCCATACACCGGAGCATACTCAATGTCTCAATCGTTTCTATGTTATATGTTTGTGTTGAGAATATTGGCTATTAAGCTTAACTGCTGGTCAAAATTATTCGCGATGGTGGTGTACGAACGAATCGGCGGTCTCAAGAAGTGGGTGAGAGAGGGATCTAGTAATGACTTTGGGTTTGAAACGAATATTTTTGTGTTCGTGGATAGCTCACACGGTAGAGCCACGCTCTCACCTGCCAGGCGGAGTTGTCGTACCAATAAGGTCGCAGGTTCGAACCCCACCACCGCCGCGAAAATTTTTATTCTCTATTGTCTTCTGGCACTTTTCTATTCACTTCATATCTTGTTGTTACCAACATAAGTGCCTGCTCCACTCACTTTTCTGAATTAAAAATTCACCCCATACACCGGAGCATACTCAATGTCTCAATCGTTTCTATGTTATATGTTTGTGTTGAGAATATTGGCTATTAAGCTTAACTGCTGGTCAAAATTATTCGCGATGGTGGTGTACGAACGAATCGGCGGTCTCAAGAAGTGGTGAGAGAGGGATCTAGTAATGACTTTGGGTTTGAAACGAATATTTTTGTGTTCGTGGATAGCTCACACGGTAGAGCCACGCTCTCACCTGCCAGGCGGAGTTGTCGTACCAATAAGGTCGCAGGTTCGAACCCCACCACCGCCGCGAAAAATTTTTATTCTCTATTGTCTTCTGGCACTTTTCTATTCACTTCATATCTTGTTGTTACCAACATAAGTGCCTGCTCCACTCACTTTTCTGAATTAAAAATTCACCCATACACCGGAGCATACTCAATGTCTCAATCGTTTCTATGTTATATGTTTGTGTTGAGAATATTGGCTATTAAGCTTAACTGCTGGTCAAAATTATTCGCGATGGTGGTGTACGAACGAATCGGCGGTCTCAAGAAGTGGGTGAGAGAGGGATCTAGTAATGACTTTGGGTTTGAAACGAATATTTTTGTGTTCGTGGATAGCTCACACGGTAGAGCCACGCTCTCACCTGCCAGGCGGAGTTGTCGTACCAATAAGGTCGCAGGTTCGAACCCCACCACCGCCGCGAAAAATTTTTATTCTCTATTGTCTTCTGGCACTTTTCTATTCACTTCATAT
>NC_088367.1:42298220-42314688 GCF_034508935.2 Berghia stephanieae
TTGTGTGTGTTTTTCCGGGTTTGGGTTTGCACTGATAACTAGCC
This sequence comes from Berghia stephanieae, assembly GCF_034508935.2. Taxonomy (NCBI): domain Eukaryota; kingdom Metazoa; phylum Mollusca; class Gastropoda; order Nudibranchia; family Aeolidiidae; genus Berghia; species Berghia stephanieae. The sequence goes on from NC_088367.1 coordinate 42,298,265, forward strand.
CTCAAGTCACTTGAGAATTCCCGAGTCTTGAATATACTGGTTTATCGACCGTAATGATATAATGTTATTATGGCTATGACAAAACCGAGCTGGTATTGTGCCCCCCCCTCTCTCTCTCTCTCTCTCTCTCTCTCTCTCTCTCTCTCTCTCTCTCTCTCTGGAAATTAAAATTAAAACCCTTGTCTCTGACGTTTTGTTCGTGGGCAGCGTGGGTAGGACAATTTAAATACGCATCGCCTCAAACTGAACTGAATTTTGAATGATGACCTGGCAGTGATGGGTCTTAAAAGAATGTCAGTTTGGTAAAGGCCAAGGCACAATAAAAACAACTTAAAGTGTATGAATTGAATTTTGGGCTAAACTCTTAAGGTCTGATGGAAGTGTTATAAACTGTATCGTGTAGTGAAAACGGAGAGCATTGATAAACCGTTGAATATTTAAATAATCTCCAAAAGCGGTTGAAGGACTTATGATTTAATAAACAGTCTCGGGCATGAAAATCAGATTAACTTAGCAGAAAGTTTATTTAGAGGCGATTCCCTCCAAATAGGGACTGAAAAAGTCTGAATTCTTGTAGCCTTCTGTCACCGACTTGTACTTATTTGCTAATTTGTACACATAGACTAGTACATACCTGTTATACGAGAGCTACCGATTTTTCGATTTTTAAAAAATCTGTGATGAGTCAAAATCTCTCTTAATGTATAATGAAATCATACATTCTAGCGATGAAAATTGATTTTAAAAATAAAGTAAATTACTAAAATCTTTCATTTATTATAATCTACTGTAATAATAACGGATAAATAATAATAATGATGATGATAATAATAGTAATAAATAATAATAATAATAATAATATAATAATAATAATTAATAATAATAATAATAATAATAATAATAATAATTATAATAATAATAATAAATAATAATAATAATAATAATAATAATAATAATAATAATAATATAATAATAATAATAATAATAATAATAATAATAATAATAATAAATAATAACAACAATAATAATAACAATAATAATAATAATAATAATAATAATAATAATAATATAATAATAATAATAATAATAATAATGATGATATAATAATAATAATAATAATAATAATAATAATAATAATAATAATAATAATAATAATAATAATAATTTTTTAAAAAGTACAATACTAAAATCTTTCATTAATCATAATCTGTTGGCGACGTGAACTTATTTGCAGGTCTGATAACCAATTCCTTATGGGCCCACTGTTGTAATGGAAATCTAAAAAATATGACGCAAAATATTGTCCATTACAACAATGTTAAATTAGGCCCATAAGCAGGTTCGGATATCAGAATTGCATATATGTAGGCTATACGTTAACAGGTCTGCTGTTAGGCTAAAGATAGAACGAAGTTGACGTCACTCAGGTCTTTGTTACTTTTTTGCCATCCGTGTTTACTACACTGTATTAGCCAGACTATAAACGTTCACGGTTACACATCATTTTGTGTGTTGGTCCATTATATTTCCGGGTGGTAACCTTGTGAATTTCTTAGCCAAGCGCACAGCATCTAGGTGTTCTCATATGTGACCTTGACCTAAAACAAACCACATGTTGACCTCGTTCCTCAGGTGAAAGGTTGAAAAGGTTGAATGTCAGGGCCTTCGTGAGAGTGTAAACTTCTGAAAGCTCGAGAGGTGTAACTGCCCGACTGACCGCTCCTAATTTGTCTTAAAAATCAAGGGAATTGTTGATGTCCGTTTAGTTTTTGTTATAGATTTGCCATGACTACAAAGGTAAAATTTTCAAGTGGAAGGGTGATGCCAACCGTTGGACTAGGCACATGCGCCCCTCTCCAGGTCAGTGGTCAGTGCAGTGTTTCAAGTTGTTGAGTGTCTGTCTGTATGGTGTGTAGATAGTACCTAGCCTACGCTCCACATAACTTTAACGATATTTAGTATAGACATAAAATGCATGGTATTACGGGCCTGTCAAGTTTAATAACTATCCATTTTTGAGAAGGCTGATTCTGACTTAGACTTAGGTATCCTCACATCGACGGGCACTTATTTGCAGGTCTGATAACCCAGTTCATCATGGGCTCATCATTGTTGTTATAGAAATCTCAAAAAAAAACAAAAAAAAAAAAAAAACTCCCCAAAAAACAAAGAAAAAAAAAACAAAAAAAAAAAAAAAAAAAAAAAAAAAAAAAAAACAAAAAACAAAAACAAAACAAACAAACAAAAAAGCAACAAAAAAAACAAAACAAAACAAAAACAACAACAACAAAAACAAAAACAAAAAACGACGCAAAATATAAATATTGTCCACTACAACAATGTTAAAAATCGGCCCATAAGTGGGTTTAGATGTCAGACCTACAGATTTGTACACGTTGCCTCATATGTATTAAATATATGAAGCTGATTGATTTTAACACACAAAGTTGTTTTTTAAAAAAATCTTTCATGCGATTATTGTTTAAAAAACAAAAATCAAACAATGGTTATTTTTGTTTCAAAGACTCATTTTTCAATTTCTGTTAAGGGAGAAGAGGAAATCATTGATGCTATTAAGGCTGCTGTTAAAGCCGGATACCGTCATATAGATTGTGCTGCAATTTATCGCAATGAGAGAGCTGTTGGTCATGCACTGAAGGAGCTTTTTGTTATGGGAGTTGTAAGAAGAGAGGACTTATTCATCACCAGCAAGGTAATTCACTTTTATCATATGATATGTATTAAAGTATGGAAATGATATTATGACTTGTGCCACTTTTATCTCAAACTATAAAATTTGACATCAATAGAATTTGATTTGCGTTTCATGAATAAATTACTTATGACAGTGACTTGTAGGTGGAGAGGTCACCTTTGTTGGGTCTTCTATCTCCCTTTCTTCTTTCCCTTTCCAAATTGCTCTATGTCTTTGTTCTGGATTGAAATTTCTTGGGTTTTTTTTTTACCCCCCCCCCCCCCCCCCCCCCCCCACCCCCCCCCCCCCCCCCCAGTCTTGGCAGGGATCTTTGGCTTTAAGGGAAGAAGTCAAGTTTATCGTTCCTTTTTTGAGAGATGATATTTTTTCATTGGAAATCATCGGACTGATATATAGTGTTATTTTTGAAAATATTGTAAAGTATTCCTTAGAGCCATCAGACTCATGGATCCGGAGTTTATCCCAGTTTCTATAGGTGAAACAGACAATAGCAATTACTTGCTACACTTTGGATAGGATGCTAGTCTATCGCAAACCAGATCTAAGAGATCCAACTACCCAATCACTGTTGGGTGGACAGGAGGGGGTCAGAAAAAAATCTCAACTGCACCCGGGATTGATCTTGGTCCCTATGGGTGTGAAGCGAGTGCTCTACTAATTGAGCTACTGAACCCCCCCCCCCCCCCCCCCCCCCCCCCCCCCCAATAATATTGTATGTACTTTGTAATTATTTGAGTGTATCCTTCATAGTGGGATCTATGGCTTGTTCCTTGATGTTACTTTTAGGTAATGCCAAAATAGGCACTTTGATGGGTTGCTCATGGATCCTCTGTTCCCGATTTGAACCAGAAAGTCTGTTTTGTCTTACTTTTTCTTTCGTACCTTTACCTTCAGATCTACATGATATTTTGATTTGTTGGGAGGGGATGTTTGCAAAAAAATCATCAAAATGAGAGTCTGGCTCGGATAAAATTGTCCTCTTCAGCCGGGGACTTTTTCCCAATTAGAAGAGAAAAAAATTAATTCTGTTCAATCATTTTGGGAATTTCCAATAGACCACCACAAGCATCGTGCTTAACAAACAAACACAGCGGCTCAACAATCGTGGCTACTCTTTGAAAATGTGGTCAAAGGTAGTGGTAAGATCTGTAATTCGGTTTCTAGCTACAAAATGTCTGAAACTTTGTGAAATTCACACTGAAATACAGTCGGTTTATGGTGAGAAAGCACCGGGTAAGTCTCAGGTATATGAGTGGTGTAGTCATTTCAAAGTCGGGCACACTGATGTCCAAGGCAAAGTTCACACAGGCCCTTGTTTTTCTGCATAGACAATACAAGTCACGTTAATGAACCGATCCAAACAGGTGGCTTAATATCCAATAAATATCAGAATCATTGGATATTTCTCAAAGTCTACTGTCCAAAGAATAGTCTTTGATGAATTACATTATTGCAAGGTCTCTGCTTGATGGGTCCCAAAAGAGCTGACCGCTGAAAAACAATACGAAGCGAGTTGATATGTCTGAGACTTTGTTGAATCTGGTGACCTCAAGCATATTGATGAAGCATGTCTGAGTAGCACTATTACAGGTGATGAGACTTGGATACATCACACGACCTCTGAGACAAAGAGGGATTCAATGGTTTTGAAGCACACGCCTTCTCCACCCCGGAAAAAGTTTAAGGTTCAGTCATCTGTGAAAAAAATTGTGGCCACAGTTTTCTAGGATGTTTATGGTGTTCTGCTTTTAGACATTTCAGAACCAGGACGGACTGTCAATATTAACAGGTACTGCCAGACTCTTGATAAGTTGAGAGAGGCTGTGCACTGAAAAAGACCAGACCGGTTGACTAGCAGGGTAATTTTTCAGCCACGAAAGACTGGATCCAAAGGTTTGGCTGGGAGGTTCTACCCAATACCCGTCACAGTCCTGAATTGGCCCCATCAGATAACCACCTGTTTGGACCCATGAAATGCCATCTTTCTGGAAAGTGGTTCACTCGCGGTGATGACCTTGAATAAGCTGTCCGTTAAAATGCACCGTCAACGGAGATGCAGAAAAACACTACGTTAAAGTTAATTAGTAGAGAAATCACTTTATTTTCAGAGAAATAAAGGATATTATAAACAGGAACTCATCTATTTTAATTATCATACTACTGTATTGTGCAAATCAACATAGATCGAGAATAATCGTGCCATCAGCTTTGTTTTGTCGATTCAGCCGGCGGGCTTGAGGGTGGGTCACACATTCTGTGTTTTGATTTTCATAATAAAGATAAAAAGGCCTGAGCATTACGATTCTGCAGATTTTCTTTAATATTCATATATAAATAAACATTTATATAGCGCAATATCACTAAACGTGCTCAAAGCGCTTTACAAGAGGTCCCTGTCCAACAGCAACATTTAACATTTAGGACAAGACATGACGCCTGTAAGGCGATATTATAATTTTTTCCGACAGAGACAACGCTGTTAACGGCCAGGTACTCATTTTAATAATAATAATAATAATAGATCTTTATTGTCCACAAATATGGCAATTTGTCATTTAGTTACACTTGTCATAACGTTATATGATAACTATAACATTGAACAGACACCTCTCTCTCTCTCTCTCTCTCTCTCTCTCTCTCTCTCTCTCTCTCTCTCTCTCTCTCTCTCTCTCTCCTCTCTCTCTCTCTCTCTCTCTCTCTCTCTCTCTCTCTCTCTCTCTCTCTCTCTCTCTCTCTCTCTCTCTCTCTCTCTCTCTCTCTCTCTCTCTCTCTCTCTTCTCTCTCTCTCTCTCTCTCTCTCTCTCTCTCTCTCTCTCTCTCTCTCTCTCTCTCTCTCTCTCTCTCTCTCTCTCTCTCTCTCTCTCTCTCTCTCTCTCTCTCTCTCTCTCTCTCTCTCTCTCTCTCTCTCTCTCTCTCTCTCTCTCTCTCTCTCTCTCTCTCCTCTCTCTCTCTCTCTCTCTCTCTCTCTCTCTCTCTCTCTCTCTCTCTCTCTCTTCTCTCTCTCTCTCTCTCTCTCTCTCTCTCTCTCTCTCTCTCTCTCTCTCTCTCTCTCTCTCTCTCTCTCTCTCTCTCTCTCTCTCTCTCTCTCTCTCTCTCTCTCTCTCTCTCTCTCTCTCTCTCTCTCTCTCTCTCTCTCTCTTTTTTTTTTCACGCATGCGACATACACAACATCAACATTTTCATTTCATTTTCAATTCGTTACATTCTTGGCAATTCAACACCAAATATTATCATCATTATCAATTGGTCACTTCATCTAGCCTAACATTAAACAAATTAATCAGTCAATCAGTCAACGCATCAATCCTTGGTTTTGCTGTACCATATGAAATATTCAACATTTTTATTGCTGATGGAACGAACGTTGATTTATACTTGTTAGTTCCACATTTAATCTGACAAAAACTTCTCCCAGATGGCAAAATATCAAATTCATGGTATAAAATATGTTTTTTTTATTGTTGGTAATTGAGAATGCTTTCCTTTCTATTGCTTTTCCATGAATTCTTTCTACTTCACCTGAGTACGGTGAGAGAATGTGAGTATAGAGCATTTTCCAAGGAGTCAATTATGCGCCGAGCGAGGCTCAAACCCAGGACCTTCCGATCCGAAAGCGAGTGTCATACCACTAGACCACATAGCCGCACATATGGTCAATGGGTAATCAAATCATTTTTAATTTAAGAAAGGTTTGTAATCTGTGAAAAATAGTTTTATAATTAATTCTGTGTTCGATGATAAAAATTTAACCTTGGCTGTATGTAACAATGTTGATCTCCAACTCTATTTTTTAAAAAGAATAGAATGTTATTTTTATTATGATTATGATTATTATTATTATTATTATTATTATTATTCTTATTATTATTATTATTATTATTATTATTATTATTATTATTATTATTATTATTATTATTATTATTATTATTATTTTTATTTTTATTATTATTATTATTATTATTATTATTATTATTATTATTATTATTATTATTATTATTATTATTATTATTTTTTTTTTTTTTTTTTTTTTTTTATTATATTTTATTTTATTTTTTATTACTTTTTAATTTTTTTGTCTATTTTCTTATTGTTTTTTTTTTCTTACTATGATTTGTAAAACCTCTCTCTTTAGCTCTGGAATACTTGTCACAGATCAGACTTAGTCTTGCCCAGTCTAAAGAAGACTCTTGAAGATCTTGGTCTGGACTATGTGGACCTCTATCTTATTCATTGGCCAATGGCGTACAAGGTTTGTCACCATATCGAATCCCCTTCATTAAATTTGGTATTATGTTGGGAAGTATGTAGAAAATTTAATTTAAGATACTCTCAATTACTTGGAAACTGAAAGAATAATTAAATAACCACATTCATTATTCTCAGTAAACTATGAATTTAAGTCCCATTTTCTTAATATTGACTTTTTATTGAATTTTTAGTGTCTGATTCACTCCAGATTTGGGTGACATTTTAATTTTAGACTCTGAGTTTATGATTGGATGCTACAATCATCCAGTCAGTATGGTGAAAATCTGAATGTTAATTTTCCTGTTATATTTTTCTGTAATATACTGTATTATTCCTGTAGATTAATATCAAGGGGTCCTGATAGCTCAATTGGTAGAGCACTCGCTTCACAAGCAAAGGGACCAAGATTGATCCTAGATGCAGTCGAGATTTTATGCTGATCCCCTGTCAACCCAGCAGTGAATGGGTAGCTGAGTCTGTTAGATTTGGTGGAAAATACTTTGCGATAGACAGGCATCCAATCCAAAAGGATAACAAGCTATTTCTATTGTCTATTTCACGCTATAGAAACTGGGATAAACTCTAGCTTCATGGGCCAAATGGCCCTGAAGAACTACTTTTTTAATATCAAACAATTGATTCAATCATTAAATAGACATTACAGAGGCAAACTATTGACTCTGTATCTTTTTTGTAGTTGTTAGTGAAGGCCCGTTGCTGAGTTATGAAGACCTTTTGCACATTTTATAAAAATTGTCATTAATTAAGTAGAAAATCAAGGCGTGACACCTTCTCCTTTTCTGGTCCCTAAATCCTTGGGAGTGTGTATGTAACCAGTCCTTAGGAGGACAAATAATAAATAAGTTGCATATTGAATCATAAGGTTGCATAACTATTTTAGAAGCAGGACTTACAGGCATATTCTAATAATTACGGGACGTCAAAGAGTGAGGATGGATGGTCTTTATTGACGACCAGCATAATATTTAGACTAGAAAATAAGATGCCATCACTCTGAAACCAGAAGATCAATTACACAAGGTATATATCCGGTCCATCGGAAGAGTAGTTTTAGCGGGTGGTTGGATGGGAGCATCACCCTTGAATCATATACCTATGATGTTCGCATGGGTGTACGATCCGATTGTGATGTCGTTTCTTCTTCTTTTTACTAGCCTATCCTGCTTCTTTGGTTTGTGATTGTATTTTTGACAGGGGATATTTTTTTTTCTGTAAATCTTCTGCCTGTTTGTTCTTGGTTATTTATAATTTAGCTTATGATATCTTTAGGTTATGATTTTGATTTACATTTGTACTATTTTTGTTAGATTGCTTGTTTTTTTGTTTCAGCGGTCTCTCATATAACCTCAATTGTGTTGGAAGAGACCTAAAGCAACAAACAAACAAAAAAAAGAGTAGTTTTACACTTCCAAAGAAATAGGAACCAGTTTTTTGACATCACACTTTTCTTCCTTATTGCACTGGAGAAAGAAATGAATAAAGCCCCAATTTGCTTATTTGGACATTATGTGTGATTCCTGTGTTTTCTCGAATTATCTGTATTCCTTTATGGGGTGCCTAAATATCTTACAATGCTGCGCGAAGAGATTTTTTTTTCATGGTCAAGATGCCTCTTTGCTGCGAAACAATGAATGTTTCAAGTTTATCATCATATCCCTGTTACATAAATCAGATCTCAGAATCGTTTCAAGGCTTAAACTCGAGTTGTAGGTATGCTATTGATACTATGCATTTTGTTTAAATACTCACAACACCCACCAGCCAGAAATAAAGTACTTACACGCAAAAATAGTTGTAACCTTAAATGTTTTTAGTCTGATTGATAGAAGCTAGTGAGATCTAATCATTAAAATGACCGTCTTAAAAACAATACCAAAGAGCAGAGTAGCGTCAATTTCGTTCCATCTATTTTACCCTTCTGAATTATTTTCCATTTACTCGTCTTTTCAAATTTGATTTTGAATTTTATCTATGTTTTTTATAACAGGAAGGAGGAGAGTTGTGCCCAGTTGACGAGAACGGGAAAACACAATATTCAGATGTGGACTACTTAGAAACATGGCAGGTAATGACTAATGATTGGTAGACAAATGAAACAGATACAATCAATTTTTAATAGTAGAAAACACACTTTATAGTCACCTGGCACAACTACAAAAGACGTCTAACTTCTACGTCATGGCACAAGACCGAAGGGCCAGAGCTCAGGTGGTCGCTGGTTCGGATAAGTAAGTTGATAGTGGAATTGAAAATACTTCATATAACCTGCTTTATAGGAAGATAAATAGGATTGATAATGCAAATGATTGTCTCAGCTTCCTCTTCGTTTGACCTCATTCCATGCCTTAGGTATATTGGACTGAGTTCTTGCTTATCCTTTTGGTTCCTTGGTGGAACAAAAGGCGCCAATCTAGGACTGAGATGCTGCTTTTTCTTTTATTAGAGAGTGCATTGTTTGGTGATCAATATTGCATTTCCGTCATTGTTCTGATTGCCATTGTCCCCATTGTCATCGTCATCCCCGCTATTGCCATCGCTGTCATCTTTGCCAATTGTCATTGTAAAACATTATCATTATCATCATCACCATCATCATCATCACCATCATCATCATCATCATCATCATCATCATCATCATCATCATCATCATCATCATCATCATCTGATGGCTTCCGGCGACAACAGACGTGTTGTGAATGTTTACCTATTTTCTACACATATTTTTATTCATTTATCATTCAATCGCCGGAATTTAAGCCTAATTTTTATTCAAAATGGATGTGAAGTATATATTGTTCCTGATTTTTATATTTATTAGTATATTTATAAGCATAAATGGTGTTTTAGCTTGTGATTTTGCTGCCAAAAGCCTATCGATAACATATACTCCAGAGACTCTCCGATCCCTCCAACCCGTGTCACCCACTATTGACACTAATGTAAATAAACGAACTGGGGGTGGGGTGTGCACATATATTAACAACAAATGGTGCCACTCCAATAACTGTCAGATAAAGAAAATGTATTGTGACGATTATATTGAATTTATTACTCTTTCGTCATGACCATATTATCTACCCTGGGAATACACCCATGTCATCATCATCAACGTCTACATTCCACCATCATCAGACAACACCACAGCGAAAAATATTTTGAGGAAAGAAATACAGGATATTCAAATTAAGTCACCCGATGCCGTATTGATGGTCACTGGCGATTTTAACCAATGTAACAATTTTACTCTCCCGGGACTTCATCAATACGTGGACTGCGAGACAAGGGACAAAAAAACATTAGATTTATTCCTGTGTAATATTAAAAATAGTTATAAATGTTTACCCCGTGCCCCATTAGGTTTATCTGACCACTGCATGCTCTTGCTACTCCCCACCTACCGCCCTGTTTTTAAACGTGTAAAACCAGTAAAGAAAAGTGTACAGATCCGGAACGGAAGTGTGTGTGAAGATTTGCGTGGTTGTTTTGAATGCACTGATTGGAATGTTTTTATCGAATCATGTGATAGTGTGGATGAGCTGAATGACTGTGTGAGTGAGTATTTAAAATTCTGTGAACAGCTAGTGTCTTGTAAAAAAGAAATAAAATATTATCCTAACAACAAGCCTTGGATAACAAAAGATCTAAAACTTTTATTGAACCAAAAGAAAACTCTCTTTACTAGTGGAAACAAAAAAGATCTGAAAACAAAACAAAAAGAGATAAAGAGAGTAATATCTAGTTGTAGAGACTAGTACAAAAATAAAATTGAAAAATGCTTTTCTTCTGGGGATATACGGGACACGTGGCGGGGGCTTAAAACTGCTGTTAACTATAATCCAAAGTCCACGATTATATCAGAAGACATCGAAATTGAAACTCTAAATAAATTTTATTCACGTTTCGACACAGCAAACAAATTTGATATTGAAAATGAAAAACATAAATTAGACAGGGCTTTGGAAGATGAAATGACTATTGAGGTCAGTGAAGAAGAAACGAGATTCGTATTTTCGAAACTAAACGAGAGGAAGGCTGCTGGGCCGGATGGATTGAAAGGAAAATTATTAAAAGAATGTGCCCATCAGCTTTCCCCCATTTATACACATATTTTTAACTGGTCCCTCCAATGCGTTTCGATCCCTGAAATTTGGAAAACTTCAAAAATTATTCCTGTTCCAAAAAAAGAAAAACTTGAATCTATGAACGATCTCAGACCTGTTGCACTGACTTCAATAGTCATGAAATCTTTAGAAAAACTTGTTCTTGTTAAAATTAGGAATCAGTTTATGCCATTGAGTGATAGTCATCAATTTGCTTACAAACCAGGACGTGGCGTAGAGGATGCCATTTTGCTGTTTACAAACAACATCTACAGGCATCTAGATCACGCTAGGAGCTATTGCAGATTGCTTTTTGCAGATTTTTCTTCAGCGTTCAATACAATGCAACCTCAGTTGGTTGTTCAAAAATTGACTAGTCTGAATTTAAACAAGTATATAATTGCTTGGGTGCTCGAATTTCTTACGGAGAGAGCACAATATGTTCAATTAGGACAAAACAAATCTTCCTGTATAACTACAAATACTGGTGCTCCTCAAGGTTGTGTATTGTCCCCTGTATTATTCACAATATACACGAATGACTGTAGAAGTCAAACCTGAGTGTACCTTTAATAAAGTTTGCAGATGACACCGCTCTTCAAGGCCTCATAACAAATGGCAACGAAGTGGCTTATAGGCAAGAAATTGATAGATTTGTGTCTTGGTGTGATGCCCACCACCTAGAGCTTAACATAAGCAAGACAAAGGAGCTAGTGATTGACTTTAGGAGAGTGAAGGAACCGATAGAACCGTTAAAATTAAAGGACCAATTCGTCCAGCGAGTTCCTCACTACAAATACCTTGGTGTAACGATTGATGACAGGCTCAAGTGGGATGAACACTTGAAAATAATTAAGCATAAGATGTGCAGACGTACATATTTTTTTTATCAAAACTCTCTCAGTTTAGAATAGATACAACCCTCTGCACATTATTTTATAGAGCAGTAATTGAAAGTGTTTTGTCATTTTGTATAACAGCTTGGGGAGGCAATTGCTTAGCAGTGGAAAGGAACAAAATAAATTCAAATATTAAAAAATCCATAAAACGCTATATAAATGATGTTGACGATGTAGATCTTTTATACGAGAAATTTTGTATAAATAAAATAACTAAAATATTAAATGACCAGTATCATCCACTAAGACCATCAATTATTATGTCAGAAAGAAGTGGTCGCCCTTTCTCTATTTCAACGAAAACAGAGAGACACCGAAAATCTTTTCTGCCATCCAGTATTAGGCTTTATAACAACAAGCAATAATCATTTTATATAATAATTTCTCATTTTTACTTTTAAAAAATATAAATATTAATTTATTAATTTATTTGTTTTGCAATCTTTTCAATTTTCAATTTATAGTGACAGTTTTAACTATTATACAGTGTTGAAATTATTCATATTATAAAGTGCAGCTCTGGTTACAGAGCTGCTCCTTTTTTAAAAAATATATATACATCCTATTTCCATTGTATTTTTATCTTTTTGTGTAAATTATAACACGTCTGTACAAAAAATTTCCTTTTTGGGATGCAATAAAGTATTTATTATTATTATTATTATTATTATTATTATTATTATTATTATTATTATTATTATTATTATTATTATTATTATTATTATTATTATTATTATTATCACCATCACCATCATCATCATCACCATCATCATCATCATCACCATCGTCATCATCATCATCATCATCATCATCATCACCATCATCATCATCATCATCACCATCATCATCATCATCTTCATCATCATCACCATCATCATCATCAACAGCAGCATCATCGTATCACCACTTTTACCTTTATTTCACTCTTAAAGGCTTTGGAAGATTGCTTCGATATGGGTTTCATCAAAGACCTCGGTCTCAGCAACTTCAACTCCAAGCAAATTGATAGGCTGTGGAATGCAGCGCGCATCAAACCTGTTGCTCTACAGGTAAAAGTTACCAATTAGCTAGAATGAGTATTTTTACTTTACTTTCCTTTTTTTTTTTCACTCAAGGGCTGATTTTTTTTTTGGACTGGTTGGTGATATGTTCAACATTATATTGCTGAGCCTGACAAAATCGGATTGTTGTCATTGAGATTTTCAATTTTTTTTAGCAGGTTTATCAAAGAAGTAGTAAAACTACTAACTAGAGGTGCCTAAATGAGTCAATAAAATGGATATAGAGATAAAGGGAGTAAATCTGACTCGTGAATGAACAACACAAAACAAACGACGTTTCGGCCTTTGGCCTTTTTTCAAGTAAACACAAAAAACATATATATTTATATTAGATTGTCATAATATTATAGGTGAAAATTTGTAAATGTGTGTGTGTGTGTGTGTTTGTGTGTGTGTGTGTGTATATATGTATCATTTTCTATAATTAAAGGGTGATACCATTTAATGAAGAGAAGCTTTGCACGAAATATTTTCATATATGCTCTTTATGAGGAAAATTTTCAGGTATTTAAACATTTCAGCAAAGGGCATCCCAATAGGAGAATATCATGAAGAACTTGTCATCCATCATGATATGTCATAATTTTATTTCTTTAATCAGATTGAAATCAACTGTCATAACACAAATAAAAAGCTAATACAGTTTGCCGAAGCCAAAGGTCTGACTATCATAGCTTTTGCACCTCTTGGGACTCCATGTCATGTGTAAGAATCCTCTTTTTTCATTTCTAAGTCTTCATATGATAAGAAGAACTAATGGTCATCATCGTTCTTTATGTGTTATTTTGGTAGTCAGATTTCTTTTACACGAGTGACTCTTACTTCAACCCGGTATTATGCCAGGGTTTGTTAGGGACCGAAAATTTGAGAGGGGGTCCCGATAGCTCAGTTGGTAGAGCACTCGCTTCACACTCAAAGGGACTGAGATCAATCCCAGGTGCAGTCGAGATTTTTTTCTCACCTCCCGTCCACCCAGCTGAGTCTGGCTAGCTGAGTCTGTTAGATTTGGTGGAAAATACTTTACGATAGACTACCGTCCCATCCAAGGGATAGCAAGCAATTGCTATTGTCCGTTTCACGCTATAGAAACTGGGATAAACTCTGGTTCCATGGGCTGAGTGGCTCTGAAGGACTATAAAGAGAAGAGAATATGTGAGTTCAAATTAAAAGGATCAGAACAATCAATACTGATTTTTTTGTTGTTTTAGTTTAAGAAGAAACTTTGTTCATTCTCTTCAATAAAGGCATTTTAATTGAATTAAAAAATATTTAATAAAAAAAAATAGCTTTTATATAGCGCAATATCCATTTAAAATTCTCAAAGCGCCTTACAAGGGGTCCCTGATCAACAGCAACACTTAACATGTAGGACGAGACATGACACCTGTTAGGTGATATTACAATTTTTTTCCGACAGAGACGACGCTGTTAACAGCCAGGTACTCATTTTACACCTGAGTATGGTGAGAGATGTGAGTAAAGAGTCTTTTCCAAGGACTCAACTATGCAAGGCTCGAACCCAGGACCTTCCAATCCGAAAGTGCATGTCATACCACAAGACTACATAGACCACACAATTGAAAAATTTCCTTTCATTTAAATTAAATTGTTAGCAATCAGGATCATCTGGTATATTACCAGATAAAGGAAGTTAGTCACATATATGGATTTAAAAAAAATTGTAGAGTTGTCCTGTAAGTGTCATCAGGTAGTGGGTATGGGATTATTGTGATTTTTATGCCTTCAAATGGACAAGAATGTTTGCTTGTCATCATTTGGAAAGGATAGTGAGACATTCTTATGGTGTGGACTGCTTAGCCTGTTTCGATATTGAGTTAGATGCCTACTTGTTAAGCCATAGGGACCACAATAATTATTGCGCTAATATTTTGATAGTATTTTTTTCCTGACCCTTCCTCGTCAATATATCGTATAGCTTGACATTGCTAAATTTGATCCCCCAAGAGTGCATGCAGCATCAACGTTATCATTTAGCAGTGGCATCATAGGGCAGCGATGTTAATAATTGCGTAGTGTATCAAAAATTTAGGCTTTATTTCTTGGATCTCTTTATTATATTATTTGATTGGTTCATTGCTTGCAGTTATCAAGACAGTGATAACGCCAATATGCAACCTTTTTATGCTTGGTTGATCAGTCCGAAAATTGATATGAAAATTTATATTTTCGGTGATTTTAACCAATGTAAAGATTTCACTCTCCCGGGACTTCATCAATACGTGGACTGCGAGACAAGGGACAAAAAACATTAGATTTATTCCTGTGTAATATTAAAAATAGTTACAAATGTTTACCCCGTGCCCCATTGGGTTTATCTGACCACTGCATGCTCTTGCTACTCCCCACCTACCGCCCTGTTTTTAAACGTGTAAAACCAGTAAAGAAAAGTGTACAGATCTGGAACGGAAGTGTGTGTGAAGATTTGCGTGGTTGTTTTGAATGCACTGACTGGAATGTTTTTATCGAATCATGTGATAGTGTGGATGAGCTGAATGACTGTGTGAGTGAGTATTTAAAATTCTGTGAACAGCTCGTGTCTTGTAAAAAAGAAATAAAATATTATCCTAACAACAAGCCTTGGATAACAAAAGATCTAAAACTTTTATTGAACCAAAAAAAAACTCTCTTTACTAGTAGAAATAAAAAAGATCTGAAAACAAAACAAAAAGAGATAAAGAGAGTAATATCCAGTTGTAGAGACAAGTACAAAAATAAAATTGAAAAATGCTTTTCTTCTGGGGATATACGGGACACGTGGCGGGGCTTAAAACTGCTGTTAACTATAATCCAAAGCCCACGATTATATCTGAAGATATCGAAATTGAAACTCTAAATAAATTTTATTCACGTTTTGACACAGCAAACAAATTTGATATTGAAAATGAAAAACATAAATTAGACAGGGCTTTGGAAGATGAAATGACTATTGAGGTCAGTGAAGAAGAAACGAGATTCGTATTTTCGAAACTAAACGAGAGGAAGGCTGCTGGGCCGGATGGATTGAAAGGAAAATTATTAAAAGAATGTGCCCATCAACTGTCCCCCATTTATACACATATTTTTAACTGGTCCCTCCAATGCGTTTCGATCCCTGAAATTTGGAAAACTTCAAAAATTATTCCTGTTCCAAAAAAAGAAAAATTTGAATCTATGAACGATCTCAGACCTGTTGCACTGACTTCAATAGTCATGAAATCTTTAGAAAAACTTGTTCTTGTTAAATTAGGAACCAGTTTATGCCATTGAGTGATAGTCATCAATTTGCTTACAAACCAGGACGTGGCGTAGAGGATGTCATTTTGCTGTTTACAAACAACATCTACAGGCATCTAGATCACGCTAAGAGTTATTGCAGATT
>NC_088367.1:42314788-42317288 GCF_034508935.2 Berghia stephanieae
GGGGTAATGTAACTTTATCGTTTAGGCCTTTTGCAAAATATTGTTACTTTGTCACGGATTGTCACGCTTTCTTCTCTGTTGTAGCGGTTCAAGATATAAATCAATTTCATGTTGTTTATCTTTGTTGTTTTAATTTATAAATTTCACTGCTCTGTTTTGTGTTTGTTCGATTTCTCGGATTTCTGATTTGTGGTGAGGGTCCCAGACAGAGTTAATATATTCTAGTGTAGGTCTAACAAAGGCTTTGTCGCCTTTTATTTCCCTCCTGCTGTTGTATAAGTTTTCAAAGAGCTGAAATTTAATAGAAGGGATGTGCTAATAAGATTGGGGGGAGGGGCTGCAAAATTTCTGAAAAAAAATAGATGGGATCCCGTCAATTTTATACAATAGAGTAGTGCATTATAGAAACTGGGAGAGAATCCAGCATCATGGAACTTAAACTCTGAAGGACTACCCAGTATTTAGCCATCCCAATAATTGTGACAAAACAATAATACACGGCTCTGTGTACATTTTTATTGCCTGTCTCTAGATACATAGAATTAAGTGCAGTTGATTTGACTTGACAGTATTAGTTTTTTGTTTGTTGGTTTTTTGTTTTTTCTTTGTTTTGTTTATTTTTTTTTGTTGTTGTTTGGGGGCGGGGTAGTTTGGGTTATTTTGTTTTTGTTTTGTTCTCTATATAAGTTGTTTTTTTTTTGTCTTGTTTTGTTTTTTGTTTTGTTTTTTTAATTGAGCTTTATTAATACACAATAATTAGATTAGAATATGTAAATTAATATTAGATTAAATTCAAAATTAATTATTTTCTTTTATCAGGTGATGTAGTCAAGGAGAAAGTATTCAATTGATGTGAGTGGGACTTCCCAGTCTAAATCCATCAGCATGGTAAGAATAGTTGGATATTTTTATTGTACACTTTAATGTTTTGTTTAGTTTTTAAAAATATAAGAATCATCATATAACTCTCTTATATGTCATACAAAACATATTGTATATCTAATGTCTGTATTTGGATTAAAATAAAGGCATTTTAAAGAAGGTATGTCTTACAATTACAATTTTAATTTTAATTTTAGCTAATAGTAAGAAGGAGCTGAATGGACTAAAGGATTTTAATCTTAAGGTATCTAAAGCATATTTTGTCAAATCCATTTTAAAAGTATGAGAAATAATCTAGTAAAGAATAATTATGCTAAGAAAGCCATTGGTAATAAACAACACATTCGAAATTTACAATGATTTTAGAAAACCTTTCTCAAAAAAAAAATATGTTGAAAAATAAAATTTGCACGAAAGTTTTTGATTTTGATATTTTGAATAAAAATTGTTCAATTGTTCAGTCGAAGTACAGGTTGGGGTTAATAAAGATGATGATGATGATGATGATGATGATGATGATGATGATGATGATGATGATGATGATGATGATGATGATGATGAAGAAGAAGAAGAAAAAGAGGAATAAAGAGGATAAGAATTGTATTTTAAAGCTCTCTTTTCCTATTCACTACAGCTTTTCAAATCTCTGGCATTTTCCCCCTCACTGTAAAAACTTTTCTTTCAATGACTACTCAGTAAATTATTTTTTTCCCATCTTCATTAAATGTCAAAGCAGGGAATTCCACACATTGCAGTCAAATTGAGCAATCGTGATATTTTAAAAAAATGCAAGTTGGGAGTAAATGTTTTGGGGGTCGCTGAATCCCTTGTAGATAATAATGTTTTATTTTTCCAAAAGTTGTAGACAAATTTATATCTACCTTTACATGCCAAAAATAACTTAAATTGTTCCAATGGGAAACAAAGAATCAAAGTGGTACTTAATCTCATCATGTAGTAACAAGGCTATAAATTATTTTGGAATTTTTAAATTTAAAAAAGAATTGTTTTTGCTGCCCTGGATATTAGTGCTCAAAATCTGAATCATTTTGTTTTTTCAATTTCTATTTGTTTTCATTATTTATATTTTTTTTAACATTTTATTTTCCAATTCATAATTTTATCCATGTCTTTCTAAATTCAAATAATTTTATAATTATGTCTCCAGGCTCTTGGTAATTTTGAGCAGTTGTGTAAAATGACCCGCCTGGGTCCAGAGCCATTGTCAACGCTATCAGCGCCACCTCCAGTGAAGTTTAGGCCCGTTTATTTCAACCCAGTTGCAGATGATGAAGAGAATAGCCATTCACGAATGTCGGATAGTGATGAGTTTGAAATGGATGAGGAAATATTACATGCCGACCTTTCCTTTGATGGCAAACACTTTTACAAGGTTAATCATGTCTTTATTTATGGTTCAAAGCCTTCAGAAAAATTGTTTTATTTCATTGTCCATTACATGGGAATATGGATAAAATGGTACATATTAGATAAGCAAGCATAGATACCCGTTCAGTGACAAAGTAAGTTTGAGTTTTTGATAAAATTACCACATTGTTTAAGATAAAAGTGAACCATTTTAATGTCAGTTATAAACAAAATGCAAAAGATAGTGATC
>NC_088367.1:42322288-42331334 GCF_034508935.2 Berghia stephanieae
CTACTCTTTCACTGTTTTCATTTCCAGGAGTAAGCTTTTGGCTGTTGCAAACGGTGTATCAGTCGGTGAGCAATTTCCCATGCCAAATTGGGTAAGTATTTGTTTGGTGTTAGGATTCTTGTCCCATCCAAATGCTCCCATTCTCTTGTCTTTTAAATTCAACACCAAGAAAGTAATCCAGTTCACCAAGATCTTTCATTTCAAACTTGTTGGAAAGGTCACTTTTGACTTGAACAAGTTCTTCAGCATCTTTGGTTATAAGGATCAGATCATCAACGTAAAGGCAAATAACGAATTTATCACCCTTTGTTTTCTCTCGTACATAGACACATGGATCCACAGTTTTCTGAAATCCCATTTTCTTTAAACATGTGTCTAGTTTTTCATTCAGCACTTTGGAGATTGTTTGAGTCCATAAAGACTTTTCTTTAAACAACAAACAAGATCCTCTCCCTTTCCAAGTTCAGTATAACCCTCAGGTTGTTTCATATATATATCTTCTTCAAGTTCACCATTTAAGAATGCTGCAGTAACATCCATTTGATGAATATTCATTTTCTCCTTGACAGCTTGAGATATGACTGCCCTGACTGACTCAAACCTTGCAACTGGAGCATAAACGTCATCATAATCTTCTCCATACACTTGACTATAACCTTGTGCCACAAGTCTAGCCTTATATCTTTGAACAGTGCCATCAGGGTTCAGTTTCCTTTTAAAAACCCATCTACAACCTATGACCTTTCTTCCCTCTGGAAGCTTAGCAAGTTTCCATACACCGTTTTTAAGAAGGGAATTGTACTCATTATCAGCTGCCTCTTTCCAAAGCTTACCATCATGCCTTTGCAGTGCTTCAGATAGAGTTGTAGGCTCAGAATCATAGCTGCTGCTGCTACTATTATTAGTGTACATCCATTCTCCATATCTCTCAACTGGTTTTGTAGCTCTTGTACTCCTTCTTATTTGTGCTTCAGTTTCATGAACATTACCCTCTAGGTTTCTTGTTTCATGATCATTTTCAGTCTCAGACTCTAAATTTAGATCAAGAATTGGACACTGAAATTCATTTTCCTGAGCTGCATCTCCCTTACTTGGCAGACCTTCAAATCTCCATTCTGTGAAAATAACATCTCTACTTAGAATAATTCTTCTCTTCTCAGTATCATAAAGCCTATAGCCTTTTGATGTTTGACCGTACCCCATAAAAATGCACTTTCTAGATTTTGGATCTAACTTCTTTCTTTCATCCTTTGGGATATGCATGTAGGCAGTGCACCCAAAACTTTTCAGATATGAAACATTTGGCTTTTTGCCTGTAAAAGCTCCCTGGGAGTCTTATCACCTAACACTCTTGAAGGACTCAAGTTGTGAACATGCACAGCTGTATTTAACGCCTCAGCCCAGAACCTTTGGGGTAACCTGGATTGAACCAACATGGTTCGGACCTTCTCAATCAAAACTCTGTTTAATCTTTCAGCAACTCCGTTCTGTTCAGGAGTTTTAGGAACGGTGTACTCATGTCTAATTCCACATTCTAACAAGAACGCTTTAAATTCATTAGACTTATATTCCCCGCCATTATCTGACCGCAAGATTTTGATTGATTTCCCAGTAACTTTTTCAACCATGGTTTTGAACTCTTTGAACACACTCAAGACTTGGTCTTTAGTTTGTATAGCATAAACCCAGCAATGTCTTGTGCAGTCATCAATGAATGTTACAAAATATCTATTGTTTCCCAATGAGTTTGGTAAAGGGCCGCACACATCACTGTGAATCAATCCAGCACATCATTGAGACATTGGTTTTCAGAGTGAGTAGGAAAGGGAGACCTGTGTTGCTTTCCCTTGGTACAAAATTCACAAAATGTTATTTTCTTCTTGTGATCAAAATCAAACTTTGATACCATCTTCTTTTGTGACAGTTTACACAAATTATCAACTCCAAGATGACCAAATCTACAATGCCACAAGTCTTCCTTTGACACACTCTGACCACCATCATCAAGAGAAACATATTCATGTTTACTTTCAACACTCAAAACAGAATTATAGTCGGTGTTTGGCCTGATTTTACTAGGCATACATTTTACAATAAACTGATTGTCTTCTTGATCATAATTTGCATAAGCAAGAGTTCTTTTTTCATTCATGATTTTTCCTGAAGCTTGGGGAGAAAATTACACTTCCCCATGTTTCAGGATTTTGGCTACACTTATCAAATTATGAGCAAGTTCAGGTACACAAATCACATCATTTAAGATGCACTTTTCACCCTCTAAATCCAGGTAAACTTTACCAATTCCAACTGAATTAATTTTGTGTCCATCTCCTAAAGTAACAACCAAATTGTTAGTTCTTTGGAATTCATGAAAAATCGTTATGTCGTTACACATGTGCGAAGTTGCTCCTGAGTCCAAGATCCACTTATTATCTAGTGTTTCACAGAGTTTGCCGGATAAACATTGTTCTTCCACAAGTAAAGATGATGGCTTTGAATTCGACGAAATCTTCTTTTTGTGTTGTCTTAACAAAGGGCAAGAGTTCTTATAATGTCCGTCTTTATGGCAGTGATAACACTTTCCTTTTAAAGCTGTTTTTACTCCTCTGCCAGCGCTCTTCACTTTCATAACCTCTTCAGGCTGATGGACCATTCTATCAATGGAACACCGAGTTACATCTGCTAGCAGTCTTTCTGTAACTTGTTCGAAAGAGGGTGCCTTATCCGCAGCACCAAAAGCTGTTACCAGTATGTCATATTGCTTCGGGAGGCTGGATAAAAGTAAACATACTTTTTCTTCATCGTCGACTTTACATCCTAGAAGCGATAACGATTGAAATGTTTCAGTCATTTCTTTTATATGGCCGTTCACGTCATTATTTGTTAACCTCATGTTATAAAGTCGCTTCTTTAGTGACAACTTGTTTAGCCAACTATCCTTTTGAAATTGTCTTTCGAGTGTTTGCCAGACGTCTTTGGCTGATTTTGGCTCTGTCCCGATCAGATACAGCAAACCCGGATCGACGCCCAACACGATTGTAGCCAGCGCCTTCTGTGTTTTCTTCGTGTCTCTGCACTCCCCCGTCACGCACTCGAATAAGTCTTGGTGAATCAGGTACATTTTCATTTGCATCTTCCAGCAACTGTAATTTAAATGCCCTTCAACAGAGGGACGTGCATTACTCCTCCTGATGCCATTTTTCTACGTAGCCGTTATATCTCACTGTCCCTACCACAACCTTTTGTTGTTGATTGTATTCGCTGATTAGCACTAGTACACCGAATAGAGAAACTTACGTCACTTTCCACTTTTAATGTTCAACATCGAAAATGGTTAAGCCTGTCTGGGCCCATAACCTGTAGAATTTAATTAGAAATAATGGCAAAGGACATCTTGCAAGTCCATAACGTTTTAATCAGAAGAGAGACAATGTCAACAAACAACGGACTTAACTCTATGATAAAAGATAGTAACTAATTGCAGTACAAAAACTAATGACGTCATTGTTCATTGATATTTCAACATAAATTGTGTGATTTTGTGAGTTTTGTTCACTCGTAGAAATCATCCAATTTGGTAGAAAAAGCATTCACTTGATATATTACAATGTCTCGCAATCACATCTAGCTTTTTGAATACAGTTCAATCTTATAAATCTAATAAATTCCTCCGCCTCAAAAATACTAGTTTCAATTAAAGCCCTAAATGGTTGTCAGCCATTTTGGTCCTTTATTGCATTACTTATTAGATATGAATAATGATTGTTTTATTAGTTGTTGAGACCATAACGATTTTAGTGTTCCACTAATGGCATTGATATTTGACCCATTGTCTCAAACACAAATATGTCAGCGTGATTGAGATGCTTAACATTAAAATTATAGCCAAAAATATTGGGTGGGTTAGTATTGTTTTATTATGGAAAAATATTATAAGTCCTTGAAGCATGAAAAACAAAAATGTAATATTCCTCATCATTTTATATACAGTGGATTCCTGATGACATCAACACCACCGGACAGAGAGATTGGTAGAATTTAAGCAAGATTGACTTGATCTATTATCAATGAAACACACTTAGATAAAGATCAGACGATTTGGGACGTAGTAAAGATCAGACGATTTGGGACCAACAAGAGGTGTTGACTTTAAACAGAAGTTGACTTTAAGAGTGTAGACTTTATGCAGATTCCCCTGTATTCAAATCACTTTCCAACATCTACTACACCCTGATCCAAACACTGCATAGGGATGATGGGTCACATGTATTATTTTTTTTAATTGGTCTCAAATTACAAAGCTCAATGGTTATATTGTGAATCAATATGTGTCATTTATTATAACGTTTACACCAGTGAGTAAATAAAGCCTTATTAATGCTATATGTGTTGTATTATTGTGAGAGTGAAAAGACCCGTTTCTTCCAGATTATAAAAATGCAATTTGTTATTAGACGTCTATGACTAAATGGCTGGATTAGGAATTTGAGAGTGAAAGGGCACTTACACGTTGGGATATTTCATTGTGAGTAACCTCCCATTACGACTCAGATAAAGATGATGAGTATGGGATTGTATTTTAAGTCATTTGTTGATAGGGGGAAGCATGAAACGTCCACTACATTTCTTTTTATAGATTAAACTAAATGTCACATTCAACTTTATCATATTTTTAAAAAACTTTCTTGGGTTTTTTGGTGGAGGGACTTATACTTAATGAAAACTCTCTCTCTTGCCAATCACGTTTACAAGTCACATCAAGATGACACATCTGACTTACACATTCCAATATTTCTACAAAAGTGGATCACTTCTAAATTTCCAAAGGGAAAATAGGATGGGAGAGATGATCAGATTTAAATAATGCATTGCATTTTAACCTAAGTGGCCAGTATAACCACTTTTTTTTTCTCATGAGAAAAATCAATAACCCTTTTTTTTGGTCACAGAGCTGGGTCTCAATAGTTCACAGAGGGAGAGCACTCCTCTCACAATCAATTGGACCCCTATCTATTCCGGATGCAGTCAAGATTTTTTTCGAATCCCCTATTCACTCGGCAATAAAAGATTGCATAGATGAGTGTTATATCTGCATAAAGTAGTTTGTGATAGACTAGTATCGCATCCAAAGGGCAACAAGCAATTACAATTGCCCTATTTAATTCAACACACATCAGCATAAACTCCAGCTCTATGGGTCTTTTGGTTCCAAAGGATTACTTCGACTAGCCTAGAATCATCTATGTGTCAAGAAAGATGAAGTTATTGTTTGTGATCACGGAAATTCAGCTGTAAACCAAATTCTTATTAATGCTTAACTATAGTTGAAGAATTTATTAATTCCCTTGTAATTAAAATATCAATTCTTTTAGATTTATCAATTCTTCTCCAAGCTGAAGGATAATTTGATATGATAATTCATTTTATGCTTCATTTCTTCATTGATACCATTCTATTTATCATGAGATTAATTATGCATAATTTATACACATTGTTTAGCAAGATTTAGTTTCGATAATATACACTTTAGCTATTCAGTCCCAGAATGTTTTTATAATTTATTTTCATAAACCCTTTAGTTTTTAATTATTTAAAAAAATACTTTTAGTTCTACTTTTTCAAAAATTTTAGTTCTAATTTGTTTTTTAAACTTGTAGTTCCAATAAGATTTTTTTTTAATTATCCCATTTATCTAGAAAGACATTAGTGATTTTTATGTCAGAGAAACAATTTTGTAGAGATATTCAATTTATGTATTCGCCATTTATTTTACAGTTCATACCTTTATTGAATAATTCATAATTGTCGTTTTCCATCGAAACAAAACCAAAGCGTTCTCATTCCAGAACAAGGATGAAAAGTCATGTGGCAGGGTGCAAAAGGTATTTGATGTATCAGAAGGAATCACAGTTCTGATTTAATATGCAATGTTTTTTTTATGACTGATTCTTGTTATTAAACAACAAAACGATACCTTGAAAGATAGAAAACATTGTCCATTATATAGCCATTATATAGCCATGAAAATGAGACAGACCATCATCATAATATCACTATGCTAACTTTTACATTCTGATATAAAGTCCAACGGTTTGCATTGGATGTTTTTGGGTTTTTTTTGGCAACCAAATATGAAAAGGCCTCATTTATACAATTTGACAACTCTTTCATTCGGGGGGGGGGGGGGGGGGGGGGGGGGGATAAAATCAAGAAACTGGTGTATTTAATTAATGCTTACAAGAGACAACAAGATTTAATTTGACCAGTCCAAAAATTAAATGATTTAAATGATCTTTGCATATAAAAATCCATATTAACAAAGACATTTTATTTTTAACTCTTAATGTTGGTGGTATCATTTATTTTTTTTGGTCATAATTTATATATCTCTATGGGTTGTTTGTTACAATTGTACTTCAAAATTTGACTCATAATGTGAATGATATTATACCTCAAATTATTTACCCACTACAGCTGGGTAGGATCTGTTGTCCTCCCACAGCGGACAGGGAGGCACTTACTCTGTCTTCTATACCCCAATATCTGTTTTCCAACTTACTTTCTGTCTCTTTCTTAGAATCAGATTACTTGGTTTTGTCCTGGCCCTGGCCTCACTCCTAGGCTGGGAGGGAAACAGTTAAATGTGTATAGTTTGGGAGATTATATTTTTTCCTTGTAAATCATCTCTCTATAATGTACTGCTTTATTTTTGTTTTTAATATCATGATTTGTAAACAATTGAGTGTATTCCTCTTAACAGGGACCTACGCTTGTGTTTGGGTGAGACTTTTCTTGGGATATATCTGTTCCCTATGTGAACGATTTCCTTTTGACTTACTTCTTCTTGTGAATGTTTTAAATCGTAAATCTAGAATTTGTTTTACTAACCCCTTTTCTTAATTTTTTACTGGCACTAAAATGACTTCAATGAGTTGCTAGGGCAGTAAAACCCTTTTTAAAAATTACATTTTCCAGATGGTACTTAGACCTCTGTTATAAAATTAAATTTTGTAGTGAGAGCAAACTCAATCTCGTATTAAAATGGCCATTTTCTTGTACTTAACCTTTATGATGCATTTCATTTTAGAGTCCTACAATGTCTCGTTATAATAAATGTGACCTAGAGGGTCAATCTGGTATTATGTTGGAATGGATAAGATGGGGCATCGTGGCTCAGCGGTACGGTCTTTGCTTTGTACCCGAAAGGTACCAAGTTCAAATACCCATTGCATTGTGTGGCCTTGAGCAAGTCATCTCGCCCTAGCTCAGTTTGCAGCGCTTCACTGCAGCTGATGCTGGGTTATTCCAGTCTTCCCTTGGAATAGACCCTAAAGAAGAATTTCCGCAATGGGATGAATAAATGGAATTTTATTTTATTATTTATTTAAGATGAAGGAAATTGAGGTTAAATTAAAAATTATAATCAAATTGAAGAGATTTAAAGATTTTATAGTTCTGGAAACAAAACTCATTATCCTCAAATAAATTGTTTTAATTCCTATTCTATAAATCCCTATAATTGTGCAGTTCACGTGTGACAGGATTGATCGATCCCAGGTGAAGTCGAGACTTCTTTCTGATTCCCCTCTCCACCCAGCAGAGATTGGGTAGTTGGGTCTGTTAGAACGTGGAAAGTACTTTGCAATAGACTAGCTTCCTATCCAAAGGGTAGCTAGTAATACTTATTGTCCATTTCGCGCTGTAGACACCAGGATAAACTCCAGCTCCATGTTCCTATTAATGGCGCTGAAAGACTACTACTTTTTACTATAGATGGAATGAAATTGACGTCACTCAGCTCTTTGTTATTGTTTTTAGCCAGCCATTTTAATGATAAGTTCTCACTAAATTCTATCAATCAGACTATAAATGTTTTATGCTTACACATAGTTTAGCTTGTTGATATGTTACATCCGGCTGGTGGTTGTTATGAGTATTTTAGCTTAATGCATAGCATCAATAAGTTAAGTTTTCAATTTAGTCGGGTTCACTTTGACATAATACCATTTTGAGCTGACTGGTTACAAATGTGGGACTGTTGTTTACGTCTTCCTTTTAAAAAATTTCTCCGTGATTCATAAATGTCTAGTGTTTACTCTTTATTCTTAAAATCAAAGGGACACGATAGGTTTCAAAGAGTAATTAAAAAGTCCCGATGGATTAATACGCTGCATGGTAATGTTTAAAATGAAAATATTATTGTCACGAAATCGCAATATAATTCATCAAAATTCTTGGTTTACAATTAATTATTGTCATATTCAAATTTTCAAAAATTTAATAAAATTTCTCTTATTTACTTAGTCTAAATCATTTGTGATTTTCAATTGAAATGCTATTATTTTTTTCTTTAAGAACCAACCATGTGTTATTTGGGCAGGGGGGTCTGGGTTTGTTCGTTTTTTTTTTCAGATCTATTACGCTTTATTATTTGACGTTTTTTATTTAAAAAATATTTGTAAATATCATTCAATATTCTTCAATATGGACATTGTTTGTAGTTTTGATACCTCAAAAGACATTTATTATAACATTTATTTTTGTAGACGATATGAGAAGATTATGTGAATAAATTATTAGGAAAATTGATGTAGATTTTGAGGTCAATTTTAATTTTGATTCAATTTAGTTTCTGGATTTTTTCATTCACTCATTCCTATTCATTCCATGTGGAAGCGTTATGGGTCAACAAGTTTTTTAAAGGAATTTCCATCATGGATGAGCCAGCTCAAACAGAGATAAATATTATAAAACTGTTAGCTATGAAATGAAAATTTTCTGGGTTCAAGTGTAATACCTTATACACTCGGTCATTTCACCCCCACAGTTTTACAATGTTCTATCTGCTTTGCAATGCTTGATTATTTGCCCAGCATGTCATGATTTCATACAGTACAAGTCATGTGTTTGATAGTAGCTATCGTTAACATATAGCCTGGCACTAGAACTCTCAAGGACTGGCAGTTTGACGTCATTTTTTAGGTTTGTGTAGCGTCTAGTGAGTTGTCGTTAGTAGAGCTCAAGGAAACAAGTTATTTCATTGGTT
>NC_088367.1:42331433-42353877 GCF_034508935.2 Berghia stephanieae
GAAACCATGAAATAGCCCATATTTAAATACATATTTTAAATGAAATTGCTGCTTGTGTAAAAATTTGTCTGAAAAGAACACGATATATGAATTAAACCTAATTTGGCTTTTAAAAAAAAAATTGGATTCTGGAAATGTTTGGCTGTACAAATCATTTTGTTTGTGAAACACTTTGATACTTATAATGGTAAGCACTATGCAAGTGAAATTTTTTATCATTTTTATTTTGTTTTCTGCACAGTGCTACGATAGCAGGTTAAACGACATATTGAATTGATCAAATAAAATCCCATGCGTTGTTTTTTTTTTTTTTTTCTGTGAATCGAAATCGACTTTATGACAGAGCTTTTGAAAATTACAATTAGTTTCTTTTGACTTGAACAACATTTAAATGTTAAGTTGAAACCACCATTAAAACCTTTATTGAGTGTAATGAACAATTTATCGAGTTGTCTAACAGCTAACTATATGTGTGACATTTATGTGGCTTATGATTTTAAGTAGCAGATTATCATCTTGAGTGCACATGAATTAAAATAAAAAAAGCCCAAAGACATTGAGCAAATTTATAATAATAATAATAATAATAATAATAATAATAATAATAATAATAATAATAATAATAATAATAATAATAATAATAATAATAATAATAATAATAATAATAATAATAATAATAATAATAATAATGATAATAATAATAATAAATAAAAATAATAAAAATAATAAACAAAACAAAAAAAAATAATAAAGTGTCCTTTTACAGTGCTAAATGCCGAAGCCTCAAAGCGCTTTACAATATACTTGTCAAACCATAAACACACTCATACCGAGCCAAACAGACACACACAACAGTGACACACACTAACAATGCAAGTTTTATTTGATTTGCATTCATGTGAATTAGAATGGGTTAACTTACAAGACTTGTGGTTGATTGATTACCACCCCTTCCATCACCTAAATTAACCCTTACAGCATTGAAGAACATGCATCACCATCGTCAATAACTAACTTACCATTTCCTTGAGCTTGACAATAGTCTCTCGACTTCCTGGTATGGGATGTTTTCCCTCCCATAGCACCCCTATAAGTTGAAATAGTAAGAACAAACAAAATTTAATGGAACAGCAGGTCTTTGTTTTTATCGTCATTAGAAATGAGATCATGGAAATTTATTTTTCTTTCAATAACTCTACATATATGACATAACTTTGGAATACAAGAAGACTCCTTCATCGGAATCTCAATAGTAATTAAAATTAATGTTCTTGTCTCATCCACTGAATTAAAGGAACAAGCAAACCACAATGCATACTTGCTCTCATCAAATGTCAAGGAAGTTACTCTCAAGCAACGAGATGTGACAGTCTAGTCTACTGGGATTAGTGAGTATTCTGGGTTCCCTCCCCACTGGTGTCCATAGCCAACAGTTCTGGGTGCACTCCCAACTAGTACCCACCTTCCATATTCTCTGGTTTACTCCTCATTGGTGCCCACCTCTCATAGTTCACTGGTTCACTTCCCAGATGATGGTGATGGTGTTGATGATGATGATGATGATGGTGATGACGATAGTAATTATTATAATAATATTAACTATGAATATGATGATGATAGCAGACCTGCCCAGTGCTACGAAAAATTTGTAGGATTACGAATTTTTGGTTCCAGCTAGAGAACTGCATACCGTAGACGTTGTTGATTCATTAAATCTTGTTGGAAAGAAGAGTATGGTTGCTTAGAATCTGTATTTAGGATTTTTAAACATATTTTGATTATGCTGAGGGCAAATAATTGATTTGGAATGCTATATTGTGACCTTTTGATTTTTTCCCTTGGAAACTACGAATTTTGGATAGTTTTAAGTAGGCAGCTTTGTGATAGTGTATATATTTGTTATTTCAAGGGTGTTGGCAAGTCTATCGACGTGTTCATATTATTAAATGCATGCAGTCGAGTCTAGTCTATTGGGTTCTTTTGTTCATAATATATTTTTTAAAATCATTCATCTCAATAAATAAGCCATGCCAGT
Source organism: Berghia stephanieae (assembly GCF_034508935.2). NCBI lineage: Eukaryota > Metazoa > Mollusca > Gastropoda > Nudibranchia > Aeolidiidae > Berghia > Berghia stephanieae. Next base: position 42,333,469 of record NC_088367.1, read on the forward strand.
CATTTACTTTTTGCTGAAGCAAGACTTATTTGGTTGTTTAATCATTTTATAAAATCCTTTTAATTTTAACTCACTCAATCCTAGAAATTTTTGATACTTTTCGAAATTGAAAAAAAAATGTATCAAAAAATGAGCATGTACTGTAAATAGATAGTTTTATTCAACTTTCATTAACATGCAAAAACTAAAAACATTAGCTTTGATACTACGCCTAAAATTTGTGTCAGAAAAATATAATAAATAGGCATGGGGTAAAAATAACCCGGGTAAACTACGGATATAGTCGGCAGTAGGGTTGAGTAAGTTAAACCCCCTAATCCTTTCCATAGTTGTTGGATTCAATGCCAGAATATAGAAATGATGATATTTTCATCATTCCAAATGTCATCGTCTTTATAAAACACAATTGTTGCTCCTTGAAGTTAGACGAAATATAGAATAATAGTCAAACAGAATGGAAGTTTTAATTTAACTAACAAATACAGATAATATGGATGTTTAGGGTTTCCCCTTGGTCAACAAAACACGTTGAAAGAAATACTTTGCGAAAGGATTCCATATCTTTTCATAAAATACACATTAACCCTATTTCTTACACCCACTAAATATTCCTATTTCTGTCTTGTGGGGTGTATCACACCCCCTAACAATTACTGTTGAATCTATCGGTATATTCCGATTTCTGTCCATTGGGGTGTAACACACCCCCCTACATATAGATAAGCATTAATTGGAAACCCCCTATTTCAAACATTGGGGTGTAACACACCCCACCTCTTTTGTCACTGTTTTATTAGTATCTTCAACATTTGGTCCCCGAATATGAAGGTATTTAGTTACTTTTTTGTTGCCAATTTAAGTTCTCTGGCAACTTGTAAATTACAATTGGCCACCATTTCCTTTTCCTTTGAATGGAAAGTTACACCTGTTGAACCGTTTGAAGCAAAGAATATATGTGTTTTTAATCCGGCAACATACCCACCTGGTAAGTAGAGTTCTTCTCTATAATTTCATTTCAACTATGTATTCCTTTATGTTTGAACAGCATCCCTCTAAATAGTTTTGCTTTAGACTCGTTTCACAATCTCTTATACTGATATCCTATTGATTAGCCTTTCTACTTCTACTTTCTAGTTACATGTTCTAAGGCAGCTAAACGTAATCACAGACTAGTAATGCAACTAAATGCAACACTTTAAATTGATATGTTTATAACTCCTAACCCTAAAAATGATAATTCATAGATGAACAGAGTAGGAAGAAATAATTCAATTGATACATTTCTTCACTTATTTGTTCTTACAGTTCTATTCTTTCTTTGATCATGGATGGGTAGAGATCAAATATTTTTGACACCTTCAGTACTGGAGACAGCTTGATTTACACGGATCTGCAGCCTGCTCAAGTTGATTCATCACCTACACACGGTAAGTTCTATTGCCATGTCCTTTTTAATTTCGTCATTGATTGTGTTTATGTGTGTATTATTGGATTAAATACGGTAACAACTTAATTTGTTATTGATCCGTAAAATTACTTGCTCTATATGGAAAACTTGAGACCACTTAAAATCAGGCACATGGCAGTAACACTATAGGAGTTATATTTATTGGTCAATGAAAACAAAGAGGCGCCTAGAGCAGGGCTTGAACCGGTGTCGTCCAGGCAAAAAGTGCAATGCCTCGACAATCACATAACCTCACCTCCATTCGATCGTTGATGGTATTGTTTTAGTTTTAGCATTTACTTCATTTTTACAAAATCACAGGTTTATAAATGTTATAGTTATATATGCTATTTTTCGTTCATAAATCTTATCTCACTTTGTATTCCCTGAACCCTAAAGCAGAACATAACCATTGTTATTAGACTGTAGTCTATTCTGGATGAAAAGTATTTATGCTTTAGTATATAATTTTTCACCATTTTATTGTCCACTCATTGGTGGTCTGATCAGGTTGAGGTAGACCAGCGTTCAATCCAACAGAAAGTTTAAACTGATTTTGCTCTTCTAAAGTTTAGAATTGCCATTACCTTGAGGAAAATAGCCCTTGAAGAAGAAGAGCATTAGTTAATTACTGGGGCTTGTCTCTATGTCATGTTCTTTCTTCTAATTCTAATCATTTAAATTCATGTATCTAATTTTGCTTTCAGACTATTCCTATGCAGAGCAGTTAGACTGGATCCCTGACAATGATTTAACAGATGATGAAATGAATCCGAGAACATCAGATGAGAGCAGTGATGACGAAGATTTCCCTGCTGTATTGGCTGATTCAGATCCTGACTCAGAGCTGGAAGAAGAAAACCTTGAGGATCAAAATGTTCACGATCAGCTTCCATTGCCAGCAACAAGCAACATCATAGTCAGCAAAAATGGTTCAGTGGTATGGAGCAAGGTCCCTACTCCTCAAGTGGGAAGAACACCGACTAGAAATGTGTACAGGCCTCCAACGTCACATGTCAGGAATCAGAAAACCGTGAACTCTGTCGTCTCTGCCTTCAGTTTGATATTCACAGAGGTCATCATTTACATGATAGTCAAGATGACAAATCTAGAGGGTATGAGGCGGAAAGGAACTCGATGGCAACCTGTGGACCTATTGGAAATGCGCGCCTTGATTGGTCTCTTTATTCATTTAGGGGCACGCAAGCTGAGTCTTTTGAGGGCATCTAAGATTTGGCATGGAGCATCGGCCGACAGTGTTGCAATGTGCACAATGAGCTTCAGGCGCTTCATTGAGTTATGTACAGTTTTGAGGTTTGATGACAAAGAAAGAGATCAAGAAGACAAAGTAAGGATGTGTTTGCACCATTGAGGGATCTGTTCACAAAAGTCAATAACAACTTACAGAAATCTTACATACCATCTCAAAGCCTGACAGTCGATGAACAACTTGTGCCATGGAGGGGCCGATGTAAATTTTTGCAATACCTCCCCAGCAAACCTGACAAATACGGACTCTAGCTGTTTCTTATTTGCGATAGCAAGACTGCATACCCGTTGAGTGGAATACCGTATTTAGGCCGACATGGAGACAGAAAGACAAATTTAGGAAGGGAGATTGTAAAAGAACTGGCTACACCCTAGTACAAGAGTGGTCACAATGTGACTTGTGACAACTTTTTCACAGATCTCGAACTGGCACGGTACTTATCAAAAAGAGGCCTATTGCTTATAGGGACAGTACGGAAAAACAAGGCTTTTTTACCAAGGATTTTCCAAACAGGAAAGGATAGTGGAAAATATGATAGTAGCTTCTTATTTACCGAAGAAGAAAGCTTAGTTGCCTACAAGTCTAATGACAAGAAGCACGTCGTGGTTCTCAGCACAATGCACCATGCAGCAGATGTGGACACCGACGATAGAAAGAAGAAACCGATAATAGTACAAGATTATAATAAGACAAAAGGGGGTGTCGATACATTCGACTACATGTGCCACAGTTACTCCTGTAAGCGAAAGACGAGGCGGTGGCCAATGGTCTTGTTCTACAATCTCCTCGACACAGCAGTGGTAGCGTCCCATGTGATCTACAAAGATGATACCCAAACCCACACAGACAGAGGAAAGTTTAATGAGCTCTTGGCAAAGGACTTGCTCTTTGAGCACTTACAGAGGAGAATGTCACTGGCAAGGACGAATAGAAGAGTAAATCTTTATTATGAAATCCTCAAGCTTGAAATGAAGTTGTGCTTGGAAGTCCATACAAGGCAATCAGGACAGAAGAGGAAAGCTAGCCAAGGGAGATGCACCATGTGTCCCAGGAAAAAGGACAGAAAAGTCAAGCAAGTCTGTTTGAAATGTGACGCCTTCATTTGCAACGATCACAGCTCACTCATTTGCTCTGTTTGTATGCCGGTTTGATTATGAGCCATTGATCATTTGCCCTGTGATGACATTGGTTGGATTTTGTTTCCATTTATCTGTTCTCATATTTGATTTCATTTTAATTAAATTCTTTTTCTCTACTCAGGTATTTGCCTTGTTTCTTGATTACGTGTTGCATACCTAAAGTTGTGTAGTATGCTTTGTCCAACAGCATTAGCTCAGTTGATAACACACTGGACTTCAGTTGCATACAATGCCTGATTCAGTCCCCAAGGGTAGTCTTTTTTCAGCGAGTGAGAATCTTACTCTTACGCTTATCAAATCATAATTGGAAAGTATCCTGCGTGAAACCATCATCCTATTCAAGGGGTATCAAGAAATTGTTCCTAATCCATACCATGCTACATGATCCAGAGTAAGCACTATGCCTATAAGTATAAGTGTAAGCGTCCATGATCTTGAAGATCTTGAGTTGCATAGCTCTACTTGCTGAAATATGTAAAAATCAGTGTTACTGTGAAAATAAAAAGTTGTTGATGGACTTACAACTAACAACTGACCAAATTGGACCTTGATTACACAAAGAAAGCGTCTCTTTCCTATTCTTCACGCCAGGATAGGCATATTGAAAATAAAATCACAGGATTGGAGACGAGTACACCAGCCCATGTGCTTCAATTTGGGATTTGAACCGGGGCATAAAGTTGTAAAACATGGTCTGGTTGGTCACTGCTTTGGTTCACACAGTACACAGTGATTATTTTGATCACAACATTGAAAACCTCATGGGGTGTGACACACCCCAAAGGGAAAAATAGGAGGTTTCCGAGTTTTCTCTACTCATACATAAGGGGGTGTGATACACCCCAAAAGACATAAATCTCAAAATCCAGTGATGACCTTCTGGGGTGAGCAAACTATGCACGTGAGATAAAAAAAATTTGGCCAGGTGATAGATGGGGTCAATTTAGGAAAAGTCATGAAATTTGAAGGCTTTAGGACAAAAACTGTTGATTTTAGAGCGAAAAAATATGGGGTTGGGGTGTGATACACCCCAATGGTAGAAATAGGGTTAAAGTAATAGGGTTGTAATTTTGAGATTTGTTTTATCATCTTTCTTTATAAATGGTAGTTACATTGGCTACATTCCAGTCTTGTAGAATTTGACTTACTGACAGAGATTTGTGATAGGGGATGTATAGGCTCTTTGTGCTGAGTTAATGAGAAAAAAGACCTTGGAGAAAAATTATTTTTGTTATCTTAAGTGATAACGCATAAAGACATAAACCCGGTCAAATATTTTACATTATACAGATTAAATTATATAGATTAAATTAAATAGATATTTCATAATGTACAACAAAAGCCAATCATTTTAATTGTTTGAATTCTATGCACCATTTCTTTTGCTTCCATGATTCAGTGAATTTGGGTTCTATTGCAATGTTACTTGGTTAAATATTGTGCATCACTGAACGTAAGTGTAGAGTAGTTCCGTGTAGTTCGTAATGTACAGCAAAAGCCTGTAATGTCAGAGAGAGAGAGAGAGAGAGAGAGAGAGAGAGAGAGAGAGAGAGAGAGAGAGAGAGAGAGAGAGAGAGAGAGAGAGAGAGTGAGAGATACCAGTAGCATAAGATCCATGTAGACAAAATAGAATGGGTGGAATTGACGTCATTCGGCTCTATGTTGTTGCTTTTAAACCACCAGTTGGGTGATTAGTTCTCAGTAAATTCTCTCAATCAGACTAGTTTTGTGTATAGGTACGATTGAACTGGCTGGCAAAATGGTTAATTATTTCACTTAAACCCATATCATACACTCAATGCTGTAGTTGGCGATGGTCACAGTTTAGTCTCCCATTAAAAGCGTTAACCTCATTCCCATTATGATTTCGTCTTCATTGTCCTCGTTTTCATCAATGTCAACAGAGCGTGACAGAGTCATAGTCATAGAGTCAATGTCCTAGCAGATTCGGCTGACTGAGTTTCAAAGTAAGTAGTTCAGCATGACATGTTTGGTTTGATTGATTTTAAGGGTTTTATGGCAACACATTAAGGTCATATCAGTGACAGTAAAAAAAAAAGGAAGAAAATAGGAAAGTAAAAACTTCTAGAATTAAAATTAAAGTACACAAGAAAAAGTAAGACAAAGAGGAATTGGTTTAAAAATAGGAAAGATGTAGATTTCAAGTGGTAGGACACTATCAAAGTACTTAGTTAAAGCTCACCTAAAAGTCTCATCCAGACACAAGCACAAGTTCCCACTAAGAGGAATAGACTCAAAATATCATCTCCCAAAACTCTAACTATAAATAGTTCGAAGATGACATCACTCACGTCTTTGTTATTGTTTTTTGCCATCCGCGTTTATCAGTAATGCTCACTGAACTGTATTAACCGGACTCTAAACGTTTATGGATACACACAGTTTTGTGTATTGGTCCATTATACTTCCGGATGGCAATGTTATGAGCTTCTTAGCCAATCGCATACTATCTATACATTTGACTGTTTTCCTCCCAGCTAGGGTATCTGGCCAGGCCCATGACAAAACCAAGGAAAGTGCATCCCAATACAAAGACATAAAGCATGTTGGAAAACAGATAGAAAGATGATAGAAGATACAGTAAGTGCCTCCCTGCCCACTATGGGAGCAGTGGGACTTGTGAATCAGTGACTTAAATTATTATTTTGGATCGGGATAGTAGGTGGTGGCAGGCAACTGTAGTGGATTGAATGTCAGCAGTTGTTCATTTGATTCGCAGGTGAGACACAAAAGCGACGACTCGCTGTCATTCCAAAAGTAAAAGCATAACGATGCAATACTGATATACCGAAATCCATCAAAATTTACCAGTGGGTAGTGAACCAGAGACTTTGAGAGGTGGGCACCAGTAGTGGACACCAGTGGGTATTGAACCAGATACTATGGGAGATGGGCACCATTGGGGAGTGAACATGAGAATATGGTAGGTGGGCACCAGAGGGGATTGAACCAGAGACTATGGGATAAGAGCACCGGTGGAGATTGAACCAGAGACTATGGGAAGTGGGCACCAGTGGGGATTGAACCAGATAATATGGGAAATGGGCACCAGTGGGGAGTGAACCCAGAACTGTGTGAGGTGGACACCAGTGGGGAGTGAACCCAGAACTGTGTGAGGTGGACACAAGTGGGGAGTGAACCAGAGACTATGGGAGGTGGGACCCCGTTGAGATTAAACCAGAGAGTATGGGAGGTGGGCACCGGTGGGATTGAACCAGATTCTATGGGAGTTGGACACCACAGGGGGAGTAAACCAGAGACTGTGGGAAGTGGGCACCAGTGGGGAGTGAACCAGAGACTATGGGAGGTGGGAACCTAGGGAGCTTAAACCAGAGACTATGGGAGGTGGGCTCCAGTGGGATTGAACCAGATACTATGGGAGTTGGACACCACTGGGGAGTAAACCAGAGACTGTGGGAAGTGGGTACCATTGGGAAGTGAACCCAGAAAATATGTGAGGTGGGCACCAGTAGGGAGTCAAGCTTGGACTATGGTGTGTGATTAAGCAGAGTCGACTATAGTACCAAATACTGCCGGTATGGTAGTGAGTCCATATATCAGGCTATGGCCAGTTCATTACTGAGTAGGTTAAGTGAGAATCCCCATATCTCCATTGGTCGAGCATTTTCTTCCAACGCAAAGGGACCAAGAACGATCCCCGGTGAAGTCAAGGGTTCTGACCCCTTTGTACACACAGCAATGACTGGGTAGCTGGATCTGTTAGATCTGGCAGAAAATAGTTTACGATAGATAGTGTCCTATCAAAAGGTTAGCAAGCAATTACTATTGTCTATTTCACACTATAGAAACTCGCATAAATTCAAGTTCCATGGGCCTAATTGCTTTGAAGGAATTCGTTTATACCTTTAAGTATATAAGTAGGGATTTTTGGAACTCAGCCACTTGCCCTCACTGCTGTAAAGACTAGAGTATCTTCAATGTCATGTGGAAGAAAAAAAAACAAGTAATCCTTTTCATTAACAACCCTTGAATTCTATTTGAGCATATCAAAATGAAACACTTTCAAAGAATCATTGCATATAACAAACAGAATAGATGAGTGGAATGTGCACAAGTTTAGACGAATGGGCAATACGATTCAAACGAATGTCAGGAATAGCTTAGTCTTGTTATGAGTCAAGCCCTGAAGATACATTTTCCCATGGAATGAATCAAGGAATTTCATTGTGTATTATATTCACTTGACAACCTTATCTTGAAATCTACATTAAGTTGGTAAAATAATCTTGCACAAGCTTATCTGATTTAGGTGTCCCAATAGCTCAGTTGGTTGAGCATTCACTACAGAAGCAAAAGGATCAGTGCAGTCTAATTTTTTTCTCTGAATCCCGTGTCCACCAAACAGTGATCGGGTAGCTGGGTCGGTCATATCTGGTAGAAAGTACTAGTGTCCTATTTAAAGGATATTAATTAAGCCATAGTTATTGTCCCTGTCATGCTAAAGTAGAAATGAGGATAAACCCTGGCTGTCTTTGGACATAAATTTGATATCAGCATTACTTTACTGGTGTGTGTTGCTATGATTCTTAGTATACTGTGTGTGTTAGGCCCTTAATCGCAAATGAAGTCTAGTGATGTAGTATCATTATAATTGTGTGTGCCTCCTGGCCTGATGTATTTTTGTGTGCTTTCATTCACCCCACAGCCGTTTATTGCTTTCACTTTAGTTCGACAGGTAAATTTTGCCGGACGCTAGTTCATAACAGATGGCGAGTCACGGCCTGTGCCGAAAGGGAGACTGAGCAATTTTTCCTATTTTGATGATTTTTTTCTCAAGTTCAAAGTAGCGTAGTAAAGATGCTATTAGATGTAGCAATAAGATATTTTAGAGTCATAACAAGTGGTTTACATACTTTATTTGATCTAATTTTAGTAGATCATTTGGGATTAGATTTTATAGGAAATAACCATAAAAATGGGTCAGAAATTTTAATTACTTCAAACGATATAATCAAAAATTACATAGTTATCTGAGTTTATACAAATAAATGAGAAATACTGCAATAATCATCAATATTCACAGAGTAGAAATATATAATCAAAGTCGTTTTGTAATGAAGCATTGTTGAGATATCCGCTCACCTGTACAGCAATATCCTTTTTTGACAGCAATAAAAAAAATTCGTGATCACCGAATTGTAGGGGTTTGTTGATCAAATGATCAAAACGAACTGGTTTTAGTAATGGCAATTGACAATTCTTAGGAAAAGATATGTAATATGCATTCTTTTGACGTTTGTATAGATGTAAACTATATAATAATAATAATAATAATAATAATAATAATAATAATAATAATAATAATAATAATAATAATAATAATAATAATAATAATAATAATGATGATGATGATGACGATAATAATTACAATAATAATAAGGATAACAATAATAATAATAGTAATAATAATAATAATAATAATAATAATAATAATGATGATGATGATGATGATGATGATGATGATGATGATGATGATGATGATGATGATGATGATGATCATTTTCATGAAAATAATATAGTGGCTATCACCTAAACGCCTGCTAATTTTGGAAAAACGCATTAATTTCTCTTTAAAATAGCTTTCGAAATGCCCGTTTAAAAAAAATGGAATTCGCCTATAATATGTCCCCCTGACAGAAAGGAATTAAAAATAAAAGAAAGAAAGAATAAAGAATTTTACTGAATCATTTGCGGCCAAAGAATTGACTCATCGCCTCCGAGAGTTTTATTTAACTTCCCAACGCCCCAAATTACTATCATTCATTCAATATAATTTACTCCTCCCCACTCCACGCTCTCCGGCACTTTCCTTCCATGTCCCTCAAACCGCTTTCTTTCCATGGAGCGTCCAATCAGCTTTTTACAATTGCCCATTTCCAATTGGCTGCTGAATAAGGACAATTCTAATTTCAATTGTCCACCACTCGGTCATCAGCAAAGTCAAGAAAGCTCCTCCTACTCAAATCACACATACCCACGAATATGATAGGCCTTGTTGACCAGTCACTGGTCTTTGATGTTACACAACCATCTGCCAGCTTTGATCACATCGCTTTTGATGATGTCACTCAATATCTATCTTCTTCTCTCAACCCCGTTGACTGTACCACGAGTCAACATAAAAGAATGTCGCGGTGAGGTGCGAATCGTGAAGATGGAATGACGTAGCTGTGTTAAAGTTATAGGTTCAAAGTTCAATTGTCAGAGAGAACTGATAAGAGATCAAACTGAGGTGGTAAAATGAAAATTAGTTCGTGGTAAAACGTTGCATAAATTAGTTTTATGTTATATACACAAACACACACACACACACGCTTACTCTCTCTCTCTCTCTCTCTCCAGTGCTGCGACAAAAAAAAAGGACGCCGACCAGATAGCTAATACTATTTAAAATGGAAATTCGTTGAAAATGGTCTGCTTATTGAACAACCAACGCATCGTGGATAACAGAAATGATCATTGTGAATCAGTTGAAACATGTGATATCGATGTAATACTAATCTAATAATCATAAAATATCAGTGTATTTATCTTACTCTTGATCACCACTGTAATAATAACAATATTATCATTATTGTTAATAATAATAATAATAATAATAATAATAATAATAATAATAGTAGTAGTAGTAGTAGTAGTAGTAGTAGTAGTAGTAGTAGTAGTAGTAGTAGTAGTAGTAGTAGTAGTAGTAGTAGTAGTAAAAAATAAATAATATCCATTTTTTGACAATAAAAAATCGTGATAAATGCATTGAAAAGGACGGAAGGGGGGGGGGGGGGGGGGGAGGATTAATGATCAGATAATCAAAATGAACTGTTATTTTAAAATAAATTGACAATCATAGGTAAAAATAAGTTATAAGTATTCCTCTGACTTTGTATAGATCTTAACATATTTTTATACTTTTTATTAACATACGTAAAACCTCACGATTATTGTAAGGAACAGCTGATTGTTACATTTCACAGAAACAGCTTCTAATTAACCAACGTTCTGTTTTCTTTTTTTTCACCGGTGGAACTTCACTTGCTAATTCTGGAGCAGTTTGCATGAAATTTTTAACCACATATCTCATTTGAGCCCTTTCACAGCTTATTCGGCAGAGTCCATTTGCATTGAGACAATGCTTGTTTTCAGTATGACCATTCATCTGAGTAAAGAAAAAAAAATCATTAGTTATTATTGATATTGATGATGATGATGATGATGGTGATGTAGATGATGATGATGATGATGATGATGATAATAATAATAAGAAGAATTGTAATAATAAGAGTTATAATAATATTATTGATTGTTAGTAATAATACGATAGTGATCGCCTAGATGCCTGCTAATAATAATAACGTAATAATTTTCCTTTAAAATATAGTTCTAAATGCCCGTTATTCAAAATGGAATCCGTCTATATACCCACTCTGAAATATTTTTAGCAAAAATAAGATAGAGAAAGAAGTTTACTGTAGCATTTGCGGCCAAAAAATTGATTTATCACCGGTCTGCGAGAGTGACACCCAGACAACGCCCCAAATTACTTTCAATTCATTTCAAATTTACTCCACCTCTCCAGAAATTTCATCCCATGACATCCAAACTGCTTTCTATCCATGGAGTGCCAATCAGATGTTTACAATTACCAATTTCCAACTGGCTGCTGAAAAAGGACAATTATAATTTCAATCGTCCACCAGTCGGTCATCGGCAAAGTCAAATAAGCCCCTCCCACTCAAATCACATATCCCCTCGAATGCTCGGCATTGTAGCGCAGTCCACCGGGCTTTTGAGGTTACACAATCATCCGCCACCTTTGATTACATTGCTTTTTGATGATGTCATAATATATCTATCTACCCTCTTTTCTCACGCCCGTTGACTGTATCAACGGGCGATGTAGAAGAATATCGAGGGAAGGTGCGAATCGTGAAGACGGAATGGCAAATCGGTGTGAAAGTTATAGGTTCAAAGTTCAATGCAATAAAAATCGTTCCGTGCTAAAAATGTGCGTACATGAGTTTTATACACACACACACACACACATACACACACACGCACACACGCTCTCTCTCTCTCTCTCTCTACTACTACTACTACTACTACTACTGCTGCTGCTGCTGCTACTACGATTACTACTATTACTGCGCTATCATCATCAACATCATCATCACCATAAAACAACAACAACAACAACAACAACAACAACAACAACAACAACAACAACAACAACAACGTTATCATCACACTTGGACTCGTGTTCTTATGTCTCTGGAGTTTGTCTGAATACGGGACTATTTTATTAGCCAACAAAGAGTTAGACAAGGTGTGTTTACACATTCATTGTGCAGAAACCTGTCATTACAAATCGGTGAAATAAATGCTATATTAAAAGTAGATTATTACTCTTGTATTTACTACCATGCGTTAGGGTAACAAAACTCAGATAACATCAATTTAAATTTTTTAAACAATTAAAAATATTTTTCAGGTTAATTTTAAATAGAAAAATATACATGTTTCAAGAAAGAATAAAGTATACTCACCATTTCTTGATATCAATGAAAATAATTGCGTCTTGAAGATGAAAATGTGGCCGTTATATCCATATAAAATAGAAAAATATAGAAGAAGTGTATGGTCAGCAATTGCAGTGTAAAAATGAACGATTTTACGAAATATGTCCTATAGCCTGACTGACAATGAAATCCAAGCGGTGCATTCTACCTGCAGGGATAAATATAGGCCAGTTTTCACGTTCTGGACATCTGTTATGACGTAACCACACGGTGGTCTCCCTGTCATCGACGGTGGGTCGTTCCCATTGGGGGTGAGGCGGTAGTAAACTAAAGTGAAAGATTTCTAGTGTAATAAACGGCTGTGCACCACTTCACATCGTTATAACTTCATGCAGTTTGTCAAATATGATCGTTTTCAAAGTTATATCAATAAATTTGACAGACCATTGCCTTTACTCACATTTATTTGGGTTTATCTATGTCTACATGATTTCTTCTAAATATTTGACAATAGTTATTTAAAAATTCCATACAAAAAAAAACATCTACACCTTTGGATTATAATTTACTCTTTTATTCCTCCAAATTTCCATGATCAATTTTGTTATATGACATAACTCTTTTATTAAGACTAATTCGTCCTTTGAAATATGTCTTATGATATTTGCATTATTTGATTTAATCATGAAGATGTACATAACTCGATCAGGATTGCCCACTTTTGTAAAATGTATCTCTCTACCTATACGTTGAATCTATAATTGATTGTTGTTATGTAAGGTATGAAGAATGAAAGAAAACTTTGTTCTTGAACTTGAATAAAGCCCTTCATACATTGTAATCATACTAGGCTTTGTGTTGGTCTTCTCTCCCTTCTTTAGAATGGACGGCTAGGAAACCAGTAGACGATGGTATCTCTAGACTTGACTGCGGTGACCAAATCCATTCACTCCCCCAGCCTTTTATTCTGCCACTCACCATCATCAACGACCCCATCGTGACTCTAGAGTGCTTTCAAAAGGTCAAAGTAATAGACACCTAGATAACCACACCTCTCGGACAGTCGCCATAATGTAAACAATGGCAGTGACTGGTAAACGTAGCGAACTACACGGGATTTACTATCGATGGTATGTGTCTATTTAAAATACCCACTGTTCTACCACCTGATTAATGGAACCAACACAGAAAACTATGTGTAAACTTAACGTTTATAATATGATCGATAAAATCATGTGATAACTAGTCACCCATTTGGCGATATAAAAACAATAACAATGATCAGAGAGAGGTCGATTTCATTCACGTTATTGTTTTGAAACAACCAACTATGTTTGTCTGAGCACGTGTGAAGGTGTGCCACAAATTATATGTTTTGATTGGTCAAAAATCTACTGGTTAATTGTCACAGCTCGTTTAGCGCTACAGAAACTAGGATAAACTCTGGCTCCAGGGACCACAGTAGCAGGCAAGGGCTCAAAAAATGTCCAACTTTTGAAAACTTTAAAAAGAAACTCAAAACATATCTCTTTAGGAAATCATTTGATGTTTAACATTTCTATTAGGACTACATGTTATAGATATCCTAAATTTTCATCTTGTAGCACAGTGCGTGGTAATTAAATTACAAATTGATTAATGCTATTCCAATATGATAGATTTTATGCTTAAATTATCGATTTATTGTTGTGTTTTATTTGCATTGTAAAGCGCCTCTGAGCACATTGTGGATCTAGGCGCTATATAAATTCATTCATTCATTCATTTACGGCTCAAACTCAGAGACCCTTTTTTATTTCCCCCATATTCATTTTATATACATTGAAGCATATCTCCTTTCATGGTGATGGAAACGTTTTGAATGGAGGACACACGAACAGAGAAATTAAGGCTGCATGACGTGAACACCATACTGTCATTTACGAATTCCGAGCTGTTCATGCACCCTGTATTATTTCAGTTTTAGACCCCAAACTCAAGATTCTGTTTTGTTTTTTTTTGTAGTGCAGAATCAGAGTGTAGAGAATCTGAGATATAAGTTTGTCTCACTCAAAAAGATGATTCTGAAAAAAAAAAAAAGAGCATAGAACCATTTTCTCAGCTCATGTCTTGTGCCAAATTTTCTTCACTGTGAAATTTTGATATGATTGAATACGTCCGTTCAGAATTGGGCATTGTTTAAGTAGTGAGGTCCCAACTGCCGTCTTGGTTTGTTTACACAGAGACTGAGTTGCCACCTTGGCTGTTCTTGATAAATAGTAGTATATGGCATCACCTTGGCAAAATGAGGGGGAGGGATGTGTGTGTGTGTGTGTGAGAGAGAGAGAGAGAGAGAGAGAGAGATCGTATTTTGAAAAAAACACAAAAAACTGAACAAAATTAAATTAAAACCCACCTCTCTCTCTCTCTCTCTCTCTCTCTCTCTCTCTCTCTCTCTCTCTCTCTCTCTCTATATATATATATATATATATATATATATATATATATATATATATATATATATATATATATATATATATAGATATCTATATATATAATTTTTTGACAAGTTTCTTCTTCATCATCAGTCACACTCGACGTGTACAAACATTCAGGTCCTCATCCGAAGCCGCTTATGGGCCTAGTTTAACATTGTTGTAATGGACAATATTGTGCGCCATTTTTTAAAGATTTCCATTACAACAATGAGCACATAATGAATTGGGTTAACAGACCTGTAAATAAGGGCACGTCGGTCACACTATAAGTGCACGTCGGTTACACAGGTATCGGGTTTACGGTAAGATTTTTTTTTTAAATTGACAATCTTCTTCCTCTGGAATACTGGTACTGGTAGTATCGGGTTAATTTAAGGTAAGATTTTAAAAATTATTATTATTAGACGTCTATAAAAAATATTTTTGACCATCAAAATGGCAAGTTTAAAATTTGGTTTACGTTTTTGGTTGCAAGAAAATATTTTTAGTATTGGAACACTTTAGAGCATCTGGCCATTGTTTCTGTGTAAACAAAGCAAAATGGTTACAGCTACAGTGATCTCGCTACTTAACCAATGCCCAGAATTGAAGAAAAGTCTTGTGTTTTTTTCTAAAATGAAAATGGACTTGGCATCATCAAGGAATAATACAATAATCTATTTTTCTTTTACTCTTACCGTCACAATCAAATAGAAAGTTGTCTACACTTGAGACTAAAACCATAGCGTCATCCTTATCTAAATATTTTGTCATTTTCCGGACCTGGGTATATAAATTGTTTACTCCTTTTTTTCTTATTGAATTAAGAACACCGGCTGTAAACGAAGTGTTGATCCTGAGCATAGGTAATAATCTACTCTACATTTTCAATTTTCAGACTCAAGGATTTCTCTCCAAGGTCAAAAGCCAAAGGTCAATTTACATAAGGAATTGTGTTTTCAGTCTACCAGTGGACTGAAAACACAGCTGTGTATTCAGTCCACCGGAAATAAAAATATTTAAAAAGGACCAATTATCGTCTATACTTGTTATCTTAATAGATAGTGACGACATTGATACTGAGCCTATTGTAGGGAAGTCATCATCAGAAGTGGACAGGCATAACATTTATAACAATTTGACGGCTTAATATAAACAGCGTTTTATTTACTCTCGGAAAGTTTTGAGTGAGAGTTGTTCGAAGTCGGGAGCCTGAAATAGATCTCAATTCTCGATACCATGGTTGCCAGAAATTGGCCACACAGAGGATAATGTTTCTATAAGTAATTTAAAATTGACATTTCTATCTATTTTTAATGTTACCTAGTCCGTTAGAATTTGTATGATTATCAAAACCGATGAGTTTTCCAAGGAGATCAGAGTTTTAGTATTGTTTGCCCAAGTAAGGTTCTATTTGGTCACTTTTCACATCGATCACTGGCCTCGAGCACGTCTGTGTACTCCATTGGCAAAAATTTCTTAATTTTCAATTTCAACACGTTGACGCCATTCCTGGTGATTCGAGAAGTTTGATCGACTTTTAATTTTAAAAAAATAATATTTACTTTTACTCACTGTTAAGATTATTATTTTAATTTAGAACACAGTGAGGCGTTAAAATGTATTGCCTTGTATATTTCTTGTACGTAACAATATGAATCCGGAGAAAAACGAAACAAAAACGAACAAATAAAACAAAAACAAAAACAAAAAAAATTAAATAAAAGCTAAAAGAAAAAGAGAGAACAACTTTATAGTTATAGTGTCTTGAATGTGTTTAAGGGAGCGTTTGGTTTGTTGTGTGTTGTTGCTTGTTGAAGACCACTTCAACAAGCAACAATACACAACAAACCAAACTCATGTAACACACAGTCATGACGATGGCTGAGGAGGCCTGAAACATCGATGTAGACTGACTCCAACATTGTGGTAAATATTAAAATAATAATTCGCTCCATTGCTACATGTTGAGCACTATTCGTACCATATTTGTATCCAACAAGATTCAATATATATATATATATATATATATATATATATATATATATATATATATATATATATATATATATATATATATATATATATATATATATATATATATATCAAGGAATTTACCCAATGGAAACCGTACGGTGCTCTTATTGGCTAACCAACCAGCGGCCTCGATGAGAAAAATATCCGCCATTTTGATGTTGGCTGGGAATCGCGTTACTATAGTAAACAAGCGCTGATCGGCCGTTCATGAAAACAAGTTGCTGCTCGCTCGTTTAACTCAAAATTATTCAAAACGATCTCTCTAAAATGATATAAATGTGACTTCTTAAGGTTTTCTTCACGGTCAAAACCACACAACATTCTATTAATGATTACGTCCGAGGCAAAAAGGAATATTGACAGGTCGACCGAGAGTTGAACTCGTGAGACGACAAACATCAATGCGAAGTGTAGCGAGAGTCAAGCTATTGTTTGTCTTGTCCTATTCTATATAGAGAAAGGGATAAATAGTATAGCCTCGTGTGTGAGTGGTTGCGTGTCATAGTCTTGTTTTTAAATTGTTTCTGTTGTTTATGTGTGTAGTGATGACTCTCTCACACTCAATTTCAATGCCGAAAGAGGAATTCCCCCACACAAGAAAGGGGAATTGGGGTGGTATTTGGCATACATATTGTATAGTATCTAGTTCTAAATAGATAACTGATTAGAATTATATTATGATATATAAACACAATGCCAAATACAATTCCGAAGTTTCCTTATTTCAAAGGAAGTAAAGCTCCAAAACCTAATGGTAGTGATTGTAGTACTGAGTGTTAGTGAGGTGATGTGGTGTTGGTGGTGGTTGTAGTTGTAGTAGTAATAGTGATGATGATGTGGTGGTGGTGATGATTGTAGTTGTAGTAGTAGTGGTAGTGATGATGATGTGGTGGTGGTTGTAGTAGTAGTGGTAATGGTAATGATATGGTGGTGGTGGTGGTTGTAGTAGTAGTGGTCGTGATGATGATGTGGTGGTGGTGTTTGTAGTAGTAGTGGTAATGATGCGGCTATGTGGTCTAGTAGTATGACACTCGCTTCCGGATCGGAAGGTCCTGGGTTCGAGCCTCGCGCTCGGCGCATAGTTGAGTCCTTGGAAAAGGCTCTTTACTCACATTCTCTCACCGTACTCAGGTGTGAAATGAGTACCTGGCCGTTAACAGAGTTGTCTTTGTCCGAAAAATTGTAATATCGCCTAACAGGCGTCATGTCCCGTCCTACATGTTAAATGTTGACCAGGGACCCCTTGTAAAGCGCTTTGAGCACATTTAGTAGATATTGCACTATATAAAGCTCAATTAAAAAAAAAATATTTCAATGATGATGATATGGTGGTGGTGGTTGCAGTAGTAGTAGTGGTAGTGATGATAATGTGGTGGTGGTTGTAGTTGTAGTAGTAGTGATAGTGATGATGATGTGGTGGTGGTTGTAGTAGTAGTGGTAGTGATGATGATGTGGTTGTGGTGGTTGTAGTAGTAGTTGTAATGGTGATGATATGGTGGTAGTGGTGGTTGCAGTAGTAGTGGTAGTGATGACAATGTGGTTGTGGTGGTTGTAGTAGTAGTGGTAATGGTAATGATATGGTGGTAGTGGTGGTTGTAGTAGTAGTGGTAATGGTAATGATATGGTGGTGGTTGTAGTAGTAGTGGTCGTGATGACGATGTGGTTGTGGTGGTTGTAGTAGTAGTGGTAGTGATGCTATTGTGGTGGTGGTTGTAGTAGTTGAGGTAGTGATGTGGTGGTGGTTGTAGTAGTAGTGGTGGTGGTGGTTGTGGTAGTAGTGGTAATGATGATGATATGGTGGTGGTGGTTGCAGTAGTAGTGGTAGTGATGACGATGTGGTTGTGGTGATTGTAGTAGTGGTAGTGATGATGATGTGCTGGTGGTGGTGTAGTAGTAGTGGTAGTGATAATGATGTGGGGCTGGTGGTTGTAGTAGTAGTGTTAGTGATGATATTGTGGTGGTGGTTGTAGTAGTAGATGATGTGGTGGTTGGAAAACACATTACAGGTTATTATAATACATGATTACACACATTCTCTAACTTCATTTTTTGACAGCTTCGTTGTGCCATAAATATACGCAACAGTTCTGAAACATTTATTGTGGATTTTGATATTGTTTGTTGTTTTTCTTGTGTCGTTATGTTGACATAGATACCGAATGAATGGTAATTACTACATTCTCAGCCAACAACAAAATGGCGCTGAATGCTTTCATTGGTGGACACTTTTTAGGCTTCGTACGTATTCTCATTCGTTTAATTCTATGATATATATATATCTATATATATATAGCTATTTATAAAACATTTCAAGTATAATTATGATTATCTAACTTCTACAACATTGTTTCAAGCGTTAGCTCTCATCAGGAGATTTATATATATATATATATATATATATATATATATATATATATATATATATATATATATATATATATATATAAATAAATAAATATATATATATATATATATATATATATATATATATATATATATATATATATATATATATATATATATATATATATATATATACAGGAACAAACATAAACTGACAAATAAGTGCACGATCAAACTCATACTCACATACACACACGAAACACACAATGCATGTCTTTCTGGCCAAAAATTCTGATCTTTGACAAGTCGTTGCCAAAATTATAGCCGACTCAAATGAAAACAGCGAGGGAGGTGTCAGTTTGAACTTCAGTTTTAAAGTTCTAATTCAATTAACACAGTAATAAATGAATATAGTTCTCATTTTTAATATATTAGAGCATTAAAATATTTAATTATTTTTACTATACATGCATTTAAAATATATGGATGTTGTGTTTATTTTGGCGACGATACTAACCCCTTTTATTCTTTTTCCACCAGGCCAAACGATAGGATGCTAGACATTGTGGTATAAAATAGACATGAGAGGATGGAGCTAAAGATGCTTATTACTTATTGGAGACTGAGGCGATGTTCAACATTTTAATCCCACCCTTCTCATCTGAGTCCATGAACAGAAATGTTTGTGTATTTAATGAAAATTGAGAACTAATTTGGTTGATGAGGGTTTAATTGGATTCAAGACACACTGACCTATGTTGTTTAGAACAGATTGCTCCGAGATAGAAGGATGATGAATGTATAAATTACATATAAATAAAATTGATTAAATTGTGAATTTTTAAATATTCATATTGTCTTTAGTGTCCATTTCAAAGTGAACTCGAGTGAGGTGATTTGCTCAAGGCCTCCGAGTGCAATCGAAATCCATTCTATTTGCACACGACCACACCGTTATGTTCAAATTTCAACTCATGGTACTTATTGAACCAGAGAACTCTAGATGAAACAATAAATAAATAAAGAACCCATTACCATCACCACAACAACAACAGCAACGACGACAACAACAACGACAACAACAATAACAACACCAACAACAAGAACTACTACTATTGCTACTACAACAACAACTACGAAAACGATTAATACAATTACTACTAGA
>NC_088367.1:42353975-42361475 GCF_034508935.2 Berghia stephanieae
AATAAGTTTGTATGTTATTATATTTGATCATATTAATATCCAACTATATATATATTATATATATATATATATATATATAATATATATATATATATTATATATATATATATATATATATATATATATATATGTGTGTTGTGTGTTTGTGTGTGTGTGTTTATGTGTGTATGTTTGTGAAAACCATTCATTTTATTTATGTTACAGTCTAATATCGTTGTTGCAATGGAAACAAAAGCGATAGAAATAATAAATGATATTTCTCCACGTATCATAGTGGTAAATATTATTATTATTATTATTATTATTATTATTATTATTATTATTTATTATTATTATTATTATTATTATTATTATTATCATCATCATCATCATCATCATCATCATCATTATTATTATTATTAATTATTATTATTATTATTATTTTATTATTATTATTATCATCATCATTATTATTATTATTATTATCATTATTATTATTTGATTGTTTTATTTCTTGTTTGTTGTTAAAACCATGACTTTTTCATCTTGTTGATATAATAATACTAGATATAGCTTGATAATATAATAATAATAATAATAATAATAATAATAATAATAATAATAATAATAATAATAATAATAATAATAATAATAATAATATAATAATAATAATCATCATCATAATAATAATAATATATCAATTGTTTATTGTTTATGTTGATTTTCCATTATTTGTTTTTCTTGACTAATATTTAGTTACAGACCGTTACGCATAATATAACGGTGCTTTTGAGTAGATAAATGGAAATGCTTGGAGGAAATGATTTTATATACAACATTGGAACATTACAAGTGATAATTTGTGTACATATCAAATGTTTAGCATTTATATATGTGACCCATCGTCTCAAAACGGTATTATGTCGGAACGAACTATATGTTTAAAAGCCGGATTTAATGTTAAACTGGTCAACATATAAACTGATAGCATTAGCACCCTAAAAATATGGTATCCATTCTCCTCAATAAATTGTATAAACTCAACACGAGTCTGATATTTCTGGCTATAAATTCAATTTTCAACATCTTAACCAACCCGACTTAATACCGTTTTGGGGCGAAGGGTCACATATAAGCTAAACGTGCTCAAAAGCGCTTTATAAGGGACCCCATTGTCAATAACATTTAACATGAAGTGCGTGACATGATGCCTGTAAGGCGATATTACATTTTTCTTTTCACTACAGAAAAAAAGGACATGTACTCATTTTACTCCTAAAGGACGATGAGAGAAAATTAGTAATGAGCCTTTTTCCAAGGATTCAGCTAGCTATGCGTCACTCAGAATGGGACTCGAACATATGTTGGACATTCCAATCCGAATGCAAGTGTCATACCACAAGGGCTCTTAGACGCACATATCACAATATTACTGTCATTCAACATGGCTGCACATATCTTTTTTTTTTAATGTTTGTTTGTTCATTTCGCCCAGAAAACGTTTATTTCAAACCTGACCAATCAGGACGTCAATATCGATCCATTTAAATAACTCTCTCCATACCGACCATTTTCAGTATTTTCCAAAAAAGGCAGGCTTGCCCACCAGAAACATTTTTTTTAAAAACTCAAACAAGCTCTATACAAAACAGCTTTATGTTCTGATTAATTAAATAAAGATCATTCATCAAAGTTTGTGATTTATACAAAATAAATCTGAATTAGAAAAATGTTTATTGTGTCGTAACAAATGTGACCATTTTGCTGCAAGTGGTAAGGAGAGGGTTAACTGACTCTCTCCTTGGCAAAAAAAAACAAAAAACTCTCAAACCTGGCACCTCGAGAAGTCCCAGGTTTGAGAGTTGTTGCCAAGATAAGGGTCATTCAAATCGATCGATATTTGAAGGACGAGTTTTCTGGCCAAATTTTTTAATACGTGTCTTTCCAGAGTACTGCACGGGTGTCATGTGACCACGTTTTTAGGTTGCTTTCACTCCGGGTTGTGCATAGAAATAAGTTGCTTGTTTTTTTGGCTGTTTTGTTTTGTTTTTATCAATACATGTGAAATAGGTCAATGGATAGAACCGTAGCCATCGTTAACTTATATAGCCCGACACTAAAACCCACCAAGACCCATATTTTGGCGTTATGTTTAGGTTTGTGGACCGCCTAGTGAGTTGTCTTTCGTAGTGATCAAGGAAAAACAAGCGATCCCATTTATTGAACTGTTGAATACAACTCACGATTTGTTTTCTTTTGTGGGCCAAAGACTTGTCTTTTGACGTCATTTGTTGGTCAGTGTCCGGCCATGAGTTTACGAAGGCCACGATATATAACTCACCTAGATAGACGGTATTAAGCGCTAATGTTACCTGCTCATTGTTTGACTCGATAAATGCCCTAAAACACATTGCATTTCAATAAGCTGGTAAAGTTCAGATGTGTCGATGTGACACATCATAGAAATACTACCGTCTCGGACTTTCAACACAACCTTAAGTAAGTCTCAGAGACTTCCCAACTTTTCAAAAACTCAACCCCCCCTTTTCTTCCCCCTTTCCACCTTCGTCCCCTTTATACGATATCAATTTGTAAATTCTCATTTTTTAGAGTATTTTATTCAACATTGCGTCCACGGATCACCATCTAGAGTTGTTTTGTTTATCGCCATATTATAATAATATTCTGTTCGTGCTGATTGGTTGCTATATATAGATTATGTTTTACGTCACATGTTATGGCCAACTTCAATTATTCAACAGTAACAAGACTTCCTCCGCGCACCAACTTAACCTTTTTTTTTCTACCTTCATTTTGGCCAGGAAATAAATATGTATTTGATATAGATAGTATGCGCTTGGCTAAGAAGCTCATAACATTGCCATCCGGAAGTATAACGGACCAACACACAAAACTGTGTGTATCCATGAACAATTATAGTCAGGTTAATACAGTTCAGTGAGCATTACTCATAAACGCGGATGGCAAAAAAACAATAACAAAGACCTGAGTGACGTCATCTTCGAACTATCTATAAGGTAATGCTGTGTTTATCTTCAAACGAGATATTTCTTAGAAAATTGCACTTAGGACATCCATGTAAGAACAGATAATAGACAGGTAGATAACCACGCCTCTCGGACAATCGTCATAATGTCCACAAAGGCAGTGATTGGTAGACACAATAAACTACACAAGTTTTTACTATCGATGGTATGTGTCTAAGTAAAATACCCACTGTTCTATCGCTTGATCAACAGAACTACCACAGAAAACTATGTTTATAGTCTGAGAGAGAAAATCGTGTGATGATAACTAGTTACTTATTTAGTGGTACAAAGACAATGACAATGATCAGAGAGAGAGAGAGAGAGAGAGAGAGAGAGAGAGAGAGAGAGAGAGAGAGAGGTCGATTTCATTCACTTTATTGCTTATAGACAACCAACTTTGTTTGTCCTAACACGTGTGGGGGTGTGTCACAAATTTCATGTTTTGATTGGTCAAAAATCAAATGTTACCAAACGAGAGTCAACCATGTTTAAGGGCCATAATGAATGTTATTATTGTCTGGGAACTGAGCGCTCATTGCATTTCTCATAGGCCCAATCAGGGTTAGATTTTTCGGATATCCAAATATATACATACGACTATTAAAACGTGATGTTATTAATTATGGACTTTGTCGATTTAGCTGCTGTCGTGTTTAATTCTTGTTTTAGCGTATTTTGATTGTCAATTATTAATTACATTCGATGTATTCATTCATTTATCGATGTATTTTGGGTTTTTGGCTTATTTGTTTATTAATTTAGATATTCATTATTATTATTTATTATTATTATCATTATTATTATTATTATTATTATTATTATTATTATTATTATTATTATTATTATTATTATTATTATTATTATTATTATTATTATTATTATTACTCTTATTAACATTATCATCACCATCATCATCAGCATCATCACAATCATTATCATTATTATCATTATTGTCGTTATTACAATAATATCATCATCGACACTATCATCCTCATCATTACCATTATCATCATCATCATCATCATCATCATCATCATCATCATTATCATCATCATCATCATCATCATCATCGTCATCATCATCATCATCATCATCATCATCATCATCATCATCATCATCATCGTCATCAGTATAATATCATGATCATCATAACCTCCAGTTTTATTTGAACAACATCATTGACAGTGATACATTGAATACAATAATGATAATATTGTTTATTTCATGCACATATTTTTGGCTGGCAGTATGAAGTTACATAAATAAATAAAGATAAATCAGAAGATAAATCTCTGTCTGGGTGGGGATCCTGACCTCCCATAGCGGGCAGGGAGGTACATGCTGTGTCTTCTATCCCCCCATACCCGTTTTCCAATTGTTTCCTGTCATTGTCTTGGAATGAGATTACTTAGTTTTGTCCTGACCCTGGCCGAGGTTCCTTAGCTGGGAGGGAAACAGTCGAATGTATAGTTATAGTTTGGGAGATGATATTTTTTTACTTGTAAATCATCTCTCTGTTATGCATTGTATTATGTTTAGTTTACATATTATATTATATGATTTGTAAACATTTAAGTGTATTCCTCTTAGTTGGGACCTGCGCTTGTGTCTGGATGAGACTTTTAGGTGATCTCAGACTAAGTATGTTGGCGGTTTGCTCTTGGAATCTACATCTGTTCCCTATTTGAACCAATTCCCCTTTGTCTCACCTTTTCTTTTGTGCTTTAATTATAATTCTAAAACTTTTTACTATCCCATTTTCTTCTTTTTTACTGGCGCTGATATGACCTTAATGTGTTGCAAGCGCCGTAAAACCCTTAAAAATAAAAAACAAAAAATAAATCCCTGCCGTCCAATGGGATGCTTTAGACTTGGCTTAACAAGCATTTGGAGATGGCCGGCTATATGATTTGTTATGGTTGGTGGATGGGGGGGGGGGGGGGGGTGGAAGGAGAGGGTTTCATGATTATTGTTGCGTTTTCTTCCAATATTTTTTTTTCAAATTAGATATATTTATTGAATTTATTTCGGTTTTTATGTGGGTTTTACTTTCTTTGTGAGGGAGGGTCATTTCTTTCTTTTTTTATAATTATTATTACTTAAATTTTTGGGGTTTTTTTTTTTTTTTGGTTTTTGTTATTTTATTATTTTTTTTTGGGGGGGGGGGTTAAATGTTATTGTTGTAGTTATTTTTGTTATTTATGTGATTTTTAAACGGTATTGTTACAGCCGAGGTATATATATATATATCAGCATGTCTGACAAGATAACCCAGAATTGTTTTGGTCTAATTGTTGTTGTGGAAATACTCTCAAACCATCCCAGAATATCATCCACTACAGCAATGTTAAATCAGGCCCTTAATTGTGTCCGGTTATCAGACCTGCTAATGTGTACACCTATGTTACAAACGTTGTAATCTCATATCTTACAGTTTTGTTCATGCCAACTGCACAATGTATAAATTAATTTTGATGATTATTTATCTAACCATTTAACTGCCGTACTCTGGGAAAAACACGTATTTAAAAGTTTGGCCAAAAAACTCGTCCTTCAAATATCGATCGATTTAAGCGACCGTCATCTTGGCAAAAACCCACAAACCTGGGATTTCGCAAAGTCTATATTAAAAACCCAGGCTTGTGAGTTTTTGCCAAGACGAGGAACAGATAAATCGGTCGATATTTGAAGGACGAGTTTTCTAGCCAAATTTTTTTAATGCGTATTTTTTCCCAGATTACGTCAGATAACTGGTTAATGTACATTAAGTTAAATATAGATGGTGGGTGGATCAAACATCTGATGTCCCGATTTTCACGATCGGCGGATCAAAACTCTGAAGTCTACATACGAGCTTTGCGCACCATGTTTTATTCAATTTTGGGCGAATCTGACCTCTGATGATATGGGCGGATCAGATCTGACCTCTGGTGACGTTGTCACCAGAAATAAGATCCGCCCAAAAATGAATAAAACATGGTCCGCAAAGCTCCTCTGTAGACATCAGAGTTTTGATCCGCCGATCGCGAATATCGAGACTTTAGAGTTTTGATCTGCCGACCATCGACGGATCGATGTTATCATTTCTGCATTTGAGTATTTTAAACATCAAGTTTCAATTTCAACCAAACCGAATTCTGTTTTTAAATGAGTGTTTGGCAGTCTATTAATGATGCGCTGGAATAACCAATTGATGATTCATCTGTGACCTCATGTCGCTATGAATGCCAAGCTATTGACATGGATGCCTTTTTAACTATTATCTAAAAGTATGAGTCTTCAGTTCTCCAATCAACATACAGTGCGTACACTTTTGAAAATTACGTCAGTTATCGTATATTTTATTCAAACTAGTCGAATAAACATTAAAGTTGTTTTATTTTTTACTCGAAAATTTAAAATAAAGTATATTTTGGCCCTGAAATCAGCCATTGACCGTGAATCGAAGACCCATAGCCACCTTAAGTGTTTGCCTATCAGCCGGGGTAAATAGCCCACAGTTCCTGATCACAACTCACATTTTTAACACAGATGATTGAGAGAAAAAAATGCATTTTGTCGTCATGTTTTGCGATGCACTTCCTTTATCAAAATATTGTGAGAAATACTCACTGGGCCTGACCTATTTGTGTGTTTGTTTGACATGTACTAAGGGTATCTCAGGCCTTTTCATACAGGAAATAAATTATAGTCAATGGGACGAAAAGGAGTAAATGGCAGGAAATATTCTGATTGGTTAATGCTTAGACTCTATTAAATTAATGGGCGAACCATCAATTGGATTTTAAAACCTATTTCATAATATTATTTAAATGTATGGGAATTAGGAGTGCCGCCGAGACTGCTTGACCCGTAGATGGACGCGAAAGGTCCTGAGTTATATATGTCGAATACATTTTTTTGTTTTGTTTTTGTTTTTGTTTTTTTTTAATCTTATTCATTGATTTTTGCGCGTTTGTTTATTTGTTTTGTGTGAGTGTTTTAATGTTTTTGTTTGGGGTTTTTTTGGTTTGTTTGGTTGTTTGACTTTTTTGGTCCGTGTTATAATTTGTTTGTTTGTGTGTTTGGTTTTTGTTGGGTTGTTCTTTTTTTTTTTTAGAGGAGGGGGTTTGCTTGTTTTTTGGGTTTTTTTGTTTTTTTTTTTTTGCTTTTGTTTGGTTCTTGTGTTTGTGTGTGTGCGTGTGTTTGTGCGTGTGTGAGTGTGTATGTGTGTATGTGTGTTTGCATATAAATAGAATGAAGATGACGTCACTCAAGCCTTTGTTATTGTATTTTGCCATCCGCGTTTGTGAGTGATTCTCACTAAACTGTATTAACCAGACTATAAAAGTTCATGGTTACACATAGTTTTGTGTGTTGGTCCGTTATACTTCCGGATGGCAATGTTGTGAGCTTCTTATCCAAGCGCATACTATCTATATGGGTGTGTATGTGTGTGTGTGTGTGTGTGTGTGTGTGTGTGTGTGTGTGT
>NC_088367.1:42370809-42378309 GCF_034508935.2 Berghia stephanieae
ATCCCAACCACACCAACAACCCTACAGGAATTATCTGTAATCACGAGGAGACATTGTAAAAGGCTTATGGCAATGACTTCCTGGTTGAGCCCAAGATACTCCAGACTTCTCAGGGATTTATCTATTTTTTAATACAAAGTAGATCATTAGACAGGGCGGTCCCCATCGCTCAGTTGGTAGAGCACTCGCTTCACACGCAAGGGACCGTGCAGTCGAGATTTTGTTCTTCTAGCTATTAGCATTGAAATACTAGATACCTATATGCAGGAGCATGCATAGTCCGCCAGCTATTAGCATTGAAATACTAGATACCTATATGCAGGAGCATGCATAGTCCGCCAGCTATTAGCATTGAAATACTAGATACCTATATGCAGGAGCATGATAGTCCGCCAGCTATTAGCATTGAAATACTAGATACCTATATGCAGGAGCATGCATAGTCCGCCAGTTATTAGCATTGAAATACTAGATACCTATATGAAAGAGCATGCATAGTCCGCCAGCTATTAGCATTGAAATACTAGATACCTATATGAAAGAGCATGCATAGTCCGCCAGTTATTAGCATTGAAATACTAGATACCTATATGCAGGAGCATGCATAGTCCGCCAGTTATTAGCATTGAAATACTAGATACCTATATGAAAGAGCATGCATAGTCCGCCAGTTATTAGCATTGAAATACTAGATACCTATATGAAAGAGCATGCATAGTCCGCCAGTTATTAGCATTGAAATACTAGATACCTATATGCAAGAGCATGCATAGTCCGCCAGTTATTAGCATTGAAACACTGGATACTTATATGAAAGAGCATGCATAGTCCGCCAGCTATTAGTATGAAAGAGCATGCATAGTCCGCAAGCTATTTATATTAAAATACTAGATACCTATATGAAAGAGCATGCATAGTCCACCAGCTATTAGCATTGAAATACTAGATACCTATATGAATTACCATGCATAGTCCGCCAGCTATTAGCATTGAAATATTAGATATCTATATGAAAGAGCATGCATAATCCAATCTTTCTCATAACTTGGAAACTTGGAAAATGTGATTATGCATCTCTCTCTCTCTCTCTCTCTCTCTCTCTCTCTCTCTCTCTCTCTCTCTCTCTCTCTCTCTCTCCCCACCCCCCCCCCCCACTTCCCTTGGTCCTCATAATATCTCATAATTTCAATTTCCACTTCTTTTGACTTCAAAACAATTAAATAAATAGTTATCTCTCTCAATCTATTCATTGTGGAGTTTGATATTTTTATGTAAAAAGAATGAAAAAATCAAATCGATTGACCAATTTTCTTTCACAGACAGCAACCCAGGGGTAAACATATCATATGGGGATCTATAGGCATCGATGGCTTGTGTTCGTTGCCATTGTAAAAGTCACGTAGTTCGTGATCTCAGCCAAATTTGTCGTAACATGACAAAACATATTTTTTTGATAAATTGGTCAGGACAGTTTTACTTCCACTTTTACTAATAGATTTAAAGATTGAGATAATTCCATTGGGTCTCTGTGTCCTAAACTGGAGACTTCCTTATCAAGTGGTCCTTCAGAGTCATTGGGCCCATGGAGCCAGAGCTTATCCCGGTTTCTATAGCGTGGAACGGGCATTAGCAATCACTTGCTACCATTTAGACAGGACGCTAGTCTATCGCAAAGTACTTTTCGCCAGATCAAACAGATCCAGCTACCCAATAACTGCTGAGTGGACAGGGGGGGGGGGGGCGGGGGTCGAAAAAAAATCTCGACTGCACCCGGGATCGCTCTTGGTCCCTTTGCGTGTATAGCGTATGGTCTACCAACTGAGCTATCGTAATATAAAGATTGAAATAATCCCAACATGTCCCGGTGTCCTAAACTGGAGACTTCCTCGGTAGTCTTAGGTTTGGGATTTTGTTTTGGACAGGTTGAGTGTTCTATTCATCAATCTAAGCCTATATCAGACGTGCCTAGTGCTACGAAAAATTCGTAGAATTACAACTTTTTGGCTCTAGCTACAGAACAACATTCGCCTCTTTGACTCAATATATCTTGTTGAAAAGGAAAATTTAGTTCCCTAGATCCCATATTTAGGACTTTGCATTTGTGGATCGTGGTGATGGCAAAATATTGATTTGTAAATCTATTTATAATGACTTTTTCATTTTTTCCCCTTGGAAACGACACATTAAAAAAAAATTTTCAAGTAGGCTATATGAAGTGGAAGTTTCTAGGCCAAAATATAAGATGACAGCGGCTATGTGGTCTTGCGGTATGACACTCGCTTTCGGATCGGAAGATCCTGGGTTCAAGCCTGGCGCTCGGCGCATAGTTGAGTCCTTGGAATAGGCTCTTTACTCACATTCTCTCACCGTACTCAGGTGTAAAATGAGTACCTGGCCGTTAACAGCGTTGTCTTTGTCCGAAAAATTGTAATATCGCCTAAAACAGGCGTTATGTCCCGTCCTACATGTTAAATGTTGCTGTTGACCAGAGACCCCTTGGAAAGCGCTTTGAGCACGTGTAGTGGATATTGCTGTATATAAAACCTCAATAAAATTTTTTTTTAAAAGGCGTTTTGTCGAGATATACGGAGTGATCTATCTGGTTTTTTTTAAATAGTAGAATGGAATGGAATGATAAACTCTGCCATGTTCTGGAAAAATTCATATTTAAAAATTTGGCCAGAAAACTCGTCCTTCAAATATCGATCGATTTAAATGTCCCTCATCTTGGTAAAAACTCTCAAACCTGGTACTTCGCGATGAGGATGATGATGATGATGATGATGATGGTGATTATGATGATGATA
This sequence comes from Berghia stephanieae, assembly GCF_034508935.2. NCBI lineage: Eukaryota > Metazoa > Mollusca > Gastropoda > Nudibranchia > Aeolidiidae > Berghia > Berghia stephanieae. Next base: position 42,373,617 of record NC_088367.1, read on the forward strand.
ATAATGATGATGATGATGATGATGATGATGATGATGATGATGATGATGATGATGATGACGATGACGACGATGATGATGATGATGATGATGATGATGATGATGATGACGATGATGATGATGATGATGATGATGATGCTGATGCTGATAATGAGATGAAGCAAAGAAGAAGAAGAAGAAGAAGAAGAAGAAGAAGAAGAAGAAGAAGAAGAAGAAGAAGAAGAAGAAGAAGAAGAAGAAGAAGAAGAAGACGATAACGATTCGAATAATATTGAGAATGTCAACATTCATCAATATCATTAAATAAATTGGTTTTTGCTTTGTCTGCGTGGAAAATATTATTATTATAGATAAAAAAATATGTCGTGGAATCCACAGACTCATTGAAATGGCCTTTGAGATTGAAATTTAATTTAAAATTGTCAAGGTTGGAGTTTCTTTCTTGTTTTTTTTTTTAAGAATGACGTACACTTTCTTACAGGTCTATTCACCCAATAGATAGAATGAAGTTGACGTCACACGGGTCTTTTGTTATTGGTTTTTTTTTTGCCATCCGCATTTATGAGTAATGCTCACTAAACTGTATTAACCAGACTATAAACGTTCAAGATTACACATAGTTTTGTGTGTTGGTCCGTTATACTTTCGGATGGCAATGTTGTGAGCTTCTTAGACAAGCGCATACTATCTATATGTTATTGTTCTCGTCTGCTTTAAAGGAAGCTCTCGGGTGCAAATAGGGGCAGCGTGGCTCAGCGGTATGGTCTTTGCTTCGTACCCGAAAGGTACCGAGTTTGATCACCTGCCGCTGCTGCGCTGTGTGGCCTTGAGCAAGTCACCTCGCCCTAGCTAAATTTGCGACGCTGCACTGCGGCTGACGCCTAGGTTATTCCAGTCTTCCTTTGGAATAGACCCTATAGAAAAATTTCCCGAATAGGAGGAATAAAGGTAATTTTATTTTATTTCAAATGGGGGGAGGGGGGGGGTAAGTTTCGGTGGGAATTATCTATTTTTGGAAGTGGCTTTTTTTGATCAATTTATTCATTCGTTAATTCACTTAACTCACTCGACCCTAACACCGACTATATCCGTAGTATACCCGGTTTACTTTTACCCCATGCCTATTTATTACATTTTTCTGAGACAAATTATAGGCGTAGTATCAAAGCTTATGTTTTTAATAATTACAAATTAATGATGGTTGAATAAAAATATCTATGCACATGTTCATTTTTAATACATTTTTCTCCAATTTGGAAAAGTAGCAAAAATGTCTAGGATTGAGTGAGTTAAACCCGTGTTTAATGCTGAATGAATAGTTTAAAAGAGTTAAAAAATGAAATTCAAAACCCATATCAAACGTTATTGGGCTCAAAATTTGATAAATATTGCGGTTTTCTCAAAACTCTTATCTAATCACCATAAACATTTTTGGGACTTGACAATTATAAAAAAAATCAATGCAAGAGCTTTGAAATTTGGAACTAAAATAGCTGATATGTAATTTTTATTTTTAAATGCTGAAAACTTATATAGCGCTATAACTCCGAGACACCAGACTCTAAGCGCTTAAATGTAAATGTAATTACAAATAGCTGGCTGCGTTGATTTGTTTTTATTAAATAGTTTTGGGGTAATAATTATTTTTTTCTTTAAATATTGTCAAAAAAGCGAAGAAATTTTGTTCCCACTTCAAAAAAAGAATGTTTTTAAAGCCTTTGAAGAGTGAATATTTATAAAATTAAGTAGCCAGACATGCTTAAACTTTTACATAACAACTTAAAAAATCAAAATCAAAGAAGAATTAATAAATTGGTGGAGTCCAAAAAAAAAAACTTGTTTATTTTCCAAGATGGCCGCCATTTCTATGGCAACGAAGAGATTTTCAATTATTATTTTTACCAAAAAATATTTTACAAGATACCTGATATATAAACATCATTAGCTAGATCAAATAATCCCAATTTAAGATTTTTGTATTTTTAGTATCGGGCTTCCTTAACAAACCAACGTACAATACGACAATGTTAAATCAGACACCCATAATTGGATTCAATAGTCTGATGTCACGTCGCCCAGCAACGGCGGCCATCCTGGTTCTAAACAAAGAAAATCGGTACTATTTATTCTTCATGCTGGCTAGAACTTTTCATATGTCTTGTGATCAGAATATGTAAAAGTCAAAACATGATCAATTTATAATGTTTAATTTTCTCTCCTCTGGATACGCTTTTATGCTCGTCGGAGAAATATTTCATGTGGGCGTCCGCCATTGTTCCGATAGTTTAGAGCCAGTTACTAAGTTACCATGAGTCATTACGAGGGAAGTGACGTTACGACTGTTGAAACGTTCGGTTATCAGACCTGCGAATATGATGTGCACGTAGATGTTGCCCTATTATAAAAGCTCTAGTTTTACACACACACACACACACACACACACACACACACACACACACACACACACACAAAATGGTTTTGTGTTGAAATGAACTTCATGAATTAAAATTAAATCAAAGTCAGAGTGCTCAAAATTAGGAGATTTCAGCTGTGTTTGTTTTGTTTTTTGTTTTTTTTGTTTTTTTTGTTTTGTTTGTTTTTAGGTTAAAGTGCAAAATTTACTCTGTTTAAACAAAGTATAGAATTCGATTTGATTTAAATCTTCCGCATCATCCACATTGTAGAGAGGGTTAGCTGATTATACGTATCACATATCACGCATAATGCATCACATTCACATAGATATCACGTATCTATCACAAGATCATACTCATTATGGAAGGACAGAAGCTGACGTCACTCCGCTCTTTGTTATATATAAGTTTTAGACAGTCTGTTAGTGATTAGTTCTCACTAAACTATTACTAATTAGACTATAAACGTTAAAGGTTACACACATTTTTATGTGTCGGCTTGTTTAATTTACCTTGTTGGTGTTGTGAGTATTTTGCCCAAGCGCATAGCATCATTACGTAAATGTAGTATTAGTGCCGATTTAAAATAATTAGATGTCATAAGGTAAACATCTCCGTGACCCATATAAACAAAATCGCCCATCGAACTATTTTTACTTATAATAATGAGAACGATCACGTGAGAGATACGGTTTACGTGATGCGTGATACGTATGATCTTCTAAACATCTCTAATACCATTTTGATAGGGTTGATCACATGGTAAATCTTCGGGATGCAGAGAGAGTCCTTTTCACGCCCGGATCAAAACGACGGCCGAAATTCGAACTGACGTCCTCATGACCCAAACGCGAACAACAACAATCTTTACAAACGACTGCACCAACCAACCAACCAACCAACGGAAACCCGGCCAGTCCATCATCAATTCAATTCGATCCATTTCCCCCAGCATCGCGGATTTCAGATTTACTAGAGCCTGACGGATGGCTGGCTGGCTGGCGCGGGTTTTCTACCGAAGCCCGTTTTGTCATTATTGGTCGCTAAGAGCACTGACGTGGCGAATGCTTTCTTCCGATGTCAGACTATCCGATTTCACAGACAAATCACTCGCTTGGAATTCTGGAATCTCACTTTGACACTTTAATCATTTCCGGTTAATCTTCACTAACCCCCATCTTTCATTCTTACACTCATTTACTACTTAATTCTGAATTCCTCTGCTTATTTCTCTCAATTTCTCTCTCTCTCTCTCTCTCTATCTATCTCTCTCTCCCTCTCTCTCTCTCTCTCTCTCTCTCTCTCTCTCTCTCCCTCTCCCTCTCTGTCTGACTGCATCTACCTATCTATCTATATATCTACGTACCCATATACCTACTTATCTATCTATCTATCCATCCATCCATCCATCCATCCATCCATCTATCTATCTATCTATCTATCTATCTATCTATCTATCTATCTATCTATCTATCTATCTATATATCTATCTATCTATCTATCTATCTATCTATCTATCTATCTATCTATCTATCTATCTATCTATCTATCTATCTATCTATCTATCTATCTGTCTATCTTTGTTTCTAGTTTGTACTGTGAAACCGTTAATTCTATCTATCTATCTATCTACTTATCTATCTATCTATCTATTTATCTTTGTTTCTAGTCTGTTTTGTGATACCGTTAATTCAGTCTATCTATCTATCTATCTATCTATCTATCTATCTATCTATCTATCTATTTATCTATCTATCTATCTATCTATCTATCTATCTATCTATCTATCTATCTATCTATCTATCTATCTATCTATCTATCTATCTATCTATCTATCTATCTATCTATCTATCTATTTATCTATCTTATCTACCTATCTATCTATCTACCTATCTATCTATCTATCCATCCATCTATCAATCTAACCATATATCCAACCATATTTCTATCTATACTACATACACATTTACCCACTTATATATCTACCTAACTAGCATGTATAACATGAGCTGTTATCTAGAGCTCGAGTTAAACAACCTAAATGTTGCAATGATTCTCCATTGCTTCAAAACTCTTGTAAAGCAATTTAAGTAGATTTTACATGTTATAAAAGCTATTTTTCTAGATTACAAAGCCGTGGATCTATCCATCCAACCATCAATCTATTGCTCTAACCATCCATTCATTTATCCATCCATTAATCCAACAATACATGTCTCCTGATAGAATAGAGTGAAACACACACACACACACACACACACACACACACAGAGAGAGAGAGA
>NC_088367.1:42387396-42397396 GCF_034508935.2 Berghia stephanieae
TTCTCAGGGATTTATCTATTTTTTAATACAAAGTAGATCATTAGACAGGGCGGTCCCCATCGCTCAGTTGGTAGAGCACTCGCTTCACACGCAAGGGACCGTGCAGTCGAGATTTTGTTCTTCTAGCTATTAGCATTGAAATACTAGATACCTATATGCAGGAGCATGCATAGTCCGCCAGTTATTAGCATTGAAATACTAGATACCTATATGTAGGAGCATGCATAGTCCGCCAGTTATTAGCATTGAAATACTAGATACCTATATGCAGGAGCATGCATAGTCCGCCAGTTTTTAGCATTGAAATACTAGATACCTATATGCAGGAGCATGCATAGTCCGCCAGTTTTTAGCATTGAAATACTAGATACCTATATACAGGAGCATGCATAGTCCGCCAGTTTTTAGCATTGAAATACTAGATACCTATATCAGGAGCATGCATAGTCCGCAAGTTTTAGCATTGAAATACTAGATACCTATATGCAGGAGCATGCATAGTCCGCCAGTTTTAGCATTGAAATACTAGATACCTATATACAGGAGCATGCATAGTCCGCCAGTTATTATCATTGAAATACTAGATACCTATATACAGGAGCATGCATAGTCCGCCAGTTATTAGCATTGAAATACTAGATACCTATATGCAGGAGCATGCATAGTCCGCCAGTTATTAGCATTGAAATACTAGATACCTATATACAGGAGCATGCATAGTCCGCCAGTTTTTAGCATTGAAATACTAGATACCTATATGCAGGAGCATGCATAGTCCGCCAGTTTTTAGCATTGAAATACTAGATACCTATATACAGGAGCATGCATAGTCCGCCAGTTTTTAGCATTGAAATCTAGATACCTATATACAGGAGCATGCATAGTCCGCCAGTTTTTAGCATTGAAATACTAGATACCTATATACAGGAGCATGCATAGTCCGCCAGTTATTAGCATTGAAATACTAGATACCTATATGCAGGAGCATGCATAGTCCGCCAGTTATTAGCATTTAAATACTAGATACCTATATGCAGGAGCATGCATAGTCCGCCAGTTATTAGCATTGAAATACTAGATACCTATATACAGGAGCATGCATAGTCCGCCAGTTTTTAGCATTGAAATACTAGATACCTATATGCAGGAGCATGCATAGTCCGCCAGTTTTAGCATTGAAATACTAGATACCTATATGCAGGAGCATGCATAGTCCGCCAGTTATTAGCATTGAAATACTAGATACCTATATGCAGGAGCATGCATAGTCCGCCAGTTATTAGCATTGAAATACAGATACCTATATGCAGGAGCATGCATAGTCCGCCAGTTTTTAGCATTGAAATACTAGATACCTATATGCAGGAGCATGCATAGTCCGCCAGTTATTAGCATTGAAATACTAGATACCTATATGTAGGAGCATGCATAGTCCGCCAGTTATTAGCATTGAAATACTAGATACCTATATGCAGGAGCATGCATAGTCCGCCAGTTTTTAGCATTGAAATACTAGATACCTATATGCAGGAGCATGCATAGTCCGCCAGTTATTAGCATTGAAATACTAGATACCTATATGCAGGAGCATGCATAGTCCGCCAGTTTTTAGCATTGAAATACTAGATACCTATATACAGGAGCATGCATAGTCCGCCAGTTTTTAGCATTGAAATACTAGATACCTATATGCAGGAGCATGCATAGTCCGCCAGTTATTAGCATTGAAATACTAGATACCTATATGCAGGAGCATGCATAGTCCGCCAGTTTTTAGCATTGAAATACTAGATACCTATATACAGGAGCATGCATAGTCCGCCAGTTTTTAGCATTGAAATACTAGATACCTATATGCAGGAGCATGCATAGTCCGCCAGTTTTTTAGCATTGAAATACTAGATACCTATATACAGGAGCATGCATAGTCCGCCAGTTATTAGCATTGAAATACTAGATACCTATATGCAGGAGCATGCATAGTCCGCCAGTTTTTAGCATTGAAATACTAGATACCTATATACAGGAGCATGCATAGTCCGCCAGTTTTTAGCATTGAAATACTAGATACCTATATACAGGAGCATGCATAGTCCGCCAGTTTTTAGCATTGAAATACTAGATACCTATATAAAGGAGCATGCATAGTCCGCCAGTTATTAGCATTGAAATACTAGATACCTATATGCAGGAGCATGCATAGTCCACCAGCTATTAGCATTGAAATACTAGATACCTATATACAGGAGCATGCATAGTCCGCCAGTTCTTAGCATTGAAATACTAGATACCTATATACAGGAGCATGCATAGTCCGCCAGTTTTTAGCATTGAAATACTAGATACCTATATGCAGGAGCATGCATAGTCCGCCAGTTATTAGCATTGAAATACTAGATACCAATATGCAGGAGCATGCATAGTCCGCCAGTTATTAGCATTGAAATACTAGATACCTATATGCAGGAGCATGCATAGTCCGCCAGTTTTTAGCATTGAAATACTACATACCTATATGCAGGAGCATGCATAGTCCGCCAGTTATTAGCATTGAAATACTAGATACCTATATGCAGGAGCATGCATAGTCCGCCAGCTATTAGCATTGAAATACTAGATACCTATATGCAGGAGCATGCATAGTCCGCCAGTTTTTAGCATTGAAATACGAGATACCTATATGCAGGAGCATGCATAGTCCGTCAGTTATTAGCATTGAAATACTAGATACCTATATGCAGGAGCATGCATAGTCCGCCAGTTATTAGCATTGAAATACTAGATACCTATATGCAGGAGCATGCATAGTCCGCCAGTTATTAGCATTGAAATACTAGATACCTCTATGCAGGAGCATGCATAGTCCGCCAGTTATTAGCATTGAAATACTAGATACCTATATGCAGGAGCATGCATAGTCCGCCAGTTTTTAGCATTGAAATACTAGATACCTATATGCAGGAGCATGCATAGTCCGCCAGTTTTTAGCATTGAAATACTAGATACCTATATGCAGGAGTATGCATAGTCCGCCAGCTATTAGCATTAAAATACTAGATACCTATATGCAGGAGCATGCATAGTCCGCCAGCTATTAGCATTGAAATACTAGATACCTATATGCAGGAGCATGCATAGTCCGCCAGTTTTTAGCATTGAAATACTAGATACCTATATGCAGGAGCATGCATAGTCCGCCAGTTATTTGCATTGAAATACTAGATACCTATATGCAGGAGCATGCATAGTCCGCCAGTTATTAGCATTGAAATACTAGATACCTATATGCAGGAGCATGCATAGTCCGCCAGTTTTTAGCATTGAAATACTAGATACCTATATGCAGGAGCATGCATAGTCCGCCAGTTTTTAGCATTGAAATACTAGATACCTATATGCAGGAGCATGCATAGTCCGCCAGTTTTTAGCATTGAAATACTAGATACCTATATGCAGGAGCATACACAGTCCGCCAGTTTTTAGCATTGAAATACTAGATACCTATATACAGGAGCATGCATAGTCCGCCAGTTTTTAGCATTGAAATACTAGATACCTATATGCAGGAGCATGCATAGTCCGCCAGTTTTTAGCATTGAAATACTAGATACCTATATGCAGGAGCATGCATAGTCCGCCAGTTATTAGCATTGAAATACTAGATACCTATATGCAGGAGCATGCATAGTCCGCCAGTTTTTAGCATTGAATTACTAGATACCTATATGCAGGAGCATGCATAGTCCGCCAGTTTTTAGCATTGAAATACTAGATACCTATATGCAGGAGCATGCATAGTCCGCCAGTTTTTAGCATTGAAATACTAGATACCTATATGCAGGAGCATGCATAGTCCGCCAGTTTTTAGCATTGAAATACTAGATACCTATATGCAGGAGCATGCACAGTCCGCCAGCTATTAGCATTGAAATACTAGATACCTATATACAGGAGCATGCATAGTCCGCCAGCTATTAGCATTGAAATACTAGATACCTATATGCAGGAGCATGCATAGTCCGCCAGTTTTTAGCATTGAAATACTAGATACCTATATACAGGAGCATGCACAGTCCGCCAGTTTTTAGCATTGAAATACTAGATACCTATATGCAGGAGCATGCATAGTCCGCCAGTTATTAGCATTGAAATACTAGATACCTATATGCAGGAGCATGCATAGTCCGCCAGTTTTTAGCATTGAAATACTAGATACCTATATACAGGAGCATGCATAGTCCGCCAGTTTTTAGCATTGAAATACTAGATACCTATATGCAGGAGCATGCACAGTCCGCCAGTTTTTAGCATTGAAATACTAGATACCTATATGCAGGAGCATGCATAGTCCGCCAGTTATTAGCATTGAAATACTAGATACCTATATGCAAGAGCATGCATAGTCCGCCAGTTATTAGCATTGAAACACTGGATACTTATATGAAAGAGCATGCATAGTCCGCCAGCTATTAGTATGAAAGAGCATGCATAGTCCGCAAGCTATTTATATTAAAATACTAGATACCTATATGAAAGAGCATGCATATTCCACCAGCTATTAGCATTGAAATACTAGATACCTATATGAATTACCATGCATAGTCCGCCAGCTATTAGCATTGAAATATTAGATATCTATATGAAAGAGCATGCATAATCCAATCTTTCTCATAACTTGGAAACTTGGAAAATGTGATTATGCATCTCTCTCTCTCTCTCTCTCTCTCTCTCTCTCTCTCTCTCTCTCCCCACTTCCCTTGGTCCTCATAATATCTCATAATTTCAATTTCCACTTCTTTTGACTTCAAAACAATTAAATAAATAGTTATCTCTCTCAATCTATTCATTGTGGAGTTTGATATTTTTATGTAAAAAGAATGAAAAAATCAAATCGATTGACCAATTTTCTTTCACAGACAGCAACCCAGGGTAAACATATCATATGGGGATCTATAGGCATCGATGGCTTGTGTTCGTTGCCATTGTAAAAGTCACGTAGTTCGTGATCTCAGCCAAATTTGTCGTAAAATGACAAAACATATTTTTTTGATAAATTGGTCAGGACAGTTTTACTTCCACTTTTACTAATAGATTTAAAGATTGAGATAATTCCATTGGGTCTCTGTGTCCTAAACTGGAGACTTCCTTATCAAGTGGTCCTTCAGAGTCATTGGGCCCATGGAGCCAGAGCTTATCCCGGTTTCTATAGCGTGGAACGGGCATTAGCAATAACTTGCTACCATTTGGACAGGACGCTAGTCTATCGCAAAGTACTTTCTGCCAGATCAAACAGATCCAGCTACCCAATAACTGCTGAGTGGACAGGGGGGGGGGTCGAAAAAAAATCTCGACTGCACCCGGGATCGCTCTTGGTCCCTTTGCGTGTAAAGCGTATGGTCTACCAACTGAGCTATCGTAATATAAAGATTGAAATAATCCCAACATGTCCCGGTGTCCTAAACTGGAGACTTCCTCGGTAGTCTTAGGTTTGGGATTTTGTTTTGGACAGGTTGAGTGTTCTATTCATCAATCTAAGCCTCTATCAGACCTGTCTAGTGCTACGAAAAATTCGTAGAATTACGACTTTTTTGGCTCTAGCTACAGAACAACATTCGCCTCTTTGACTCAATATATCTTGTTGAAAAGGAAAATTTAGTTCCCTAGATCCCATATTTAGGACTTTGCATTTGTGGATCGTGGTGATGGCAAAATATTGATTTGTAAATCTATTTATAATGACTTTTTCATTTTTTCCCCTTGGAAACGACACATTTTAAAAAAATTTTCAAGTAGGCTATATGAAGTGGAAGTTTCTAGGCCAAAATATAAGATGACAGCGGCTATGTGGTCTTGCGGTATGACACTCGCTTTCGGATCGGAAGATCCTGGGTTCAAGCCTGGCGCTCGGCGCATAGTTGAGTCCTTGGAATAGGCTCTTTACTCACATTCTCTCACCGTACTCAGGTGTAAAATGAGTACCTGGCCGTTAACAGCGTTGTCTTTGTCCGAAAAATTGTAATATCGCCTAAAACAGGCGTTATGTCCCGTCCTACATGTTAAATGTTGCTGTTGACCAGAGACCCCTTGGAAAGCGCTTTGAGCACGTGTAGTGGATATTGCTGTATATAAAACCTCAATAAAATTTTTTTTTTAAAAGGCGTTTTGTCGAGATATACGGAGTGATCTATCTGGTTTTTATAACTAGTACAATGGAATGGAATGATAAACTCTGCCATGTTCTGGAAAAATTCATATTTAAAAATTTGGCCAGAAAACTCGTCCTTCAAATATCGATCGATATAAATGTTCCTCATCTTGGTAAAAACTCTCAAACCTGGTACTTCGCGATGATGATAATGATGATGATGATGATGATGATGGTGATTATGATGATGATAATGATGATGATGATGATGATGACGATGACGACGATGATGATGATGATGATGATGATGATGATGATGATGATGATGATGATGATGCTGATGCTGATGATGAGATGAAGCAAAGAAGAAGAAGAAGAAGAAGAAGAAGAAGAAGAAGAAGAAGAAGAAGAAGAAGAAGAAGAAGAAGAAGAAGAAGAAGAAGAAGAAGAAGAAGAAGAAGAAGAAGAAGAAGAAGAAGACGATAACGATTCCAATAATATTGAGAATGTCAACATTCATCAATATCATTAAATAAATTGGTTTTTGCTTTGTCTGCGTGGAAATATATTATTATTATAGATAAAAAATATGTCGTGGAATCCACAGACTCATTGAAATGGCCTTTGAGATTGAAATTTAATTTAAAATTGTCAAGGTTGGAGTTTCTTTCTTGTTTTTTTTTTTAAGAATGACGTACACTTTCTTACAGGTCTATTCACCCAATAGATAGAATGAAGTTGACGTCACACGGGTCTTTTGTTATTGTTTTTTTTTGCCATCCGCATTTATGAGTAATGCTCACTAAACTGTATTAACCAGACTATAAACGTTCAAGATTACACAGAGTTTTGTGTGTTGGTCCGTTATACTTTCGGATGGCAATGTTGTGAGCTTCTTAGCCAAGCGCATACTATCTATATGTTATTGTTCTCGTCTGCTTTAAAGGAAGCTCTCGGGTTCAAATAGGGGCAGCGTGGCTCAGCGGTATGGTCTTTGCTTCGTACCCGAAAGGTACCGAGTTTGATCACCTGCCGCTGCTGCGCTGTGTGGCCTTGAGCAAGTCACCTCGCCCTAGCTCAATTTGCGACGCTGCACTGCGGCTGACGCCTAGGTTATTCCAGTCTTCCTTTGGAATAGACCCTATAGAAAAATTTCCCGAATAGTAGGAATAAAGGTAATTTTATTTTATTTCAAATGGGGGGAGGGGGGGGGGTCAGTTTCGGTGGGAATTATCTATTTTTGGAAGTGGCTTTTTTTGATCAATTTATTCATTCGTTAATTCACTTAACTCACTCGACCCTAACACCGACTATATCCGTAGTATACCCGGTTTACTTTTACCCCATGCCTATTTATTACATTTTTCTGAGACCTATTATAGGCGTAGTGTCAAAGCTTATGTTTTTAATAATTACAAATTAATGATAGTTGAATAAAAATATCTATGCACATGCTCATTTTTAATACATTTTTCTCCAATTTGGAAAAGTAGCAAAAATGTCTAGGATTGAGTGAGTTTAACCCGTGTTTAATGCTGAATGAATAGTTTAAAAGAGTTAAAAATGAAATTCAAAACCCATATCAAAAGTTATTGGGCTCAAAATTTGATAAATATTGCGGTTTTCTCAAAACTCTTATCTAATCAACATAAACATTTGTGGGACTTGACCGTTATAAAAAAAAAAAATTAATGCAAGAGCTTTGAAATTTGGAACAAAAAAGGCTGATATGTAATTAAAAAAAAAAACAATGCTGAAAACGTATATAGTGCTATAACTCCGAGACACCAGACTCTAAGCGCTTAAATGTAAATGTAATTACAAATAGCTGGCTGCGTTGATTTGTTTTTATTACATAGTTTTGGGGTAAACATTATTTTTTCTTTAAATTTTGTCAAAAATCGAGGAAATTATATTCCCACTTTAAAAGAAAAAGTTTGTAAAGCCTTTGAAGAGGGAATATTTATAAAATTAAGTAGCCAGACATGCTTAAACTTTTACATAACAACTTAAAAAATCAAAATCAAAGAAGAATTAATAAATTGGTGGAGTCCAAAAAAAAAACTTGTTTATTTTCCAAGATGGCCGCCATTTCTATGGCAACAAAGAGATTTTCAATTATCATTTTTACCAAAAAATATTTTACAAGATACCAGATGTATAAGCATCATTAGCTAGATCAAATAATCCCAATTTAAGATTTTTGTATTTTTAGTATCGGGCTCCCTTAACAAACCAACGTACAATACGACAATGTTAAATCAGACACCCATAATTGGATTCAATAGTCTGATGTCACGTCGCCCAGCAACGGCGGCCATCCTGGTTCTAAACAAAGAAAATCGGTACTATTTATTCTTCATGCTGGCTAGAACTTTTCATATGTCTTGTGATCAGAATATGTAAAAGTCAAAACATGATCAGATTTATAATGTTTAATTTTCTCTCCTCTGGATACGCTTTTATGCTCGTCGGAGAAATATTTCATAAGGGCGTCCGCCATTGTTCCGATAGTTTAGAGCCAGTTACTAAGTTACCATGAGTCATTACGAGGGAAGTGACGTTACGACTGTTGAAACGTTCGGTTATCAGACCTGCGAATATGATGTGCACATAGATGTTTCCCTATTATAAAAGCTCTAGTTTTACACACACACACACACACACACACACACACACACACACACACACACAAAATGGTTTTGTGTTGAAATGAACTTCATGAATTAAAATTAAATCAAAGTCAGAGTGCTCAAAATTAGGAGATTTCCGCTGTGTTTGTTTGTTTGTTTTTTTTTTTTGTTTTGTTTGTTTTTAGGTTAAAGTGCAAAATTTACTCTGTTTAAACAAAGTATAGAATTCGATTTGATTTAAATCTTCCGCATCATCCACATTGAAAGGAGGGTTAGCTGATTATACGTATCACATATCACGCATAATGCATCACATTCACATAGATATCACGTATCTATCACAAGATCATACTCATTATGGAAGGACCGAAGCTGACGTCACTCCGCTCTTTGTTATATATAAGTTTTAGACAGTCTGTTAGTGATTAGTTCTCACTAAACTATTACTAATTAGACTATAAACGTTAAAGGTTACACACATTTTTATGTGTCGGCTTGTTTAATTTACCTTGTTGGTGTTGTGAGTATTTTGCCCAAGCGCATAGCATCATTACGTAAAGGTAGTAGTAGTAGTGCCGATTTAAAATAATTAGATGTCATAATGTCAACATCACCGTGGCCCATATGAAATATCGCCCATCGAACTATTTTTACTTATAATAATGAGAACGATCACGTGAGAGATACGGTTTACGTGATGCGTGATGCGTGATACGTATGATCTTCTAAACAGCTCTAATACCATTTTGATAGGGTTGATCACATGGTAAATCTTCGGGATGCAGAGAGAGAGTCCTTTTCACGCCCGGATCAAAACGACGGCCGAAATTCGAACTGACGTCCTCATGACCCAACGCGAACAACAACAATCTTTCCAAACGACTGCACCAACCAACCAACCAACCAACGGAAACCCGGCCAGCCCATCATCAATTCAATTCGATCCATTTCCCCCAGCATCGCGGATTTCAGATTTACTAGAGCCTGACGGATGGCTGGCTGGCTGGCGCGGGTTTTCTACAGAAGCCCGTTTTGTCATTATTGGTCGCTAAGAGCACTGACGTGGCGAATGCTTTCTTCCGATGTCAGACTATCCGATTTCACAGACAAATCACTCGCTTGGAATTCTGGAATCTCACTTTGACACTTTAATCATTTCCGGTTAATCTTCACTAACCCCCATCTTTCATTCTTACACTCATTTACTACTTAATTCTGAATT
>NC_088367.1:42410672-42420672 GCF_034508935.2 Berghia stephanieae
ATAATAAATAATAATAATAATAATATGCAAACAATAATAATAATAAAAATAATAATAATAATAATAATAATAATAATAATAATAATAACTAATAATAATATAATAATAATAATAATAATAATAATAATAATAATAATAATAATCATAATAATAATAATAATAATAATATAATAATAATAATAATAATAATAATAATAATAATAATAATGATAATAAACATATAATAATAAATAATAATTAATAATAAATTATATAATAATAATAATATAATAATAATTTAATAATAATAATATGATAATAATAATATAATAATAATAATATAATGATAATAATAATAATAATAATAATAATAATAATAATAAAATAATTAATAATAATAATAATAATATAATAATAATAATAATAATAATAATAATAATAATATAGTAATAAATATAATATAATAATAATATAATAATAATAATGATAATAATAATAATAATATAATAATAATAATATAATAATAATAATAATAATATAATAATAATAATAATAATAATAATATAATAATAATAATAATAATAATAATAATAATAATAATAATAATAATAATAATAATATAATAATAATAATAATAATAATAATAATAATAATAATAATGAGCGTAAATTCTACAGCGCCCCTTTCCACCAAAAGTGCCGGAAGCGCTTATACATATATTCAAATATATATTATATATATATATATATATATATATTATAAATTCAATAAAATCAATAAACACTCACAGAAAAACTGAAAGGAAATACTCTGTCTCCAAAGAGGCTTTAAAGGAGGACAGAGAACTACGGTGTCTGGTGTCTGCTGAAAGGGCATTACCACGCAGTGGGGAGCAGAATGTGCGAAAGCACGTCCTGAAAAATTTGACTTAGGAACCAAACGGTTCAAGTACAGGGAAGTGATGAGGGAGAGAGGTATTCGATAGTAGATAGAAATAGAAGGATGACAAGGAGTGGTACAAGATTGGACCTTTGCACACATTTTTAAACAAAAATAATAAGGTTGATGCCAAAAAAACTAACAACAATCCGCCAATCGGATATAACGTACCAAAACACAAAACTATGTATAATTTTGTACTTTTAGAATTTAATGATAACTACTCATAAATAATGGCGCTGTCAACAGCGCTGTCTCTCTCTCTCTGTCGGAAAAAAACCCCCATTGTATTATCGCCTAACAGTCGTCATGTCTCGTTCTTTACGTTACGTGTTGCTGTTGGTCAGGGACCATTTGTAAAGACCTTTGAGCACGTTTAGTGGATATTGTGCTATATAGAAACTCAA
The DNA here is from genome assembly GCF_034508935.2 of Berghia stephanieae. NCBI lineage: Eukaryota > Metazoa > Mollusca > Gastropoda > Nudibranchia > Aeolidiidae > Berghia > Berghia stephanieae. Next base: position 42,411,998 of record NC_088367.1, read on the forward strand.
TTTCGGAAAGCTTTGGAAATTTTGAGCACGTTTAGTGGATATTGTGCTATATAGAAGCTCAATTTTGGAACGCTCAACTTTAAGGTGAGTGTCATACCGCAAGTTCACACTGCCACCATAAAGTAAATTTTTTTAGTGTCTCGTCCCCCCCCCCCCTCACCCCACCCCTTCGACATAAAACCAAATATAGATAGTGGGTCAACAAATTCACACCCTTCCCTCGTCACCCCCCCCCCCCCCTTTCACCCCACCCCTTCGACATAAAACCAAAGATAGATAGTGGGTCAACCAAATTCACATTTCCCTCGTCACCCCCCCCCCCCCTTCACCCCACCACTTCGACATAAAACCAAATATAGATAGTGGGTCACCAAATTCACACCCCTTCCCCTCACCCACCCCCCCCCCCTCCACCCCCCCCCCCACACACACACACACACTTCCAAAACCCATTGTTTTTCTGTCCCAAAACACATTCAAGACAAAGTTTACAGAAGACAAGTTCGGAGCCGTGCGGATGATCAGTGTCAACCTTGGGCTCCGGCACTTCCGGTCATGCGCAGAGATTAAATCAGGGAAAATGGTCGTCCCTGTCACAATGACAACTCACAAAAACCGCCCTCCATTGAAGGTTGTGGAGGTTTATTGCTCCGAAGGGCCCATCGGTGTTGTCCGATCAATTTAAAACAAAAATCTATGCAGCGAGGTGTACTTATTCGCAGGTCTGATAACCCAAATTGTTTTGGGTCTCATTGTTGTAATGCAACCAACGCAGAATGTTTCTCCATTACAACAATGTTAAAATGGGCCCAAATGATTGCCTCCGGTTATCAGACCTGCAAACTAAGTAAACGTCGCTTTTAACCCTTCCAAAGCTGGGGTTAGTTTTCACTCTTATATTATGACCCCAAAGTCTCCAACTGATATTGTGTTACATTTATATCGTTGTCCCCTTGAATTGTATGCACCGAGATCACTCCCATCTCGAAATGAACGATTGATTATTATCTAGACCCCAAATTAAAATGTGTAGTAAAGTTGGAGTAGTAGTAGTAGTAGTAGTAGTAGTAGTAGTAGTAGTAGTAGTAGTAGTAGTAGTAGTAGTAGTAGTAGTAGTAGTAGTAGTAGTTGTATGTGTAGTAGTAGTCGTAGTAGTAGTAGTAGTAGTAAGTAGTTGAGTGTAGTAGTATAGTAGTAGTAGTAGTGTAGTAGTAGTAGTAGTAGTAGTAGTAGTAGTCGTAGTAGTAGTAGAAAGATAGAGTAGTAGTAGAGTAGTAGTAGTAGTAGTAGTAGTAGTAGTAGTAGTAGTAGTAGTAGTAGTAGTAGTAGTAGTAGTAATTGTTGTTGTAGTAAGCCTCGCAGTCTGAATAACGCTTGCTGAGAATTGTGTGATTCAGCCATAGAGTTTTTAAAACTTCGATGAGTATAGCTGCTCCCTCCATCCATGTTGTTGTTTCCATTGGTCACGGTCCTGGGCCGGAGTTTTGAGGCTGTGGAGCTCTTTTTGTGACTTAAGTATGGAGGACACTGTATTTTTTCTTAGTTATTCAGGGATTAATTCAGCCTCGTTTGAATCCAGCAATTTCTGATATGTAGAGAGATCCTGGTTCAGGGTAGTTACTATTGATGTTGGTGGTCTCCCTACATATTTGTTGCCATGTAGGAAATATTCTGCCATTGCAGTTTGGACAAGGATGTTATCTTCTAGACGCAAGAAGTGACCAAATTATAGCCTTCTTTTATTATTGTACTCAAATGTGTAGTGTACATACCTGAAATTGCGAATCCACTGAAGCCAACAGCCAGGGTAAGACAAGCTACAGCCGGTGCCGTATTCCTGGTGAAACTCACGCCCAGGAGAAAGATTGCCTCCATGCCGAAACCTGTGAATTGAAGACGTAAATAAAAGCAATGTTGAGGAGAGAAGGTTAATATTCGACTGATCAACTATCAATATGGAGTCAACCAAAAGCTGCTAAAAGAAATTGAGACCATAATGTGGTCTAGTGGTATGACGCCTCGCCTTCGTATCGGGAAAGTCCAGGGTGAGAGTCCCGCTCTGAGCAGAGCATAGTTGAGTAATTGGAAAAGGCTCTTTACTCACATTCTCTCGTCGTACGCAGGTGTAAAATGAGTACCTGGCGGTTAACAGGATTGTTTCTGTCGGAAAAAAATAGTGTAATAATAGTGCCTAACAAGCGTCTTGTCATGTCTCGTCCTACATGTTAAGTGTTAGTGTTGGCATGAAAACTCTTGTAAAGCAATTTGAGCACGTGTGGTGGATATTGCAGTATACAAATTTGCGGCGCTGCACTGCGGCTGACGCCTGGGTTATTCCAGTCTTCCCTTGGAATAGACCCTAAAGAAAAATTTCCCCTTAGGGATGAATAAAGGGAATCTATTATTATTATTTTATTTATTTATGTTTTAAAAAAAAGCGACAAAAGAATTTTTTTTTTTACAAAAACAGTCAAAAAAAAAAAAAAAAAAACACACGAAAAAATCAATTGTTACTAGGGGGCGTGCCGGGAACCAGCCACTTTTGGTCATGTCAGTTCCAGTAAAGAGGAAGATTTAGATCAAGTTATCGAACAGCAAAGAAAGACAAAGGGGACTAGTTCAACAGACACCAGTGGTGGATCCAGGAGCGATATATCTTTGTACTGATCTGGCACCATAATTTTAAAGTCCCTCATTGACACCGCCATAGTATCCTCGCTAAAGGGGACGGGACATACTCAGTTTTAATGAGCTTTTATGTAGAGCAATGTCCACTAAATATGCTCAAAGCGCTTTACAAGGTGTCCCTGGTCAACAGCAAGATTTAACATGTAGGACGGGACATGCCACCTGTTAGGCGATATTACAATTTTTCGGACAAAGACAACGCTGTTAACGGCCAGGTACTCATTTTACACCTGAGTACGGTGAGAGAATGTGAGTAAAGAGTCTTTTCCAAGGACTCAACTATGCGCCGAGCGAACCCAGGACCTTCCGATCCAAAAGCGAGTGTCATACCACTAGACCACATAGCCGCACAGTTCGTAAAAAAAAAAAAAAAAAAAAAAAATGATCTTAATCCTTTCGAATTATTATTCAATTCTATATGACACATGAAACAGTACAGAAGAAGCAAACAATAATTCTATTTTACATGTGTGTAATATATTTACCGCTCCTTTAACATTAAAGTCGAGCACTTTTATTTCGTGGGTTTTATTTTATAACTTTATATATCTATCTATCTATAAACAAGGACACTCACATTGTATTTCAGGGAACTACGGATTTATCATCAGCTGAAGAGGTGCGACCACCACTGAAACGATCACCCACATTCTATTTCGAGTGTCCTTATTTATTTTACATGATCTAATAAATGTTATCGAGCACTCTAGTATCTACAAGTACCCACCAACACACACACACAAACACACACACACACACATATATATATATATATATATACACACATATACACACACAGACACACACACAAAATATTTCAAGTATAATTATGATCAACTTCTACAATATTGTTTCGAGCATTCTCTCACACCAGGAAGTGAAAGTAAAAGTAGATTGTTGTGTACTATTTCGGCTTATATATATATATATATATATATATATATATATATATATATATATATATATATATATATATATATATATTAATATTTCGGATATCCAACCTTAAGTACTACCGATTAATCAGTCATGGACAGTTGTTTGCTACCCTTTGATTAGGACAACGGTCTATCGAGAAGTACTTTCCACCTAATGTAACAGACCCAGCTACCCAATCACTGATGGATAGACATGGGGGTTAGAAAAAAAACAAATCTTGACTGCAGCCCGGTGTGAGACAAGTACTCTACCAACTGAGCTCAGCGATCCCCAACCAAACACACCGATAAATCTTATTGATGCTATGCGTTAAGGTAAAATACACACAACGTCCTGATATAACCCACCAACTCATAAAACTATGTGTAACCTTGAACGTTTATATTATTATTGATAGAATTTAGTGTGAACTAATAAAATCACCAAAAATGACTGTCTAAATCAATTTTAAAAAGAGCTGATTGACGTCAATTTCGTTCCGTATAATATCCAAATACGTTGATCCATCCATCCATCTATCAATCCACGCATCCATTACCCATTACCCATCCACCACACACACCCACCCACCCACCCAGTCATAAACCCACCACCCTTCATTTTTTTCCCCTATTACACAATTCAATCTGTCCTATTCTATTCTATACTAAACAATTCTATTCTATTCTATCCTCCCACCGGCTCTATTTTCTATCCCCCATTCTTTTGTAGTCTATCCGATCCCCCTATGTTTATCCTCCAATATCGATTCAGGGTCCCCCCGAAAAGCATCATGGGACGGCGCCAGCCATCATCATCTCGCCACCAGCCGCCGACATTTAACAAGTACAAAAGCTGTTTGCTTTTAATTCATTACTGCAAGATGTCTCCCGAAAGTTGACAACATACCCACTCTCTGTCCCCTCCTACGAAGAAAGCAGTAACCGAGAAGCTAAGGGCTGGATAGGAGTTTTTTTCCTACAGAAAAGGCTGCTTCGTGACTTGGCAAAAGACAGACCCCTTACCCGACCGAGCCCCTTCCCACTTGGAGCATTATAGTGACGGGTATCTATCTCTTTTTCCACTCCATCTTACTCTCTCTCTCTATATATATATATATTTCACTCTCTCTCTCTCTCTCTCTCGCTCTCTCTCTCTCTCTTTCTCTCGTCTGTCTCTATCTATCTATCTATCTATCTATCTATCTATCTATCTATCTATCTATCTATCTATCTATCTATCTATCTATCCATCCATCCATCCATCTATCTGTCTATCTATCTATCTATCTATCTATCCATCCATCCATCATCTATCTATCTATCTATCTATCTATCTATCTATCTATCTATCTATCTATCTATCTATCTATCTATCTATCTATCTATCTATCTACTATCTATCTATCTATCTATCTATCTATCCATCCATCTATCTATCTATCTATCTATCTATCTATCTATCTATCTATCTATCTATCTATCTATCTATCTATCTATCTATCTGTCTATGGTGACTTGGCAAAAGACAGACCCCTTACCCGACCGAGCCCCTTCCCACTTGGAACATTTTAGTGACGGGTATCTATCTCTCTTCCTCTTTCCATCTCTCTCTCTCTCTCTCTCTCTCTCTCTCTCTCTCTCTCTCTTCTCTCACTCTCTTTCCATTGTCTGTCTCTCTGTATCACTCAATAGAACAATCAATCAATCAATCAATCAATCAATCTATCTATCTGTCTATATATCTATCTATCCATCCATCCATCCATCCTTCTATCTATCTATCTATCTATCTATCTATCTATCTATCTATCTATCTATCTATCTATCTATCTATCTATCTATCTATCTATCTATCTACCTACCTACCTACCTACCTACATACCTATCTGTCTATCTATCTATCTATCTATCTATCTATCTATCTATCTATCTGCTATCTATCTATCTATCTATCTATCTATCTATCTATCCATCCATCCATCCATCCATCCATCCATCCATCCATCCATCTATCTGTCTATCTATCTATCTATCTATCTATCTATCTATCTATCTATCTATCTATCTATCTAACTATCTATCTATCTATCTATCTATCTATCTATCTATCTGTGTGTCTGTCTATCTATCGGAGTGTGTAAGTATGTGTATGTACCCTTTCTCTCAAATGCCTCACTCTTATCCCTTCCTCATTCCTATCTTCTTTCTCATCTCTCCTTCAACTTGGGGGGGGGGGGGGGGGGGGGGTAAGGGGGAGCCAGATGGCCTGATGGATAAGGCAATGCATCTAAATCTACTCGGCATTCCGTTTTATCCCCGAGCAAGAAACTTAGCCCCAATTGCTTACTTTTGCGGCGCTGTATTGCGGCTGACATCTGGATTATCTCAATCTTTTTTACGAGAGAGACTCTGATATAACAATTCCCCGAAAATTGATTAAGTAGAATTTTGTATGTGAGGCAGCAGCTTCTTATGGTTCTCACACTATTATGTTATGACGATCGACCCAATCAGCAAAGTCCGGTCCGCATTCGTGCACAATCGCGAACCCGCCCGGTAGCATCGTCACAATACATCGTAAAATAGATGCTCTGCCGTTTCGTATGTGAGGCGGAAGGAGATGTGCTACTTTCTTCGTTTGTACAAAATAAAAAAATAAAAATTATAGTGAAGGGCTAAAATAATGCTAAACAAATAGAGACGGACGGAACACGCCACAACAACAACATAACTAAGCAAAGCAAACAAAGCGTTCGCCTGCACATTCAAACACTCACAAACATACACAAACATACACACGCACACACACATACACACACAAACACGCATAAAACAATAAAAACCAGCCAAAACGATGTTCCCCAGAACCGAAACGATTCCAAAAAAAAAAAAAAAAAAAAGAAAGAAAAAGAAACCCACAGAAAATCTTATTATCATTATTGTTTTATTTCAATGCTGACCTTAACAGACCAACATCGATTCTAAGTACCCCCCCCCCCCCCCCAAAAAAAAAAATAAATAAAAAAAAATAAATAAAAGGATCTCGACTCCCCGCCCCCAACCCCCCCCCCCCCCCCCCCCCCCCCGGTCTCCTTCCCTTCCCGTTACGATCCCCCTCCCCAAAACCAACACTTCAGACACACCCACATCTCTATCTATCCATTTTTCCTCTCTCTCTCTCTCTCTCTCTCTCTCTCTCTCTCTCTCTCTCTCTCTCTCTTCTTTTTATTCTTTCCCCAATTTCCTTTTAAAGTGAAAACAAGAACACAACACTCACGGGTGTCACATCTCCTCTAAATCTACTTAACATCCCAGAATCCCCCTGCTCTATCTCTAACACCGGCCTCGTTTTAATTTCTTATCTGGCGTGCAAGGGGAAGGAACTCCCTCGGCCCGAGCATCGTTTTCTCCGGGGATTTGCCTGACTTGGAAACGATCTTAACATGTCAGCCCCCTTGTTTTCCTTTCCACTCAAGGTCTCCTCTAGGTGAATGGCGCGGGAAATAATGTGTGTACTCAATTCATTTTTACCCACAATTCATCCCGGCGCTTCATTCTTCCACAAGCTGGGCAGGGCATTGCAATGTTCAACAGCAGACGGCTATCGTCGTCGTTGTTGTTGTTGTTTTTATTGTAACGGAGACATCTTAAATAAATAATATTATTATTCAATTTCGATTTCATAATCCTTCTTTTTTATTCATTTTTTCCCCATTGACGTTACTATCTCAACAAAAATCATTAAAAAAAATCTTAACCCTCTCGGTCCTTACCATCCATAAGAAAATCGTCACATTCGTTACGATGAAACCAACAATTTTCTCATTTTGACATCCTCTTTACATCACAACTTATAAAAAAAATATTTTGTTATAGATAGTATGGGCTTGGCTAAGAAGCTCATAACATTGCCATCCTGAAGTATAACGGACCAACACACAAAACTGTGTGTATCCATGAACGTTTATAGTCGGGTTAATACAGTTCAGTGAGCATTACTCGCGGATGGCAAAAAACAATAACAAAGACCTGAGTGACGTCATCTTCGAACTATCTATAGCGATAAATACAAGACACTGGACATTATTATGTATGGAATGTACTTGCTCCTTTTCTGTTTGAGTCGGAAAAAATTATATTTTTTTTTTTTTTGTGTTGGGTGGGTCTGAAGTTTCAGAGAAAAATTCTGAAAATGTCTGGTAAGCAGAGAGTTTAATTGAAGAATTCAAATAACGGAAATTAGTCGCATTGAAGACAAGTTGTATTTCATGTGAGACCAACTTAACTTCTAGGTCAAGTGGTATGAAATTTCGATTGAAGGAAAACCGTTAGTCTGTTCTTCAACTCTGAATGAATTCGTTTTTAAAGAAATACCATTTTAAAACCCCTCTTATTTTAAGATATTATCATAATGAAAATAATCTGATGCAGACGTCGAAGAGGTGATTGAATCTCTTACTTTTCTTTTTTCTTTTCTTTCTTTTTCTCCACAGAATTCTATTTTTGAGACACAAACCACTAACCGGCCGTAGACTTAGAAAACGTGTATATATATACGTGCGGCTATGTGGTCTAGTGGTATGACACACGCTTTCGGTTCCGAAGGCCCTGGGTTCGAGCCTCGCGCTCAGCGCATAGTTGAGTCCTCGGAAAAGGCTCTTTACTCACATTCTCTCACCTGGCCATTAACAGCGTTCTCTTTGTCCGAAAAATTGTAATATCGCCTAACACCTACATGTTAAATGTTGCTGTTGACCAGGGACCCCTTGTAAAACGCTTTGAGCACATTTAGTGGATATTGCGCTAGATAAAGCTCAATTATTATTTTAAAATTATAAATTATTTATTTATAAACTTTGGCCAGAAAACTCGTATTTCAAGTAACGCAGACGTCGAAGAGATGATTGAATCTCTTCTTTTTTTTTTGTCATTTCTTTTTCTTTTTCTCTGCAGACTTCTATTTCTGAGACAAACCACTAACAGTCGTAGACTAAAAAAAAACGCGGAGGTTTAAAACTTTGGCCAGAAAACCCGAGCTTCAAGTATCGAACGCAGACGTCGAAGAGA
>NC_088367.1:42428172-42440672 GCF_034508935.2 Berghia stephanieae
TTTCTGTGACATTTGCCCCCCAAAAAACTCCAATAATAAATTATGTTGAAAAATGGTTTAAAAATATCGCTTTCATAATGGAGTTCAACGTGTGTTATTGACGGTTGTTAAAAATTCTATTTATAATCGATTCCAACAGTAATCGTACCATGTAACTACTTGGACTCAAAACAGGATTGTCATATTTAATTTTTGTGTAGCTTTGATATCGAATACTCTACCGTATACCCTGGACATTGAGGTTCGAAGCCGAAAAAAACCCACACCGGAGACTGACACCGACGAACAGGCACTACCGTCCTCTGCCGTCTTCCGGATAAAGACATCGGGCACGGACAAAGTACTAAGAATAAAGAGAAGAGCGGCTAGACCTACCCATACCAATTTCGAAAAAAAACAAAAACGGGTGCTTAGTATGGGTAGGTCTAGCGGCTTTTCTCTTTATTCTTAATATTTTGTCCGTGCCCGACGTCTTTATCAGGAAGACGCAAAGGACGGCAGTGCCGGTTCGTCGGAGTCAGTCTCCAGTGTGAGTTAGCCCTAAGCCTGGTAACCCTCAAAGCCACAACCCTTCCCTCTCGTTCCTATCTACTTCCATCCTTTACCAGATCGCCCCATCGTTTTCCTCAACACCTTTCTCCCCTCCCTCTCCTTTCTAAAGTAGGAACACCCAATATTGTGGTGACAGCACATCCAAAAACACAAGAAAAACGTCTTTTTTATCATACTGGAAATAATAACTAATCAAAATAGGATAAAACTATCAACAGATTAACATAACCACCCCCTACCCCCGTCAAAAAAATTTAAAAAATGGCCAGTCTTATATATGAGACTTCATTAAATGAGTCTTCTTTTTAAAGACGATTTGGCAAAAAATTGGCCATATTATATATCGGCATACAAATAACAAGTTTTCTGGCCAAGTGTTCGGAAATTATGAAAAAGCGGTTTACTTCTTCTTCTTCGTTCCCGTCACGTCACATGGTCAGTCCGGTCTGGTGAATGAAGCCCACAGTGGTCCTGAGGTCGTCTTCACTGCCGTACAGCTTCTTTGAGTATGGGGTTGGGTCAGGCCAGAAGTTCCTTCTCAATTGGTTGTACTTTGGACATTTCATTAGGACATGATGTCCATTTTCATTTTCAAGTCCGCAGTCACATTGTCCAGAGGCACCTGCTCTGGACATCCTCCACATATGTTCCTTTAACTGGTTGTGTCCAGTTCTCAGTCTGAAGATGATGACCTGTTCCTTTCTGTCGAGCACCTTGATTGGGTCATTCATGTTGTATTCTGGGTGCTTCTCTCTCCATCTCTGAGACTGGATAAATTTGGCCATTTTGTTAATTTCTCCTGTTGAGTACATTGGGGAGGGTTGCTGCATGCGACTGCCTGCCTTTGCCAGTTGGTCAGCGATCTGATTTCCAAGTATCCCACAGTGTCCTGGAATCCACTGCAGTACCATGTTGGTAAACTTGCTTAGCTTCATGAGGTCTTCCACCAAGGCGTCTATATCATCCGCAAAGGACATCATCATATCCTCCAGAATTTTCTTAGCATCTGTTAAAATCACTATGTGTCTTGGTTTTTCATTTTCTGAGAGGATTTGCTTAACAGCTTCATCTGTCTCTGACTTGTAGATTGAAGTGCGAGTACCAGTTGGTTTGCTGATCTCCTTTTGTTGACCATTTGTGTACTCGATGTGCACTCCCAGGCCCCCGCATGTGTGTTCTTTATTGCATGAACCATCGGTATAGATTCTTGTCCATTTTTTTCAGGGTAGTTTTGATCTATGCACTTCTGTACAGACTTCTTGATTTCTTCGCCGTGTTTTTGTTTTGTTGAAATGTCACCAACGGAAGTCTTGATTTTCAAGTGATTTTGCCTTTTCCAAATTGGTACACTGATATTTGCTTTGCATTTTTGGGTCATTATTCGTCAAGTTCGTGATCTTTTTCAATTTGCTGGGCTCTTTCAATAAAGTGGGATCTTTTCAGCCGCCTAGTTTTCTTTTGTTGCGCTCTAGCGTGAAGAGGCTGATCTGTCATTGTTTTCACGTCTGTGTATTGTTTCAAAATTTTTGATTCCCTTCTTTCTGATAGAGATGTAAGTCCTGTTATGGTTTCCATTGCATGAATCGGTGTCGATTTCATTCCTCCACTTATTATCCTCATGTTGCTGTTTTGCACTTTGTCCAGTTTTTCCATTTGAGTTTTGGAGCAGTTTCCCCATGCAGATATCCCGTATTCTAGCGCTGGTCTCACATATCCTGTGTAAGTTTGTTTCAGTATATCGGAGCTAGCTCCCCAAGTTGTTCCAGCTAGTTTTTTCAAGAGTTGTGTTCGCTTTACCCCAACTTTCTGACTGTTTGGTGCGTCATCTTTTTCTAATTCATGGTCTTCAATACGTAGCTTTGCTTTTTCGTCTTTTGGGGAGAGGCTAAATATTGTGAACTTTGTCTTCACTGCATTTATTTTCATCGCCCAGTTGTCAGTCCATTCTTTGATATTATCCAGTGTGATTTGCATCCTGTGTTGTGCCTTGATTAAATTTTGGTCAGAGCTAATCAGAGCTAGGTCATCTGCGTACATCGACATTTTCACTCCTCGACATAGTGTTTCTCTTATATCATTTACATAGAGAAGAAATAGTGTAGGTGATAGTACTCCACCTTGTGGGACTCCATGTTTTAGTTTTGCTTCTCTACTTTTGTGACCTTGTGTTGTTACTCTTGCCTTTCTTGTTTTTAGGTAGTTTTGTATCTAGTTGAGCATGTTATGGGATACTTTTGATTTTTGTAGTTTATATACCAGACCTTTTTTCCACACTTTGTCGAATGCTTTTTCAAAGTCCACCCATACCACAATTTGTTTCTTTCCATCCTGAAACGAGTCTTCTATTTCTTGGGATATGTAGGTTACTTGATTTTCAGTACTCCTGTGTCTTCTGAAACCAGCTTGTTCATTTATAAGCACATTATAGTTTTCAAGATACCACATCAGTCTGGAGTTGATAATTCTTTCTATCAGCTTGCACATGCAGCTTGTAAGACTTATAGGTCGGTAATTTGCGGCTTCATTTGCTTGTTTTCCTTCTTTCTTAATTGGGACAATAAAAGCCTTTTTCCATATATCTGGTATTTTACCAGTTTTCCAAGTGCTGTTGTAGAGTTGTAATAGCTTCTTTTTCGCTGTCTTTCCAAGATGGATAAGCATCTCATTTGTTACTTCGTCTGGGCCTGGCGATTTCTTTGTTTTTAACACTTTGAGAGAGCTTTCTAGTTCTTCCATAGTTAGCTTCTTTGTCATTACTTCATCTATGGCTTCCTTGAGTTCCTTTTTTTGTTTTCTGCATTCTTTTCTAACCCTTTCCTTCAGTTCTTTTTCTATTGTGTTGTCACTAATTTTTTTGAACTGCTCCATAAATAGGTCTGCAGCTTGTTGTGGACTGACAAGTTCTCCTTCTTTTTCCAAAGTGGGAGGGGCGTAGTGATTCGGTTCTCTATTTAGGGCTTTTGTAAGTTTTCAAAGTTTATTTCCATCTTTTTCGAAGTTAAGGCTATGCGTTTTTTCTTTCCATGCCATTTTGGATGTCGTTGCCATTTCTTTTTTAAAGGTAGGTTCTGCCTCTTTATATGCTGCAATATTGTCATCACAGGGGTCTGCTTCAGCCTTTTCTCTTGTTTCCGATACTTCATTACTTAACTGATTAAGATTGTCTGTCCAGAGTGGTATATAATTTTTTCTTGCTCCCCTTGGGATACTTTCTTTTGCTGCTTTTAGGATGGCCTTTGTCAGTTCTTTTGCAATTTTGTTGACATTCTTGGTTTTACAGTTTATGTTTTTGCAGTGGCTGTCTGTAAGTTGTTCAAAGCTTTCCCATTTTGCTCTTTTGTAGTTCCATCTTGGGATAGTTTGTGTTTTGTTTTCATTTTGATGATAGAGGTTTGTGATGATTGGCCTATGGTCGCTACCACCCAGTTGGGGCTGTACTGTTCTATTTATCGTCTTTGCTATATCATCTGTGGCAAACGTAAGATCTGGGGTAGATGTGGTTTTCCACGCTCTTGAGAAATATGTGTCCTCATCTTCATCATCATACAATAGTTGAAGTTTTGTTTCAATTTGCCAGTTTTCTACTGTTTCACCACGTTTGTCCATATCTCCATATCCCCAGCTTTGAGAGTGACTGTTAAAGTCTCCTAGTACCAGACATCTTTCTTCCTGAATTTTTATCTTGTCTAAATGAAGCTCTTTGTTTGGTGGGCAATAGCAGTTAAAAATCAGGAGTTCTTTCTTTCCGATACATACTTTAATTTGCTGTATTTCTGATTGCTCTTGTGTATCAATTTTTATGCCTGCGGTGGGGTAGTCGTTTTTTACTAATGTCATCACGCCTCCTTTGTGATCCTTTCTATCATGCCTTATTACCTGGTACCCTCTGATGGCAAATCTCATGTTGTCCGTGAGGTGAGTTTCTTGAATGCAGGCAATTTTGATGTCCTGCTCTTTGAGTCTCTTTTCAAGGGCTATTTTCTTCTTCGCAACGCCCTCAGCATTCCATTGGAGGATTTTAATTGTGTTTGGTGTTCCAGTCGCATGTAACCTTGATCCTCCTCCCCTGGTTCCGCAAGATGAAGTCAAGGTACCACCAGATCGTTTGGGTGGGCCATTGAGGCCCGGCACTAGGCCCGTCCGGCGGGATTCCACGGGCTTCGCACCACATCGGATTTGATTATTGTGACGTGTCATATTGGGATTTAAGCATGCAGTGGCAGTTTCCAGTTTCCTGAGATATTTGCGCCTTCCGGCCCCGCTGCTCTGTCTTCGGCATGCTGTTTTTCAGGATTTGCTTCCTTAGCCTTTGACCATCCAAGGTCTGTCCACAAGGCAGTGGCGGTTTTGCATCAGAGTGTCCTTCTCCTAGATCGATTGCGGTCCCCTGTTAACAAACTCGATCTGTCCGGGTTTTTGTTCGGAGTGTCCTTCTCTTAGATGGATTGCGGTCCCCCGTATACGAACTCCATCTGTCCAGGTTTTTGCTCAGAGTGTCCTTCTCGTAGATGGATGTCGGTCCCCCGATGACGAGCTCCATCTACCCGTGGTCAGATGGTCTAAGTTGGGAATCCGGGAGGATGTCCTGTAGAGAGTCAGTCCCTTTTCACCCCTCCCCCACGTCGTGGACAACACCCACACCCAAGGGTGTGGACTAGGGGAAGCTGAACTCGACGGTTGATTTCCTCCCTTCTTCCTTCCTTGTTGACGATGCTGACCGTTGTAGATTGTTGTAGATCATTCTTGGTCTGGCCTCTCACTTACGATCATCGAGACACGCAAGCCCTCCGACCGCGACAAGGTCATATGATCCATCGGAGAGAAAAAGCGGTTTAGTATAGTAAGACTCAGCCCCCCCCCCATTCTCCCCTCCCCTCCCTCTTCCACCCCCCTCCCCCCCCCCCCTCTTCCCCCCTCCCCCCCCCCCCTCCCTCTTCCACCCCCCCCCCATGAAGGGACGACACTGATTTCAATCAGGGATGCCACAGGGGGAGATAATTAGATGGAACTGAACGGATTAACACCAGCTATACCTAAAACAATTTCCTCCCCTTGCGTTTCAGAGTTTCCTACTGTAAATATGATTCTTAACACGATGGGGAAAAAACGACATCACCGAGATTCTTATTTTTGTAATTTTGTTCTGGTATAGTGAACAACCCGGATTAAAGCAGTTTTCTAGCGATGTGAACCTTACGGTTAAGAAATTTTAAATAGTAAATTGTAACATTTTTAATGGAGGTTTTATATAGCGCAATATCCACTAAACGTGCTCAAAGCACTTTACAGGGGAGGGGGGGGGGTTCGATCCTGGCCAACAGCAACGCTTAACATGTAGAACTGGACATAACGCCTGTTAGGCGATATTACATTTTTTTCGGACAGAGACAACGCTGTTAACGACCAGATACTCATTTTAAACCTGAGTAAGGTGAGAGAATGTGAATAAAGAGCTTTTTTTTCCAAGGACTCAACTATTTGCCGAGCGAGAATCGAACCCAGGATCTTCTGACCCGAAAGCGAGTGTCACACCACAAAACCACATAGCCGCACAAAGGATAAAACAAAGGATTTATTGGGGATAATAAGTTTTGCTTTTTTTTTTAAACTTTGGTTGTTACTTAACAATAAATGGGCCAGTGTGATGCGAGGCTGCTGGAAGATGCGGACGGTAAAAAGTAATAAACAAACAATGAGTATAACAGCTTTTAAAAAAAAGAACAAAATACCAAACATAGAACGTTTCGGACTCAAAAACCTTCTTCAAACAAAATAAAAACAAAACAAAACAAAACAAAAAACAAAAACAACCCGATCTATACATAAATACATTACTAAAAGAACATAGTTGATATATATTTCCTAATTAGTATTTTTATTTTTAGACTTGAATGTTGATTCTCTTCATTTAAATCATTTCGATACGATACCGTATTGATGAGGTGAAACCGACAAGTACGTATATGCAGGTATGACACCCGAACCAACCCACTGATGAGTGGTAAGGTCAAAGTTAAAATAATTTGTATTTAAATATCAAAATAAAAAAAAAATCCATACATTGATTGAGTTAGAAAATAACTCCAGATTTTTTAAATCACCAGTCAGACGTGTTACCTTCTATTGTAAGTTTTATGTCTGTGTAAAAACTAAATTAAATAACAAAACACGATATAACACACATCAAACTTTTTGGGTAGCTTCGCGTTCACGCGCTACTCCACGGATACCCAATAATAAAATTGATGCCTTGCCCTCCGAGAAAATAAGAGGGTTTACGGTAACTGGAATCCGACCACAGTCAGTGGTCATCACCCCAGGCCTAACAACACGACTATAGAAATTCCAACGCGACTCCGGGCAACGACGACGACGCGGGAATTCGTTATCATTCCCTTTACTACTTTCACTTTCGTTTTCTTTCTCTCCTTTTAAAAAAACATCATTATTTTATTATCCTCCAGTATTAGAGAGCTGGAATTCGTTTAAAAGAAAATCGGTCGGTGGCTTGATTTGGAACTAAAATAATGAGGTTGTTTGTTGTTATAATTATCTTTCTTGGATGGTCTGCTATAATGCAAAATTTGTTGGGTTTAAAAGAAAAATCTATAACTTTGCCTTCAGACATGAAGAATAATTAATATCTATTGTATTCTTGTCCTTAGGCTAAAGTCATCTTTCTATCTATAACTAACATGCCCTATTCTTTAAAAAAAACTTGAAATCATACTGAATGATATACAACCCTAAGAAAATTTCTTTCCAAATAAAAAACAAAAACGACATATGTTTCCTTTATCAAAATGCTTTTAAGCATTTTTGATAAAATTTAGATCTTTTGAATAACTACATACATTTTACATCTGGATATAGAGATTTCAGTTTCAAATAGGCTAACTTGTATCTGTCACTGCAACTTTACAATCAAAAACAAGCATGCCGTCTTTTATGCGCTTATGAACTTATGAGTTTCGTGCTCAAAACCCTCATTCAGCCAACCAACCCCCCCCCCCCCCATCCAAAATATGAAAATATAAAAACATTACAAAACAAAAATAAAAAAACAAGCAATGCAGTCTTTTATGCGTTTATGAGCATATGCTTTTCGTGCTTAAAACTCTTATTCAGCCAACAACAACAACAACAAAAAACCCAATGATAACATAAATACTTTACAAAAAAAACCCACAAAAAAAACAAAAAAAAAAAACAAAAAAAACAACAACCCCCCCAAAAAAAAAACAAAAAAAAACAAAGACAAACAAACAAATCGGCGACAGAGAAATATTCGACACGTATTATTATTGTTTACTTTGATCAGAATTTATTAATAATCGCTCTAAATGAAAGCTAACCTTGTTTTTATATACTACAATCGTTCATTAAATATTGTCGTTTTTATCAAGAGAGCAGTGACAGGGATGGAAGTGGAGCACTCTTTTAAAAGAAGGTACAAAATAAAAATAACATGGCATGAATGCATTCTTACCTCCACAATTGAAGATTTTCCTGACTACAGTAGTGGTGAGAATTCTTCTACGCAAGAAGTCAGCAAGTTGTCCGCCAATGGGAACGATGATGGCCATCACAAGATGTGGAAGGGCCGATAGGGTGCCGCTCTATTGATTTGAACCAAAACATAGTATATTAATAATAATAATAATAATAATAATAATAATAATAATAATAACAATACTCTTCTTCCTCCTCTTCCTCCTCCTACTACTACTACTACTATTATTACTACTACTACTACTACTACTACTACTACTACTACTACTACTCCTACTACTACTACTAACTACTACTACTACTACTACACTACTACTACTACTACTACTAACTACTACTATCTACTACTACTACTACTACTACTACTACTACTACTACTACTACTACTACTCCTACTACTACTACGACTACTGCTACTACTACTACTGCTACTACTACTACTAATAATAATAATGGTATATAATCATTTTCAGAGCTGTTTCGTTTTGGCGATGATGATAACAAATATAATGATGATGATGATAATGATGATGATGATGATGATGATGATGATGATGATGATGATGACGATGATGATGACGATGATGATGACGATGATGATGACAATATTGTTGACGACGATGTATACAATGATAATGATGACACAATGAAGACGGTGACGGCGACTACGACAACAAGACAACAACCTACCTCATCAATTTTGAAGCCAAACACTTCCTCAAAATAGGCGGGCTGGGATATGATGAGCAGATAGAAAGTCCAGGAACGACAGAAGTTGGCCACCATGATGGCCCATACTGGCATGGACGTGAAGAAACTCAACCATGGCGTTGGCTGGCCCTGAAATAGTAATAATAATATCATTTTCGTGTGTTAAACGTCATCAGTAACACACTTTAAAGTCACCTGGAACAACTACAAAACACGTTTAACTTCTACGTTATGGCACACGACCGAATGGCTGGAGCTCAGATGGTCGCTGTTTCGGATAAGTAAGTAAGTAAGGGTGTTAAACGTGAAAGCGGAGGATAGAAAAACGGTACGACCTGTAAATAGAAAATACTTAATGATAAGTTTTGTCGCCAGGGCCGACAGAAGTTGGCCACCATGGTAGCCCACACAGACGTAAAGAAACTAAACTAGGGCGTGGGCTGGCCCTGAAATAGCAACAATGTCATTTTCGTATGTTAAACGTGAAAGTGTGGAAGACAGACAGAGAGAACTTTACCTAAAGATAGAAAATACTTAATGATAAGATTTGTCGCCAGGACCGACAGAAGTTGGCCACCATGGTAGCCCACACAGACGTAAAGAAACTAAACCAGGGCGTTGGCTGGCCCTGAAATAGCAACAATGTCATTTTCGTATGTTAAACGTGAAAGTAGATGATGGGAAGAGAGAACGTTATCTATAGATAGAAAATACTTAATGATAAGTTTTGTCGCCAGAACCGACAGAAGTTGGCCACCATGATGGCCTAAACTGGCATGGACGTAAAAAAAAAAAACTAAACCATGGCGTTGGTTGACCCTGTAATAGTAACAATACCATTTTCATATGTTAAACGTAAAAGGGTGGAAGACAGACAGAGAGAACTTTACCTAGAGATAGAAAATACTTAATGATAAGTTTTGTCGCCAGGACCGACAGAAGTTGGCCACCATGGTAGCCCACACAGACTTAAAGAAACTAAACCAGGGCGTTGGCTGGCCCTGAAATAGCAACAATGTCATTTTCGTATGTTAAACGTGAAAGTAGATGATGGGAAGAGAGAACGTTACCTATAGATAGATATTAATGATAGGTTTTGTGGCCAGAACCGACAGAAGTTGGCCATCATGATGGCCTAAACTGACATGGACGTAAAAAAAACTAAACCATGGCGTTGGTTGACCCTGTAATAGTAACAATACCATTTTCTTATGTTAAACGTGAAAGTGTGGAAGACAGACAGAGAGAACTTTACCGAGAAATAGGAAATACTTAATGATAAGTTTTGTCGTTGTTGGGCGCGCAAGGGTGGTGGTGGTGGGGGGGGGGGGGGTGGGGATGGGGGGGGGGGGGGGGGGGGGGGGGAGTTGAGAGTAGATATAGGCAAAGTGGCTAAGAGGTTTATTGTATTGTTACGTGGAAGGTCCTGAATTCCTGCCCCGCTTCAAGGATTTTTTTTTAACTTCATCAAGATCAATAACTCTCTCGACCCTAACCCACCCTCTAGCTCTGTGCTACCCTCTCAACCCTAACCCACCCTCTAGTTCTGTGCTACCCTCTCAACCCTAACCCACCCTCTAGTTCTGTGCTACCCCCTCAACCCTAACCCATCCTCTAGCTCTGTGCTACCCTAGCTCCCGATTGCCTTTCAAAATTGAATAAAAATATAGTCAGTTACTCGATATAAAAGAAACAAAGATGGCATTATATATTTTTATTCAAATACCAATATTATTACGTTGATTCGAAAAACAAGAGCTTTAATAATAATGCTATAATTTGTCTCAGAAAAAATGTACATATAATTTAATGATGGGAGTAAAAGTAATCAGGGGCCAGGGGAGAAAGTCGGTGTGAGGATTGAGTGAGTCAAAAACATTTTTTAAAAATTGAGCTTTTATATAGCGCAATATCCACTAAACGTGCTCAAAGCGCTTTACAAGGGGTCCCTGGCCAACAGCAACATTTAACATGTAGGACGGGACAAGACGCTTGTTAGGCGATATTACATTTTTTTTCGGACAGAGACAGCGCTGTTATCGGCCAGGTACTCATTTTACACCTGAGTACGGTGAGAGAATGTGGGTAAAGAGCCTTCTCCAAGGACTCAACTATGCGCCGAGCGAGGCTCGAACCCAGGACCTACCGATCCGAAAGTGAGTGTCATACCATAAGACCACATAACCCCCATTGTTGCCCACTTTGGCCAATATGAGTGATTTCTGTTGACATCAGACGTTTGTTTGATGGAGTATCTAGATTCCTGTATAAAATGAATAGGTGAGGGTATCTATCAATGGCACAGCGTGGCTCAGCGGTACGGTCTTCGCTTCGTAGCCGAAAGGTACCGAGTTCGACTACTTGCCTCGCTGTGTGGCCTTAAGCAAGTCACCTCGCTCTAAGTAAATTTGCGGCGCTGTACTGCGGCTGACGCCTGGGTTATTCCAGTCTTCCCTTGGAATAGATCCTAAAGATAAATATTCCCTTGGAATTTTTAATTAATTAATTTTTAAATTTAACGATGCTAATAAAATTGAGAAGAAAAGTGTTATGTCAAAAAACTGGTTCCTATTTCATTGGAAGTGTAAAGCCACTCTTCCTGTCTGCTGGCTTCTGGCGTTCAAGTGATGGTGTCTTATTTTCTGGTCTAAATACATGCTGGTCGTCAATAAAAATCATCCATCCTCGCTCTTTAAGGGAATCCCATAGCAACTGGGATAGTTATGCAACCTTGATAAAAAAAAATAAAAAAAGAGCTTTTATATAGCGCAATATCCACTAAATGTGCTCAAAGCGCTTTACAAGGGGTCCCTGGCCAGCAGCAACATTTAACATGAAGGACGGGACATGACGCCTGTTAGGCGATATTACAATTTTTCGGACAAAGACAACGCTGTTAACGGCCAGGTACTCATTTTACACCTGAGTAAGGTGAGAGAATGCGAGTAAAGAGACTTTTCCAAGGACTCAACCATGCGCCGAGCGCGAGAGCTCGAACCCAGGACCTTCCGATCCGGAAGCGAGTGTCATACCACTAGACCACATAGCCGCATGTAACCTATTCATTATTAGTACTCCGAAGTGACTAGGTACATACATACACACTCCCCAAAGATTTGTGAGCCAAAAGAGTAGAGGATTTGACGTCATGACTAGTCTTCCCTATTACCTTATGCGGCTATGTGGACTAGTGGTGTGACGCTCACTTTCGGCTCGGAAGGTCCTGGGTTCGAGCTCGCCTCGCTCGGCGCATAGTTGAGACCTTGTAAAAGGCTTTTTACTCACATTGTCTTACCGTACTCATGCGTAACATGAGTACCTAGTCGTTTACAGAGTTACCTCTGTCCGAAAAAAAATGTACTATCGCCTAACAGGCGTCGTGTCCCGTCCTAAAATATTTAAGTGCTGCTGTTGGCCAGGGACCTCTTCTTGTAAAGCACTTTGAGCACGTTTAGTACGGATATTGCGCTATATAAAAGCCCAATTTAATGCTCAATTTACCTTCGTGGCGATACTGGCCGTTTCCCCTATGCTGGTCTCAATATAAGTCCTCTCTTCCTCTGAGATGGTCGGGTGGTTTGAGGGCTTGTCGTAGGAGAGGAACCACCAACAGGTAGACCAAATGGCGCCCATTATACCTGTTTAAAAAAAGCCGAATAAGAAGAATGATTTTTAAACAATGCGTGTTGTAATAATTTGTATTAACTCTCTCCTTACCGGCCAGT
>NC_088367.1:42448172-42450042 GCF_034508935.2 Berghia stephanieae
AAATAAACAATGATTATGATATCGTGCCAAATTTAAACGAAACATAACAATTTGCTCATAATATTAACAAAACTGTTTTAAAAAGTAATTATGTAAACATAACAATTTGTTCATGATATTAACAAGACTGTTTTAAAAAGTAATTATGTAAACAGAACAAAATATTCATTTGCTATCTCCTGTACTGTAGGCTATGTTATACGTTAAAATATTCCGTTTAACGAATTAATCAAAATTTAATCTGTAAAATCTCCTTTGATTCCTCTTGAAACGTTTCACTAATTGCCTCACGATTTTATTGATTGTGGAAAACTAGAACCCATACCCCTCCCCCCCCCTCTCTCTCTCTCTCTCTCTCTCTCTCTCTCTCTCTCTCTCTCTCTCTCGCTCTATCTCTCGCTCTATCTCTCGCTCTATCTCTTTATATATATATATATTTATATATATATATAATATATAATATATATATATATATATATATATATCTTTCCTCTTTTATCTCTCTTTCCTTCCATCTTTCTCAATTCCTATTTCTTTATCTCCATCTCTCCTCTCTCCTCTCTCTCTCTCTCTCTCTCTCTCCCCCTCTCTCTCTTTTATATCATATATAATATATATAAAATATATATAATATATATATATATATATATATATATATATACCATATATTCTCAAATATTTCCCTCTGCATCTCTCTTCTTCCTCTCTCTCTCTCTCTCCTTCTCTCCCCTTTTTTCTCTCTTTTATCTTCCTACCCTTTTTTCCCCCCTTTCTTTAAATTTCCCCTTTTAATAAATCCAATTTATTTTCTACCCCCCCCCCACCCTCCTCCTTTTTCCTCTCTCTTCTCTCCCCCCCCTCCCCTTTTTCCCCTCCCCCCCCCCCAAAAAAAAAAAAAAAAAAAACAAAAAAAAAAACAAGGAAAAAAAAAAAAAAACCCAAAAAAAAAAAAACAAAACAAACAAAAAAAAAATTTTTTCCCTTTTTTTTTTCCTTTTTTTTCTTTTTCTCCTTCAACCTTTTTTAAATGAAAGCACTCTGTCCATGGGGGGGAAAAAGTTAAATACCCTTTTAAAATGGATGCGGGAGAGCCCTTTTCCAAGACACATCGGGAATTTGATTGCACGAAAGATTAGCTAGGCCTGTCTTGTTTTTCAAACATGATTGGTTGTTGGATAGCTTGTTAATTGTCGAGTTTGGGGGAAGATCGTTTTTTTTTGTTGTGTTTGTGTTGTTTTTTGTTTTGGGTTTTTTGTTTGTTGTGCTGCTTCTGTGGAAAATACCGAAGGGGAATTGAATGAAGTCGTAATAAAACCCAATCAACTTTAAAAGCTTTTCAATTTTTTCCCTCTATTTACTTTTAACCTGTTAAATTTTTCGTAATCTGGAAAGACTGTTTTTAAAAAAATTGGCCCGAAAACACATCCTCAAAATATCGATCGTTTAACTGACCCCAAAAAATCAACAGGACTTCGCGACTCAAATGTTTGAGAGCGTTTGCCAAGAAGGGGGCATTTAAAAACGATCCCCAAATTTGAAGGCGGTTTTTTGGGCCCAAATTTTTTTTTAAAAAAAAACGGGCTTTCCAGAGCTGTTTGGGAGTTAAATCGTTAAAACATAATTAAATTGTGACCACGTGCACTTATTTGAGGCGAAACCCCAATTCCTTAGGGGGGTCATTTTCCCCTAATGGAGACTCCAAAAATGCGCAAAATATTTCCCCCCAAAGTTAAACTCAGCCCATAATGGGTTCGTGGGCCCCGACTTTAATTTTTATATCGCAATTTTTACTTTAGCCTCAAGCGCTTTTTCAATGGGTCCCCAACGAACAGGAACAAACATGTAGAACAGACTGACCCGTTTGGCGATA
>NC_088367.1:42455142-42458188 GCF_034508935.2 Berghia stephanieae
ATGATTATCAAGAAATTCCCCCCCCCCCCCCCCCCCCCCCCACCTCCGCCAAACAATTTTTTTTAATAATTAAAAAAATACTGAAAACATGGGTGCCATCTTTTCGAATAATACTTAAGAAATTATCCTGAGATTCCAGCAAACAAAACAACATCATTATTAACGGGTGCCTTGTTTCCAAACGTGGGCGATCAAACCTCTCTCTCTCTCTCTCTCTCTCTCTCTCTCTCTCTCTCTCTCTCTCTCTCTCTCTCTCTTCTTCTCTTCTTCCCCCTCTCTACAACTCATTCGTTACCCGGATGGTCTGTCTCCACATTACTTCTTCCCCGTGTCCAGTTCCTAGTATTGTCCACCAATTCCATCCTCTATCTTCCAGCTGGTCTCTTTCCATCTATAAATCAGTCCCGTTGTCACCAACATAATCTGTTTTATTAAACTGCCGATTCCCCCCCCCCCCCCCCCCCCCCCCCCCCCCCCCCCCCCCCCCCCCCCCCCCCCCCCCCCCCCCCCCCCCCCCCCCCAGCCACCCTTTCGTCTTTATTTAAAATTTTTTTAGTTATCATTTTACAGATACAGATTGTCCTTTTATAAATGTTATTTATTAATTCAGTTATTCGTTTTTGTTTGTCAGTCTTCGAGATACGCTACGAGACGGAGGGGCGCCTTTTTATCAGATTTCCGTCACCCAGCCCGATCTTTATCCTATACGCAATCATTATTACCTGAAAGGTATCCACTAAAACGCAAAATTCGCTTAAATGCAAACCTCATCACACCTATGTTCCGGATTAACGACAAGTTTCCCCCGTTCATTGCCGATGATAAGTCGCCCAACTCAAAAGTAAATTTTTTGATTCAAGGGTTGAAAAAAAATTTTAACTCAGTTTCTATTGATTTAATAGCAATACATTTTTCGACTTGTAAGAGAAATCCAAAGAGCTTTTAATTTGGAACAAGAGAGATGTTTTTGCATTTAATATCTTATATATTTCATTCACATCGTAGAATTTTTTCCAATTTATTAAGAACGGAAAATGGTTTATTATAAATTTTAAGAAATTTATTGTATTTTTAAAAAAATTAGAGGAACCCTAACTGTTATGATTCAATGAAGTTTCCCCCCCTCATTGTCATACTCGTAACTGGAAAATTGACACGTGATTTAAACGGGTTTCGATGGGATTTAACGAAACAAAATGATTTTTCTATAGACGGCAAAATAGGCTACCCCATTTTCACCTGAAATACGATGGAGATGTGAGTAAAAAGGCCTTTTCCCTGGACTCCCCTATGCGCGAGCGGGGGCTCGTACCCAGGACCTTCAGATCCTAAAGCGGTGTATACCCACAAGACCACATAGCCCTACAATAACGTTTTTAGCACGTTTAGTGGATTTTGCGCTATATAAAAAGCAAGTTTTTTGTGTCTTTTTAAAAGATTCTTTCAGGTCCAAGGCCTGAAAACCGAATGCAATAATGGGTTTTTTTTCACATTGTTGTAAATGACAATTTTTTGGGTTGGTTTTGAGGTATTTCTATTTAACAATGGGAGCATAACAAATTTGGGTAATCAAACCGTTAATAAAGTACGGTATGTGGTATACTGGTTGCACCGTTTCAAATCGGAAGGTCCTGGGTTCGAGCCTTGCTCGGGCATAGTTGAGTCCTTTGGAGAAGGCTTTTTACTCATATTCTCTCACCGTACTCAGGTGTAAAATGATACGTGGCCGTTAACAGCGTTGTCTCTATCTGAAAAAAACATGTAATATCGCCTAACAGGCGGCATTCCCGTCCTAAATGTTTTAAAAGTTGCTGCTGGCCATGGACTCCTTGTAAAGACCTTTGATACGTTTAGTGGATATCGCGCTATATAAAAGCTCAATTAAAAAAAAAGTACCGTCGTTTCCTTCTTTCCTTCCTCCCTCCGTCCCTTCCATATCCATCACACTTCACTAGTTAACAGCAACCCTTCCGCATAAATGCACGGTTTCCCCCTTTTCCCCCCCCAAATCTTTTATTTCTGGGGAGAGAACTCTATGAAAAAGTGACCGAAAACGGGCACTAAGCCAATACAACGACAGTGTCAATACAGGCCATTCCGATCACTCCAGGGGGGATAATATACCCCCAATTCACTTATCTTTCCCCCTGTCATTATCCCCTTGCTCGCCTCTGGCTTGTAGCAATGCTTTCATTTTTATTTTTTTTCCCCCCCTTTTTTAACAAAATTTTCCCCTTTTCCCCTTTTTTGCCTCAGAAATGGGAATCGGGCGTTTAAGAAAAAAAAAAAAAAAAAAAAAAAAAGAAGAAAGGGAAAAAAGGGAAAATTCCCCCATCTAATTATTGGCTCGCGAAATTTTGATCCCCCAAAATTTTTTCGCTCGGAAGATACCCAGTTGTAATGTTCATCACCCCCATAAGCCCCGTTTGGTTAGAATCTCGAATTCGCAAAAGGATCGGATTCGAACCGGTTTTATCTGTCTGATTTAATTTTCTGTCCCCCCCCTTTTTCTCTTCTCCTCTCTCTCTCTCCTTCCTCTCTCTCCTCTTTCTTATCTCTCTCTCTCTGTCTGTCTGTCTTTTCTCTCTTTTCTTCCCCTTTTTCTCTTCTTTTCCTTTTCCCCCCCCCTTTCTTTTATTATTCCTTTTCCTTTTCCCTTCCTTTTTTCTCTTCTCTTCCCCCATCTCTCTCTCTTTGTCGTCTTCTCTTCTTCTAAAATTTTCTTTTCTTCTCTTTTTCTTCCCTTCTTCTTTTACTTTTCCCTCTCTCTTCCTTTCCCCCCCTTTTTTCCCTCTTTCCTCCCCCCTTTTTCTCCTTTATTCTCTCTTAGTCTATCTCTCTCTCTTTATTATATATTTTTATTATATATATTATAATATTTATTTTATTTTTTAAATTTTAATTTTATATTATAGTAAAAACCCGCAATTTCGGGGGAAAAACTTTTTTATTCGATACTGTCCACCTCTTTTGATTTAAGAGGGCAGAAAAGGTAAACAAAGTTGTTGTTTTTGGTATTTTTCGGTTTTTTTTTTTGTGGGCCCCC
>NC_088367.1:42458288-42463288 GCF_034508935.2 Berghia stephanieae
CTCTCTCTCTCTCTCTCTCTCTTCTCTCTCTCTCTCTCGCTCTATCTCTCGCTCTATCTCTCGCTCATCTCTTATATATTATATATATATATATATATATATATATAATATATAATATATATATATATATATATCTTTCCTCTCTTTATCTCTCTTTCCTTCCATCTTTCTCAATTCCTATTTCTTTATCTCCATCCCTCTCTCTCTCTCTCTCTCTCTCTCTCTCTCTCTCTCTCTCTCCTCTTCATATATTTATCTTATATATATAATATATAATATATATATATATATATATATATATATATATATCCATATTTCTCAAATATCCCTCTGCATCTCTCATTCTTCCTCTCTCTCTCTCTCTCTCTCTCTCTCTCTCTCTCTTTATCTATCTCTATCCCTTTCCATCTCTCTTTCTCTTCATCTCTCTCTCTATAATATATCCATATTCATATATTTCTACCTCCCCACCCCACCTCTCTCTCTCTCTCTATCTCTCTCTCTCTCTCTCTCTCTCTCTCTCTTCCTCCCTCACTCCCTCCATTGAAAAAA
Source organism: Berghia stephanieae (assembly GCF_034508935.2). NCBI lineage: Eukaryota > Metazoa > Mollusca > Gastropoda > Nudibranchia > Aeolidiidae > Berghia > Berghia stephanieae. The sequence goes on from NC_088367.1 coordinate 42,458,841, forward strand.
AAAACAAAACAAAACAAACATAAAACAAGTGGACAAGAGAAACTACTATAACTAACGAGAAACACAACAAAACTAAACAAAACAAAACAAAACAAAAATACTACATTTGTGTGCAAAAACTCTTTTAATTTTCTCGTCTTTTCTTCTTCTTCTTCTCTCGAGTCAACAGTCTTAAAATGAAAGCAGCTCTGTCCATACGGGGAGAGCCGTAATGTAGATTAATACCCTATTAAATGGATGCTGGGAGAGCTCCTTTCCAAAGACGACATCGTGGAATTTTGATTGCACGAAAGATTAGCTAGGCCTGTCGTTGTGTTTTCAATCATGATTGGTTGAATTGGGATCAGCTTGTTATGATTGTCGATGTTGGGAAGGATCGTTGTTGTTGTTGTTGATGTTGTGTTGTTGTTGTTGTTGTTGTTGTTTGTTGTGTCTGCTTCTGTGGAAAATTACCGTAGGCGAAGTTGATATGAATGTCGTAATAACTCGAATCAACTTGAAAAGTCTTTTCAATTTTTCCGTCTATGTTGACTTTTAACCTGTTAAATTATGTCGTAATCTGGAAAGACATGTTTTTAAAAAAATTGGCCAGAAAACACATCCTTCAAATATCGATCGATTTAACTGACCAAAAACTATCAAACATGGGACTTCGCGACGTCCAAATGTTTGAGAGCGTTTGCCAAGATGGGGGTCATTTAAATCGATCCCAATTTGAAGGACGTGTTTTCTGGCCAATTTTTTTTAAAAAATACGTGTCTTTCCAGAGCTGTTAGGCAGTTAAATCGTTAAAAACATAATTAATTGTGACCGACGTGCACTTATTTGCAGGTCTGATAACCCAATTCCTTATGGGCTCATTGTCGTAATGGAGATCTCCAAAAATGACGCAAAATATTTCCCAATGTTAAACTCAGCCCATAAGTGGGTTCGATGTCTTGAGCTTGAATTTTTATATAGCGCAATTTTTACTTTATGCGCTCAAAGCGCTTTACAAGTGGTCCCTAACGAACAGGAACAAACATGTAGAACGAGACATGACGCCTGTTAGGCGATAGTACAAATTTTTCCGACGGTGAGAGAATGTGAATGACGCGCCTTTTCCAAGGACTCCACTATGCGCCGAGCGAGGCTCAAACTCGGGACCTTCCGATCCGAAAGCGAGGGTCATACCACTAGACCACCTAGCGGCACAGACCTGAATATATGTACACGTCGATTGTGGGAAAGAAATGCTGTTGGCATAATATTATATGCTCCTGGCGGTGATCAAGAACTAAACTCAAGCAAGGGAACGGAGCAGATAGAGGGAATCTGTTCAGGACTTATGCGACTCCTGGTGCTGAAGGAGTGAAGGTTAAGGTTAAGTTTGATTTTTGTGGCTATAAATTCTTCTTCTTTCTTCTTCGTTCCCCCTCATGTTGCCTTCATGTTTGAATGGCCAGTTGGTGAAGGAACTCCGTTATCTTCCTCTGATCTGTCAAGAACCCATACTGTTTGGTCTGTAGTGGTGGTACCAGACCAAACCCCCTACTCTTGTTGTAGCATACTTTGGGCATATCTGGAGTATAATATAGTGTACGGCACCGAAAATCGTGCTGAAACTGAACTGTGATCTAGCCTGAACGACGGTACCACTTGTGATTACAAGAGATAAAGTTGTCACTGAGTAATTAATTACCGCCGCAGGCGATTGAGTAAGGAGAGAGCACTAAATATGAAAATTATGCATAAAACATGCATTTTAAAATTATCCCCCCCCTCCCCCCTCCCTCGTTTGAATGCTTCGGTGGTGAAGGAACACCCTTGTCTTCCTCAGTTCTGTCAGGGACCCATACAGTTTCGTCTACAGAGGTTAGGTACCATGCCAAAAAATCCCCTCTTGCTGTTTTGGAGTATATGGTGGGCGTCTTCTTCTCCTTTCTTCACCACGATCACACATGCTTGTTCCTCCTATTTGAAAAATCTTGTTCATATGGTGCTTCAGGTGATGGTGTCCTGATCGCAGGCTAGAGATTGTGACTTGGTCTTTTCTATTTAATAGTTCGATTGGCTCACTTTTATTGAAGCTCGGGTGCGTCTTGTACCAGTTGGCTTTCGCAGGGGCTTTGATGACCTTAGCTCCATTTGAATAATAGACTATGTGTTCAACTATTCGCTTCATGACATGATGGCCACTCATAACTCACTTTGAAAATACAGGTTTTTAAAATAATATTTGGCCAGAAAACTCTTCCTTCAAATATCGATCGATTAAAATAACCTTCACCTTCTCAAAAACCCTCAAACTTGGGACTTTAAGGAAGTCTTCACGGAAGTCCCATGTTTGAGAGTTTTCGACAAGATGAGGGTCATTGTGATCGATAGATAATTGAAGGCAGGACGTGTTTTCTGGCCAAATATTTTAAAATGGGTTTTCTCATGGAACGCCAGCACTACTAATAAGACAGTTCGTCAATAAAAGGAAATGAGCAGAGATACAATCTGGAAGCAACGACTGCTATCGCCGTCACCTGCCTCAGAATCTATCAGCAGATAATAATAAAGTCCCCTCATCCCCCCCCCCCCCCTCCTTATCCCCACAACTCCTTCGGTTTATAATTTACATCTTCATACTCCTATTCCTCATCCTCTTACACACACACACACATACACATACACAAACACGCACATGAACATACTACACAAACACAAACACACACACGAATAATCAGAGCCTCCTTCTTTCTCTCTGTCTCTGTCTCTCTCTACTCTCTCTCTCTCATACACACACACAGACGCACGCACACAGACACACACACACACACACACACACACACACACACACACACACAAACAAACACAATATACCTATTCCAAAATTTGCCATTAAATTTTGGTTCGCTTAGAGTAGCCATACAAAAAAATAAAACTTGGAAACTTTTCTCAATATATTATGACCTCTCTCTCTCTCTCTCTTTTTCTCTCTCTCTCTCTCTCTCTCTCTCTCTCTCTCTCTCTCTGTGTGTGTCTCTCTCTCTCTATCTATCTCTCTTTCTTTATCGATCTCTCTCTCTCTCAAATTCCATCTTTCTCTCTCCCCCCCCCCCCCCCCCCCCCCCCCCACTCTCTCTCTCCCTATCCCCTCAATATTTCTTGTAGTCTTCATACCAACCCACTCCTTTCCTCACCACCCCTCCCATATCCTCTTATATCTCTGTCTCTGTATCTCTCTCTCTCTCTCATTCTTTTTCTGTCTGTCTGTCTCTCTTTCATTCTCTCTCTCTTTCTTCCACACCCCCCCCCCTCTCTCTCTTTCCTCCACACTCCCCCCTCTCTCTCTTTCCTCCACACACACTCTCTCTCTCTCTTTCCTCCACACACGCCCTCTCTCTCTCTTTCCTCTACACCTCTCTCTCTCTCTCTCTTTCTCTCTCTTTCTCTCTCTCTCTCTTTCTCTCTCTCTTTCTCTCTCCCTCCACACCTTTCTTCCACCCTTCCCATCCACCTAATACAATAATAATATGACTATCTCCATCTCCTCTACATAATTTTAATATCATACTTCTCCCCACAGTTAAATGAGAAGGGGGGGGGGGGCGTGCTTCTCCCAGACACATCTCTCCTCCCCCCCCCCTCTTCATCATCGTCGTCATCATCATCATCATTCCCCCCTCCCCTGTACAATATTGTGAGCGGATTACTTTAAGCTCTTTACGTTCAAATTAGCTCTTTAGGGCCTATGAATCGGCTGGCGGCAGTCAGAGAGATGTCAATAAAGATGAGATAATAGGCACTACGGCCAAACATATACACAACACATTTTTCAATTTTGGCCATAAATTATTTAGTTTTACTTACTTCAAATTCCTATCAAATTAAAATGACCCCAAACTTGGCGAAAAGTATCGAACCTGAGACTTCTAATATATTCCGAAGAAGAGATTTTTGTTATTCTGGAAGTTGGAGATTGTCGTAATTCGTCAATGTTTAAAAACTAAATATTTTCTGGCCAAATTGAGTTCCGAAAATTGTTTGTATTTTACAGCACAGAAGGATAAAGGTAATATGAAGCAGAGTTGCCCGTTAGGATTCGAAAGAAAAAAAAAACCCGCCAAAGATAAACAAAAGTAAACTAAACCAAAACGTAGTTTTAATACGGCATAAAACTAATAAAGACCAAATGGATGTAAAATGATGTTAGAATAGTCAATAATTACGACCGACTTCCTCTTCACCTATTTGCAAATCTGACTACCCAAATTATGCCATACTCTAGAAAAACAAACAATATTTAGAGTGTTTTTGCCAGAAAACTCGTCCTTCAAATCTCGATCGGTTTACTTGAGCTTTTATATAGCGCAAACGTGCTCAAAGCGCTTTACAAGGGATTCCTGGCCAACAGCAACACATAAGATGTAGGACGAGACATGACGCCTGTCAGGCGATATTTCAAATTTTTGGGACAG
>NC_088367.1:42468288-42480788 GCF_034508935.2 Berghia stephanieae
TGTTTTGCTAAAGAGATTATTTATCGCAAGAACTTTACTGCTATTGTGCTTGATTGATAAAAAATCTATATTTATGTTAGTTGAGTGTGAAGTTTTGGGGAAAATCCTGAAAATAGCTGGTAAGGAGAAAGTTAATCTACTACCTTTACCATAGAGACATCAGGTCAGATGTCTGTAGGCTGACATGACAGTGTATGTGGCAATGACTGACTGAGCGTTAATGGGTATATTTGTCAAATCGTGATAATATTGTTGTCAAGAGCTTTGAGCCAATCAATAAACAAACATACCACGCGCTAATAAATTAAATATGTTACCAAAGGGTTGGAATAGGTAGGCTACCTCTTTTTGTGAACTATGAGGGATTAATCATTATATGTTGACATAATAAACAGAGGTAGTTTGCTGAGATTTAGCTAAAAGTATAGATGGAAGGAAATTGACATCACTCAGCTCTTTTCTATTGTTTTAGCCAGCTATTTTTATGAGTTGTTATTCTCCCCTATATTCCACCAATTCACCGATCAGATTTTAAATGTTTAAGGTTTACACATAGTTTTTTTTTTGGTGTGTGTCTGTGTGTGTTGGTACGTTATACCCGATAGTCGGATGATGTGAATATTCTAACTAAGTGCACAGCATCAATAGTAGAAATTCATTACGATATGACAAGTCTGTCAACGCAAATTGACTTCATCTTTTGTCTGCTGGGATAACAGATTCAATGCCTGTCCTGATGATTTTGATCTTCATTCAAACACCCACAATACTAATATGTCTTGGTTGAACCAAATTTAACTTTCAATGGCGTTTCTATATTACGTAAGCATCGACAATGTACATTGACTTCATCTTTTGTCTGCTGGGATAACAAATTCAATGCATCGACAATGTACATTGACTTCATCTTTTGTCTGCTGGGATAACAGGTTCAATGCATCGACAATGTACATTGACTTCATCTTTTGTCTGCTGGGATAACAGATTCAATGCATCGACAACCCCCCCCCCCCCCAACCATCCTAAATAAAAAATCCAACAAAACCACAACCCCCCCCCCGAAAAAAAACCAACAAAAAACAAAAAAAAACAAAACAAACAAAACAAACAAACCCCACAAACATATAAGCACCCCTCTGCCCCCTCCCCCCCCTCCCCCAAATAAATAGAAATAAAAAGAAACTAAAAAAAAAAACAAAAAAAAAAAAAAACCAACAAAACACCAAAAAAAAAAAACAAAAAAAACCCCAACAAAACAAAATACAAAATAAAATATAACCAATGGAATGACCATAACGTTTTACAAAGGCATCCTAGCAAACAACACCACGTCACATGTAAAACGAGACTTCACGCCTGTTAGGCAATATTGCAATCTGTTTTTGTTTATTTCGCTGTTAGCGGCCAGGTACTCATTTTACACCCAAGTACAGTGAGAGAATGCAAGTTAAGAGTTTATTCCAAGGACTCAAATATTTAGCTGATCAAGGCTCGGAACTCGAACCCAGGACCTTTCGATCCGAAGACGAGGGGCATAAAACTACTGCCGTACTCTGGAAAAAAAAAACACCAACCCATATTTTAAAATTTGGTCAGAAAACTCGTCCTTCAAATATCGATCGATTTAAATCTCTCCTTACCGATCAATTTCGGTATTTTCCCAAAAAAGGCAGGCTTACCCAGCAGAAAAATTGATTTTTTTAAAGCTCAAACAATCTCTCTACAAAGCAACTTTAAGTTCTTATTAATTAAACAAAGATCATTCTTGCAAAGTTTGTGATTTATACAAAATTAATCTGAATTAGAAAAATGTATATTATTGTGTCGTAACAAATGTGACGATTTTGCTGTAGGTGATAAGGAAAGGGTTAAATGACCCTCATCTTGGCGGAAAATTATCAAATCTGTGACTTCCAGAGTACGACAGACTAGACCACATAGCCGCACAGAACAAAAAAAAAAAAAAAAGTAAAAAGAAAAGAAATGAAAACTTCCAAGAAAGTTGTGAAATATCCTAACAATGTTCTAATTCCATATTAACCGACCCAATTCGGGTGTTCAACACGAGACGACAAAATAAGACATACAAGTAATTATATTGTTTCATTGAATCCCTGGGGCGAACCCTCAACCAGCTAACTGGCGTATTTTCTGGAATAAAAATCGTATTTAAAAATTTGGCCAGAAAACTCGTCCCTACAAATTAAATATCTATCCATATTTAAATTACTCTCATCTTGGCAAATAAACGCTCAAATCTTGTATCCATCGCAAAGTCCCAGGTTTGAGAGTGTTTTTTCCCCAAGATGAGGGTCATTTAAATCGAGGACGAGTTTTCTGGCCAAATTTTTAAATACGAGTTAGTTTTCCAGCCCCGAGTACGGCAGATAACTGGTTAACCAAGTCTTGGAGAAAATTATCTATAATATTGCTTTTTTTGTCGAAATAATTTGGCCGTTGTCTGTCATTATAAAGTAAATATGTCGTAACCGCATAACAGAATATAATAAAATACAATCTAATATAATATAGATATGTTCATAACAGGCGAAACTTTCTTGAGGCGAAGATATGGGGGAATGGGATATAATTTGATACGCCGAGAATGTTAATATGCGCCTGGAACACGGATAATGTGTGATGTTGTAGACTGTTATTATTTATTGGTATTTTAGGAATCGTCGGATCCGTTTAGGAAGTTTATCTTCATGGCATGATGAAGATGATGGCAATGGTGATCATGGTGATGAAATTGATGATGGTGATGGTGGTGATGATTATGATGATGATGGTGGTGATGATGATGATGGTGGTGATGATAATAATAATAATAATAATAATAATAATAATAATAATAATAATAATAATAATAATAATAATAATAATAATAATAATAAAATATAATAATAATAATAATAATATAATAATAATAATAATAATAATAATAATAATAATAATAATAATAATAATAATAATAATAATAATAATAATAATAATAATAATAATAATAATGATGATGATGGTGATGATAATATATATATATTATATATATATATATATATATATATATATATATATATATATATATATATATATATATATATCCTTTCTTAAAAAAATATAGCATTGTGGAGAACATTGTGCTTATTTGAGTCAATAAAAAAATTGATACGGCGCACAACTCTACTGAAAGATTTGAAAATTAGAAATGTATTTTTTACAGATAGATAAACAGATAACTTGATTTCCTTTTATAATTTAAAGTCAGTTTGAAAGTTCGTTGAGTCAAACAGATAATATCATAAAATATGTACCGACGACACTTGGCTCCCAAAATCAACTAATTTTGACACTGTAAAAAGTTGTCAATTTGCGTCATCTATTTATTACATCAAGTATTATTATTACTTCCGTTGTGTTGTTGATTTAGCGGTGATCAGTTTTGTTATGATATGTTTGTGTGTGTGTGTATGTGTGTGTATGTTTGTGTGTGTGTTGTGTGTGGTGTATACATGTGTGTGTGTGTGTTGGCATTTTTCAGCAAATCGTGGCATTCATAGTGATATTATTCACTTGATCACATGAAGGTATTTCAGTCGCCATTTTGATTCTTTTTTTACTATTAGGGTTAGCTCGAGAGGTTAGTCATAAGTGTTATTAAAGGTGCTAGGGTGTTTGTTTTTCCATAAGTTAAGTAAAGGGGAGACATTCCGAAAGCTCCTACATCCCCAGTATTCTTTAAATTTGTATTTTCACCTTTGATCTTTTGTCAGCACGGTGGTAGAACAGCACATTCAACGTTCAAAATTCCAATTCCAATAACGGATAACAGCACCTGTAGCATCAGTCGCCAATCAGACACAGCTAAGTTACTGAAGAGTAGTTCTCTCATAATTTGGGATGAAGCACCTATGATGGACAGGCGTGTGTTTGAATGTGTGAGCAGGACATTTTGTGACATAACAGGCAGTTCAAAACCTTTTGGGGGCAAAGTGGTTGTACTTGGATGGGATTTTCGGCAAATTCTACCTGTTGTTAACAAAGGAAGTGAAGCCGATATATTAAGTGTCACACTTAACAAGTCAATTATTTGGAATTTTGTCACCATTTTTCACATGAACAAGAACATGAGGGTTACTGATGACAATAACTGTTTTGCAAATTGGCTTCTCCGCATCGGAAATGGTACAGAACCGGTTTTCAGCGAAATAGGAATGTATTCTGTTAGATTACCTACAGCGCTATGCCTTCCTGAAAATGACCCAGAATGCTTGATAAATGCTGTATACAATGATTTGAATCTGAACTTTGCGGATGAACGTTATCTATCAGAGAGAGCAATTTTGACTACAACCCATGAAAATGTTGACAGAATAAATGCAGCCGTTCTGTCCAGGTTGACCTCATCAACTGAACAAATTTACCGCAGTGCTGATTCCATTCAAAGTGACTCTGACATCAACTTATACCCGATTGAATTCTTGAACGAACTTACACCTCCCGAATTCCTCCACATGCATTACATTTGAAAGCGAACACGTCAGTCATGCTGCTTAGAAATATAAATCCTAAATCAGGCCTCCTAAATGGCACCCGTTTGTTAATAATTAAATTAGGTTCAAAAGTATTAGAAGCCAAGATAATTACCGGTAGTAGAGCTGGCGACATAGTGTTTATCCCTAGAATCAATCTGACGACAACTGATTACCATTTATTATAAATAGAAGACAGTTTCCGGTAAAATTGTCATATGCAATGACAATTAACAAGTCTCAGGGGCAGACATTAAGCAAGGTGGGGATTTTCTTACCACAACCGGTATTCACACACGGACAACTGTATGTTGCTGTGTCACGGGTCAGAGGCTATAGTGGCTTACACTTCATGTTGGGCCACACAGAAAAATCAACCGAAGATATACCAAATTACACAGACAACGTTGTTTACCAATCTGCCCTCATTAAATCATTAAATGATGGTGAGTACAGTATCGAATGAAAATAGTTCTTTCCCCGCGAAATTGCGGGCTTTTTACTAGTATATATATATATATATATATATATATTATATATATATATATATATATATAATATATATATATAAAGAGAGAGAGATAGACTGAGAGAGAGAGATAGAGAGAGAGAAAGAGAGGAGGGAGGAAGAGAGGGAGAGAGAGAGGGGGAAAGGAGAGAGAGAGAGGGAGATAGATAGAAAGAGAGAGAGGGAGAGAGAGAAAGAGAGAGAGAAAGAGAGAGATAGAGAGAGAGAGAGACAGACAGACAGAGAGAGAGAGATAGAGAGAGAGAGAGAGAGAGAAAGGAGAGGGAGAGAGAGATAGGGAGATAGATAGAAAGAGAGAGAGGGAGAGAGAGAAAGAGAGAGAGAAAGAGAGAGATAGAGAGAGAGAGAGACAGACAGACAGACAGAGAGAGAGAGATAGAGATAGAGAGAGAGAGAGAGAGAGAGAGAGAGAGAGAGAGAGAGAGATGAAAAGAGGAGGGGACAGAAAATTAAATCAGACAGACTACACCGGGATTCGAATCCGATCCTTTTGTCTGTAATTCGAGAGTTCTACCAACTGAGCTATGATGTGAGGTGATGAGACATGATGACAACTCGGTATCATTCCGATGCGTAGAAAAATTTTCGGGGATCGAAAGTTCGCGAGTCCATATTAATTATGATGGAGGGAATTATCCCTTTTTTCTCCCTTTCTTCTTTTTTTTTTTTTTTTTTTTTTTTTCTTGAAACGCCCGATTCCGGATTTTCTGAGGCGAAATAAGGGGAGGGAATTTTCGTTAAAAAATGGCGGGGAAAAAAATAAAAATGAAAGCGATTGTCTACAAGCCAGAGGCGAGCAAGGGGGATAACTGACAGTGGTGGAAAGATGAGTGAGTGAGATTGGCGGGGTATATTATCGCCCCTGGCAGTGATCGGATGGCCTGTATTGACACTGTCGTTGTATTGGCTTAGTGCCCGTTGTCGTGTCACATTTCATAGAGTTCTCTCCCCAGTAAATAAAAGATTGGCGGGTGAAAAGGGGAAACCGTGCATTTATGCGGAAGGGTTGCTGTTAGACGTAGTGAAGTGTGGATGGAGTATGGAAGGGACGGAGGGAGGAAGGAAAGAAGGAATACGACGTGTACTTATTTTTTAATTGAGCTTTTATATAGCGCGATATCCACTAAACGTGATCAAAGGGCTTTACAAGGAGTCCATGGCCAGCAGCAACATTTAACATTTAGGACGGGACATGCCGCCTGTTAGGCGATATTACATTGTTTTTTCAGATAGAGACAACGCTGTTAACGGCCACGTACTCATTTTACACCTGAGTACGGTGAGAGAATATGAGTAAAAAGCCTTCTCCAGAAGGACTCAACTATGCACCGAGCAAGGCTCGAACCCAGGACCTTCCGATTTGAAATCGAGTGTCATACCAGTATACCACATAGCCGTACTTATTAACAGGTTTGATTACCCAAATTGTTATGCTCCCATTGTTATAATAGAAATACTCTCAAACCAACCCAAAATATTGTCATTTACAACAATGTGAAAACAAACCCATTATTGCATTCGGTTTTCAGGCCTTGGACCTCGAAAGAATCTTTTAAAAAGACACAAAAAACATTAGCTTTTATATAGCGCAAAATCCACTAAACGTGCTAAAAACGTTATTGTACGGCTATGTGGTCTTGTGGTATGACACTCGCTTTAGGATCTGAAGGTCCTGGGTACGAGCCTCGCTCGGCGCATAGTGGAGTCCATGGAAAAGGCTCTTTACTCACAGTCTCTCATCGTATTCAGGTGTAAAATGAGTAGCCTATGTTGCCGTCTATAGAAAAATCATATTTGTTTCGTTAAATCCCATCGAAAACGCTTTAATCACGTGTCAATCTTCCAGTTATCGAGTATGACAATGAGGTGGGAATACTTGCATTGAATCGATAACAGTTAGTGGTTCCTCTAATTTTTTTAAAAATACAATCAATTTCTTAAAATTTATATAAACCATTTTCCGTTCTTAATATTGGGAAAGAATTCTACGATGTGAATGAAATATATAAGATATTAAATGCAGAAAACATCTCTCTGTGTCCAAATTAAAAGCTCTTTGGATTTCTCTTACGAAGTCGAAAAATGTATTGTCTATTAAGTCAATAGAAACTGAGTTAAAATTTTATTCAACACTTGAATCACAATTACTTTTGAGTTGGTCGACTTATCATCGTGGCAATTGAACGGGCATCTTGTCGTTAAGTATCTGGAACTAGAGGTTGTGATGAGGTTTGCATTTAAGCGAATTTGCGTTTTAGTGGATACCTTTCAGGTAATAATGATTGCGTTATAGAGATACAGATCTGGGGCTGGTGACGGAAATCTGATAAAATGGACGCCTCCGTCTCGTAGGCGTATCTCGAAGACTGACAAACAAAATCGAATAACTGAATTAATAAATACATTTATAAATAGGACAATCTGTATCTGTAAAATGATAACTAAAAAAATTGAATATATGACTGAAAGGGTGGGCTGGTTGGGGGGGGGGGGGGGGGGGGGGGGGGGAATCGGCAGTTTAATAAAACAGATTATGTTGGTGACAACGGGACTGATTTATGAGATGAAGATGAGGAAGAAGGGACCAGTACTGGAAGATGACACGGGGTAACAATATAGGACTGAGGGAGAAGTGGAGACGCCATCCGGGTTGTTGTTTTGTTTGCTGGAAACTCAGGATAATTTCTTAAGTATTATTCGAAAAGATGGCACCCATGTTTTCAGTATTTTTTAATTATTAAAAAAAAAATTGTTTGGCGGGGGTGGGGGGTGGGGGGTATTTCATTGATTCATTCATATCTATAAGGAATCGTTGGTGTCACCAAATTTTATTTCTGACTGACCGTGTCAAATCGGTGTTATGGCCGAGAAACACTGAGGCCAAAAAGTAACATTTAAGTGAAAAGGGCTGATCTAAAATCTGAAATTTGAAATTTGAAATTTTAGATTTATGCACTTTGTGAAACTATACAAAAATCTAATTAATAAAACACAATGAACAAGTAGGAATATTGCAACTTCGAGAGAGAATAAATTAACAAAAAACTCTCTCTCTTTCTCTCTCTCTCTCTCTCTCTCTCTCTATCTATCTATCTATCTATCTATCTATCTATCTATCTATCTATATATCTATCTATCTATCTATCTATCTATCTCCCCCACTCCACTCAAGATTCGGAGAAAAATTGAAAAAAAAAAGAGTAAATAACTCACCGAAACAGTAGAATCCTGACTGCCATCCCATGTATCTCGTCAGCACGCCACTGAGGGGCATTCCAAGCACAGCGCCAGCGTACGAACCTGGGGAGTTTGAAACAACATTGAAACATCGATTCGGGTTGGGTGTTGTTGTTGTTGGGATTGTATTGTAGTGGAGTTGGTGAGATGGTGGTGGTGGTGGTGATGGTGAATATTATGGAATGATGATGATGATGATGATGATGATGATGATGATGATGATGATGGTGATGATGATGATGAGGATGATGATGATGATGATGATGATGATGATGATGATGAGGATGATGAGGATGGTGATGATGTTGATGTTGTTGTTGTTGCTGATGATGATGATGATGATGCTGATGATGATGATGATGATGATGGTGATGATGATGATGATGATGATGATGATGATGATGAATAAAGTGGTGATGGTGGTCATCATATTATCATCATCGTCGTCATCATCATCATCATCATCATCATCATCATAATCATCATCATCATCACGATGTGAAATAGAAATAATATGGTTCCACATGGCCTCCTGCTAGGGGAATATATGAAACATTTTGAAGCGGATTGAGCATCGTGGTAAATTCGCGGAAATGCTCTTTATAAATGTCCATATTTGTTTTGTTTTTAATTTTTTTTTTGATTTTCATATCCCCTTGTAAGAGGAGGTTTCATGATAAAAGAACAACCAGGAACCCCCCCCCCCCCCCACACACACACACGCAAAACAAAGAAAAAAAACAAAGACAAAAAAAAAGAAAACAAACAAACCAAAACCAAAAAAATAAGTACAACCCCCCCCCCCCCCCAAAAAAAAACCCCCACAAAAACAAGAAGAAAACAACCTAAAATAACCTAGATGAGTAGGAGTATAAAACACACAAAGAGTTAAAAATAAGCAATCAATCAAAGAACAAACAAAAAACAATAGGCTGTGGTTTTCCATTTCTCCATCTTTCAACGAGGCGTTCGGAATTGAACGTTAAAAATTGCCTCGCCAAAAAAAGATTATGGTCATTATATATGTCGCCATTTTCCTTTTCAAAATTCTGTTATAATAATATTATTTTAAACTATTATTATTATTATTATTATTATTATATTATTATTATTATTATTATTATTATTATTATTATTATTATTATTATTATTATTATTATTATTACTATTATTATTATTATTTGTGGCATATAAAAACCTCCCATTATATCGTTGAGAGAGGTTAAAATCGTTAATAGAAGGGTTTTCGATCGACGACGACGACAAATTATTGGCATTGTCTTGGCAAGAAAAGTCGAGTCGTGCTAACATTTATTATTGTGGTCGGACGGAAATAAACATAATAATTTATGTATAGGGTAAGTAGCGACAACCGTTAAGAGTAAGAGGTAAATTGTGACCCCTCGCCTCAAAACGGCATTAAGTCGGGATGACTAAGATGCTGAAAATTAGATTTGTAGCCAGAAATATCAGACTTGCGTTCAGTTTATAAATTGTATTGAGGAGAATGAATATCATATTTCAGGTTGCTAAATACCAGTAATTTATTATTTTTGTCCAGTTTCACTTTAATTTGACTTTTTAGCATCTGGTCTATCCCGACATAATACCGCTTTGAGACGTTGGGTCACAATTGTCCTCTTTGTACGACATAATTATTCATCTTTTGTCTTTATACCGTTGGCATTCGAGATAGAGGAAGAAGATTCCAGTATCTTTCTTCTCCCAAGCTAATTATTTTATTATGGTAGGGTTTTTTTTTCCGACTCCTTCCAGCCCCTGACCACTCAGTAGCAGTGATTGGGTAGCTGATATTAGATCTATCGGAAAGCGTCCTATCCAAATATAATAATAATGATAATAATAATGAAATTTATTTATATTGCGCCCAATCCTCTATACCATAAAGCTCTAGGGGCATAACAATAACTTCAATACATTCAAAATTTGGCAATAAAACTAGTCATTCAAATATCGATCGATTTAACTGCCGCTCAGCTTGGCTAAAACTCTTAGACCTGGGACTTCTTCGCGAAGTCCCATATTCGAGAGTTTTTTTTGTTGCTGCTAAGATGAGGGTTATTTAAATCGATTAATATTTGAAGGATGAGTTTTCTGGCCAAATTTTTAAATGCGTATTTTTAAAATAGAATGTCAGTTAATTGACTAATTATTGCTATTGGCTAAGGACCCCGTATAAAGCCTTTTAATCACGTTTAGTGTATATTACGATATATAAATAGCCAAGTTTGTTCAGTTACAAAAAGCTCCAAAAAACTTACCACAGAAAGAGATGGTGGCCAGCATTGAGCGTTCGAGGGGAGGGGCCCAGTGTCTCCAGATGCCATGACAAGCGGGGTAGGTCACTCCCTACGTAATGAGACAAATAGGGTCATTCATCATCATCACCATCATCATCATCGTCATCGTCATCGTCATCATCATCATTATCATCATCATCATCATCACCATCATCATCGTTGTCGTCGTCATCGTCATCATCATCATTATCACCATCATCATCATCATTATCATCATCATCATCATCATCATCATCATCATCATCATCATCATCATCATCATCATCATCATCATCATCACCATTATCATAATTATTATCATCATCATCATCATCATCATCATCATCATCATCATCATCATCATCATCTGAAAATGATTTTATAACCACCATCAAAAACAAACAAACAAAACAAAACAACAAGAAAACACACAAGAACGATATCGGTCCTTTTGTTCTCGTGGGGAATGCTCTACCAACTACCTCACCCTCTCTGTTATGATAATAAGTAATAAGTCTTAGTGTGATCTACGGCCTTAGAACGGTTACATGATATTGTAGAATTGAGACCAAAAGCTAGCGTCGATGTCGCAATTTTGATTCTAATAAAAGTCAACTTTTGTTTTTGATTTTTAAAAAATATTTCTAACATGTTTTTAAAATTTTTATTTTTGGGTATATAACAAGCAACCACAGAATCCAGCTGTTATAGATAGTGTGGATTGGCTAAGAAACTCACAACATCGCCATCCGGAACTATAACGGGCCTACACACAAAACGATGTGTAACCATGAACTTTAATAGTCTGGTTAATTCAGTATAGTGAGATTTACTCATAAAGGCGGATGGCAAAAAACAAAAAAAAAAAAAAACAACAAACAAAAAAAAACAAAAAACAAACAAACACAAAAAAAAAAACAAAAAACAAAAACAAAAACAAAAACAAAAATAAAACAAACAACAATCAATAACAAAGACCTGAATGACGTCATCTTCATTCTATCTATATGAACGGGATAGATTTTCAATTTTGTTATTAAGCGTCGCGCGGTAATGAACCAACAAAATGTTCATAGTACATAACATTATTATTGGCACCGCCATCGGCACCATAGACCTTGTCGTGATAGACACAATTATGGCGGAGCGGGCCGCCCACCGGAAATAGGAGGTGTGACATGCGCACTGATCAAAATGAGACCTTGTCACGCACACAAAAAGGCTGAATGGCAATCAGGAACTGAGATGGAAATTGGATAGAGAGAGAGAGAGAGAGAGAGAGAGAGAGAGAGAGAGAGAGAGAGAGAGGGAGAGAGAGAGAGATGGGATGGTAATGATACAAGATTACTCATTATGAGTTTATAGATAGAGATATGGATAGATAGATTAGAGAGATAGATAGAAAGATAGATATATAGATAGATAGATAGGTAGGTAGATAGGTAGGTGAGCAGGTACATATATAGATAGACAGATAGATAGATAAGACAGAAAGATAGATTGTTTGATGGATGGATAGATGGCTTGATGGATGAGTTGATCGATAGGATAGGTAGATAGATACACAAACAGATAGACAGATAGATATTTTGTGAGGGGTTGAAATGCGGATCTGTTTGAGTGCTCAACTATATAAAAGAGCATTAAAGATCGACAGACAGATAGACGGATTTATGAAAGTTGATGGAAATAAAGAAGATAGATAGATGGATAAATATATCATTAAGGACGTATCCCGGTCTGAATATTATTAAATCTGACGGATATGAAAGGAGCATTAAAGATCGACAGATAGATAGACGGATGATGGAAAATGGATGGAAATATAGAAGATAGATAGATGGATAAATATATCATTAAGGACGTATCCCGGTCTGAATATTATTAAATCTGACGGATATG
>NC_088367.1:42488288-42498288 GCF_034508935.2 Berghia stephanieae
CTCATTGCATAACCCTGGACCTTGGTACAAATGTGTCAGTGCATAACATAATCAGCCGGACGATCTAAATTTTAGATTTACATTCTTTTTTTGAAGAACAGAGCATTTTAATCTTTATTTGAAGAAAATCGGGTGATTTCTCATGAAGGTATGGTCAGATGTATGGGAAAGGTATCCAGCAACTTTTCTCAAAATTTCATACTTTTTCAACTTGACTAGCTGTAGAAACTATTTAGAAGTGAAATTAAGCTTTGATATTTCCCTAAGATGTAGAAAAGGGTTGATTTAATCATTTATGACAAGAACTCATTTTTGATAAAAATTGGCCTTCTAACTGAACTTGGCAATATCTCAGTTCAAACCTTTTCACCATCCGACTGATTTTGCCATTCACTGTAACATTTAATGTCCTAGTAGTCCTTCAGAGTCTGTGAATCCGGAGTTTATCTCAAAATACTGTGAGGCAGATCTAAGTAATAAGTCTTTTAGAGCCATGAGGTACACGAAGCCAGTGAACGAGTGTTTACCGCAATGTTCTTTCCGACAGATTTAAGTCAGTAGCCCCTCAGAGCCATGAGACACGTGTAGGCGGAGTTTATAGAATAGTCCTTCAGATCCATGAGGCCAAAGAATCCAGTGTTTACTGCAAAAACGCCAGATCCAAGTGAGATGTCCTTCAGATCCACGAGGCCAATGAATCCTGAATTCATCGCAAACTACTTTCGCCAGATCTAAGTTATCCTTCAAATCCACGGGGCCAATGAATCCTGAATTCATCGCAAACTACTTTCGCCAGATCTAAGTTATCCTTCAGATACACGGGGCCAATGAATCCTGAATTCATCGCAAACTACTTTCGCCAGATCTAAGTTATCCTTCAGATCCACGGGGCCAATGAATCCTGAATTCATCGCAAACTACTTTCGCCAGATCTAAGTTATCCTTCAGATCCACGGGGCCAATGAAGCCGGAATTTATCACTAACTACTTTCCTTAAGATCTAAATAAGTAATCCTTAAGTAAGCCAGAGAATCCGAAATTATTGAAAAGTACTTTCCGGTAGCTCTAAGTAAGTAGGCCTTCCTTCAGAACCATGAGGTCCATGAAGCAAAATACTTTCGCCAGATCTAACAGACCCAGCAGTTGCTACCCAATTACTGCTTGGTGGTGGCATATTATTATATTACGAAGTAAAGACTTTCTAGCCAAAATTTTCATAGAAGTGTTTTTGTCATTGCACAATGGAGTATTATACAAATGAGTGAAAGGGCAATCGCATTACTAATCGATCGCATAAAAAACTGGATTGGGACTATTTGGACAGATTTCATAAATGGACCAAGAATTTTGTGTGTGTGTGTGTGTGTGTAATGTGTATGTGTATGCGTTAACTGTTAAGTCAATAATGCTCATATGTGTTGACATTGATTTTGTAAACAAACACAACGCGTTGTAATTACCTGTCATTCAGAAATGGGGATCTGGTTTCGTGTCATGGATGTTATGAATGTGAAGGGGTTCCGTGATTTTTTATCAGTTCATTGAGCAGTCGCCCCCAAAAAACTCGTCCTTCAAATATCGATTGGTCAACCAGTTTCATAATGACTCGTATTCATGGCATACTAAAAGTAGGGCTATGCTCGTATTTAAACATTTGGCCAGAAAACTCGACCTTCAAATATCGGCGAATTAGCCAGTTTCAGAAAGACACGTATTTAAAAATTTGGCCCGACCGAAAATTCATCCTTCAAACGCAAAGGGACCGAGATCGATCCCGGGTGCAGTCGAGATTTTTGTCCGATCCCTCCCCCCCCCCCCCCCCCCCCCCCCCGCCCTGTCGGGTAGAAAGTACTTTGGATAGACTAGCCTCCTATCCAAACGGTAGCAAGCAATTGCAATTGTCCGTTTCACGCTAGAGAAACCGGGATAAACTCCGGCCCCCCACGAGGGCTCTGAACGGCTCTGAAGGATAATTTTTCTAAATTCTTCATGTTATTTTTTTCTAGACTCTAAAATATATAACAACGTTATTAACGACTGTTTAATCATTTAAAATCGTAGATGGAAATGTCTGTTTTATAATAATTGCCTGTAATCCTCTTATTTCTTTCTAGAAGATCAGAGAATGCAACAGCAAAAAGCATGATTGATGAGCTTTAATCCTCACTGTAGATGTTTGACGTCCCTTCAAACAAGTTCTGGCTTGAACGAAACTGTTATTGTTGTTGTTGTTGTTGTTGTTGTATAAAGTGATTGTTATTTGAATTTCAGATTTTAATTGAAATCGCTACTTTTCATCTTATGTTTGAAAGTTCGTTTTGATATTTTTAAAAATAATTGAGCAATAATTTGTATAGAGCAATATATTTTAACCGTGCCTCTCGCGCTTTTCGAGGGATCCCTTACCAACAGCAAAACTTAACGGTGTCGGTCGAGACATGACGCTTGTTATGATATATCAGTTATATCAATTATATTTGCGGCTATGTGGTCTAGTGTTACAACACTCGCCTTTGGATCGGAAGGTCGTGGGTTCGAGTTCCAAGTGGCGCATAATTGAGTCATTGGAAAAGGCTCTTTACTGAAATTCTCTCGCCGTACTCAGGTGTAAAATAAGTAACAAAATGACAACAGCGTTGTTTTTGTCCAAAAAAAAAAAAGTAATATTATCTCCTAACATCGTCATAGTGGAGTCCTTGGAAAAAGGCTCTTTACTCACATTCTCTCACCACACTAAGGTCTAAAATGAGTACCTAGCCGTTTACAGCTTCGTGTCTGTCGGAAAAAAATAATTATAATATCGCTTAAGAGGCGCAATGCCCGCTCCCACATGTCATATATTTGTTGTTGTTGAATAGAGAGGGGCCCCTTGTAAAGCGCTGTGAGCACGTTTAGTAGATATTAAATTAAGTAACTAGGGAGCAGGCACCGGCGTAAGATAAAGACCGGTAATCAGAAGGTCTGAGGTTCGATCCCCAGTCGAGATAGACTGATTTTTTGGGATGTTTTTTTTTCTTGTATATTTTCTTACTTGCTTTGTCCGGCACCTTTCATAAACACTCGTTCAGATCTTTATCTTAGCGGATTTTGCTCTGCAGGATAGATACTCAAGTTTTAAAAAATTAAATTAAAAAAAAAAATCATCCATCTTTTAATCGTTTTGAACTTAAGACCCTGCCATATCCTCCATACAGCTTATACCTTGCATGTCTTAGTTTTTTTCTCCATTTTTTTCTTCTTCAAAGCTTAGAGACTAATCTGAAATGAAACCATTATGAAAATGACGATGACGATATGAAACGCGATGTCATGTGCTCTTGGTGACATGATAAGATGTTGGACTTTTCGCTGCTGACGGCATCCAAAAAACTCGTCCGATGGTGGAAATCTGTATTTAACCCTCTCCTGACCTACCATAGGAAAATCGTCACATTCGTTACGATGCAACCTACAATTTTCTCTTCCTGATTTCTCTTGTATATATCACAAAATGTAAATAAATGCTGTGATTACGGCTATAAATACTAAACACTGTGTTGTAGAGCTTATTTTGCTGAACAACATTCTGTATAGAATGCACTTGTAACTTTTTTGTTTAAGTAAGAAAAGTCTATTTTTGTGTTGGGTGGTTGTGAATTTTCGGGAGAAATTCTAAAAATGGCTGGTAAGGAGAGAGTCAACTGACTCAATCCTAGAGATTTTTGCTACTTTTCAAAATTGGAAAAAAATATATTAAAAATGAGCATGTACATAGATAGTTTTATTTAACTATCATAGACATGTAAAAATTAAAAACATTAGATTTGATACTACGCCTAAAATTTGTCTCCATGAAAACTGTAATAAATAGGCATGGGGTAAAAGTAACCCGGGTAAACTACGAATATAGGGAATGGGATTAGCGGAAGAGTAGCTTCCCTTGATTGGACGTCACCCATAGTCTGTGACGTCACCGGCGGAAAAGTTTTTTGAGAGAGAACGTCATGTTGGTTGTGCGCATGCGTCTCTCGTCCTCGCCGGTGACTTCACAAACTATGGGTGACGTCCAATCAAGGGACGCTACTCTTCCGCTAATCTCATTCTCTATAGTCGGTGTTAGGGTTGAGTGAGTTAACGGAAAGGCGATTAAGTAAAAAAAAAAAAAACCAACAAAACATATCATCGTCCCTGGAAAAAGTAACCCTTGTATTGTGCATATTGTGCTTGTTTAGGTCAATAGGATTCAATAGTCTGATGTCACGTCCTCCCAGCAACAAGCAACTTGGTTCTAAACAAAGAAAATCGGTACTTTTTATTCTCCCCGCTGGCCAGAACTTTTTCACATGTCATGCGATCAGAATGTATAAAAGTCAAAACATGATCAGATTTTTAATGTTTTTCTACTCTGGATACACTTTTATGTTCGTCGGAGAAATATTTCATAAGACGTCCGCCATTGCTCCGATAGTTTAGAACCAGTTACTAAGTTATTAAGCGTCATTACGAGGGAAGTGACGTCACGACTGTTGAAGCTCATTACTAAAAATATCGCCTTGGGAACAATACTTTTAAACATGCCCTCGTATGATTAAAGCCAGCAACAAAAATACTTTTCAGCTGGGTTATTTTTGAATCAAAAAAAATTTCCTAATATATAATGATACACAATGACGTGCTGTGAGATGAGATATTGGCCTGAGAAGCACAATGACGTCATAACAACAACAACAACAACAACAACTGCACCAGCAATACCATCACCACCACCATCAACAACAACAAAAACATTAACAATATCGGAATAAGCAACCATACGAGATTTGAGACAATGGCCCACGAGAATATAATTATTATCAAATTGCGTGACGAAGAAAAATGTCCCTCTGCCCTTTAAAAAAATAATGACGGAATAAACGGTGATAACTTTTTTTTTATATTTTCTATTCTCTTCCAATATTTCTCTTCAATTTTCTTTTCGACAAGAAAGAGCGTTTATAGATAATAAAAAAAATATCAAACATAATCAAAACTAGAAAATTGAGTCGCCGACCGCGGACATGCGCAATGACACTGTGGATTCGAAACGAGGCTCATTGACACGCAACAGTCTCGTTCTGGGCTGGAGAAAACATGACAGGATTAATTTCATCCTGAATGCATTTTCGAACTAAGGATTTAAGAGAACTCCCCCCCCCCCCCCCCCTCACCCCAACTTCTCTCATCTGTATTTCTATATAATCTCTCTTTCCCCCACCCTCCACCCCTCCTCATTCTCTCTCTCTCTCTCTCTCTCTCTCTCTCTCTCTCTCTCTCTCTCTCTCTCTCCACTATATGTCTCTTCGTCATCCTTTCTCTTTGAACCTTTAAAAATTACCTCTTTTCCTTTCTCCGTCATACTTTAAAAAAAATATAATAAAACAATAAATAAATAAAAATAAAAACAACAACAAGATACACAAAACAAACAACAAAACACAACACAACAACAAACAAACACACAAACAAACAACAACAACAACAAAGATACACAAAACAACAGCAGACATTACCCAAATCAATAACACATAATACACACACGTCTTATTCAGTTTGAAAGGACATTAATCTATCTTAAATATTCTGGCCAAAGGTTTTTAAAACGTATTTTTCTATCTACCCATCTATCTATCTATCCATCCATCCATCCATCCATCCATCTATCTATCTATCTATCTCTCTATCTAATCAATCAATCTATCTACATATCTCTCTATCTAATCAATCAATCTATCTACATATCTATCTATCTATCTATCTATCTATCTATCTATCTATCTATCTATCTATCTATCTATTTACCCATCTATCTATCTATCTAATCGATCTATCTTCCAATCTCTATTTCCCTCTATATTTCTCTACACTTCTCTTTCTCTTAGTCTCTATTTCCCTCCTCTCCTATCCCGTTCTCTCTCTCTTTCTCTATTTCTCTCTCTCTCTCCCTCCCCCCCCCCTTTCCCCCTCAATCACTTCCATCATCGCCATTGATCGTTAAGTCCTTGATCCGTTAATTTCCTCTCCTAATGCCGGCATCTTAAATCTCTTCCGATGACAAGATGTTGTTTAAATCCTTTTTTTTCCCCATCTAACCACTCGGCATTATTTATCGTCACCATCAGAGGTGAAAATCCGGAGGTGTTGATGATGGAGTGCAGGGCAGGGCAGGGCAGGGCAGGGACAGGGCAGGTACAGGGCAGGGACAGGGCAGGGCAGGACTACCTGCACACACTTTGTGACCCATCGTTATCGAAACGGTGTCGTGTCCGGATGATCCAGATGCTAATAGCGGAATATATATATATATATATATATATATAAGGACATAATGGCTCTGAAGGACTACAGATTCTTTATTCCGACTTTTTTTTAATGAGCTTTTATATAGAGCAACATCCACTAAACGTGCTCAAAGTGCTTTACAAGGGGTCCCAGGCCAACAGCACAACATTTAACATGTAGGACAGTACATGTAAGGCGATATTACAATTTTTTCGGACAGAGACAACGCTGTTAACGGTCAGGTTATCATTTTAAACCCGAGTACAGTGAGAGAATGTGAGTAAAGAGCCAAGGACTCAACTATGTGCCGAGCGAGGCTCGAACCCAGAACTTCCGATCCGAAAGCGAGTGTTATACCACTAAATACCACATAGCCACACTTAAACGCTCATTGATGTGATGGGTTACTTATATTTGAAGGTATGAACACATCAATGCAAGACAAAACAGAGTGGAGACAATACAAATAAGAGAGAAATATATAAAAAAATTGTGAAAAGAATCAAGTTCCTACGGATCCTATCTGACATTCTGATCCACCGATGATAACGTTGTATCGTTTGCCGCTGTGGGATCGCAGATAGACTAACAGAGTGAGAAAGAGAGAGAGAGAGAGAGAAAGAGAGAGAGACGGAGAAGGAGAGGGAGTGTGAGAGAAGGAGAGGGGTGGGGCGAGAGAGGGCGGAAGAGAGGGGGGAAGGGTGAGAGAAATAAATGAAAAATATATATATATATATATATATATAATATATAATACATATAATAATAATATAATAGATATATATAGATAGATAGAAGATATAGATAGATAATAGATAATAAGATAAATAGATAGATAGATAGATAGATAGATAGATAGATAGATAGATAGATAGATAGATAGATAGATAGATAGATAGATAGATAGATAGATAGATAGATAGATAGATATATAGATAGATAGATAGATAGATAGATAGAAAGGATAACAGTTCATTTTAAAGATAATGAAAGAAAATGTGGGGGGGGGGGGGGGGGGGGGGGGGGGGGGGAGGGGGTGGAGGGAATTAAGACAACGTAATATATTATGAGTAGGAGGATTTCTGAATTCCTGGGAGATGGTCATGTGATATTCCACATGATCACTTCCGTCCTATCAAGTTGGGTCACATGACGCCAAAATGGCGTAGAGATGGCGATCCTTAATCGGTATAAAACCCGTCCGTTACGTCTCTAGCGAGTTGCTACAAAATTATAAGGGTATCATTTTACGACACGTTACTTTATACCCGCGATAATGTTTCATTCCATTTGCCGTTTCGAGACTGTGAGTACTCTGGCACTAATAGGGCAGTTCTGTCATTGTTTCATTCCATTTGACATTTCTTGTTTGTTAGCACTTTATATCTGAAATCGGGCAGAACTGTCAGGACTAAAAGTACATACATTCTTTTTTTTTTAAATGTGCGGCGATGTGGTCTAGTAGTATGACACTCGCTTTCGGATCTTAAGGTCCTGGGTTGGAGCCTCGCGTTCGGCGCATAGTTGAGTCCTTGGAAAAGGCCTTTTACTCACATTCTCTCACCGTATTCAGGTGTAAAATGAGTACCTGGCCGTTAACAGCGTTGTCTTTGTCCGAAAAAAAATTCATATCGCCTAACAGGCGTCATGTCCCGTCCTACATGTTAAATGTTGCTGTTGGCCAGGGGACCCCTTGTAAAGCGCTTTGAGTACATTTAGTGGATATTGCCCAATTGTTAATTATTATTTTTGAAGTGTCTAGACTGTACATACTATAGCTGTAATTGGTAAGTTCTATTCTGCTCTGGCAACAATGGACAAGCGCATAATTGCAGGTCTCTGATTACCTCTTCTCCTCCTTCTCCTCCTCCTCCTCCTCCTCCTCCTCCTCCTTCTCCTTCTTCTTCTTCTTTTTCTTCTTCTTCTTCTTCTTCTTCTTCTTCTTCTTCTTCTTCTTCTTCTTCTTCTTCTTCTTCTTCTTCTTCTTCTTCTTCTCCTTCTTCTTCTTCTTATTCTTCTTCTTCTTCTTCTTCTTCGTTATATAAAAACCTCAAGTTTGAGAAACCTAACTACGTTTGACTTTTTAAAATATAATAACATTACCAGCGGCAGAAATAAAAACTAGAAGTTGATGAAGGATTATCGAACGTGTCAGAGCATAATGAAAGTCGGTAGTCGAGGATGCTACTAAATACACAATGGTGCCAAACGATTAACAAGATCAAGGCTGTCAGATCAACGACATCAGATCGATATGAGGTTGGGGTGATCTAGGTGCTTCTTCTTTTCCTCCTCCACCTCCTCCTCCTCCTCATCCTCCTTCTTCTTCCTCTTCCTCCTCTGCCTCCTCCTCCTCCTCATCTTCTCCTCCTCCTCCTCCTCCTCCTCCTCCTCCTTCCCTTTCTTCTTCTTCTTCTTCTTCTTCTTCTTCTTCTTCTTCTTCTTCTTCTTCTTCTTCTTCTTCTTCTTCTTCTTTTTCTTCTTCTTCTTCTACTTCTTCTTCTTCTCCTCCTCCTCCTCCTCCTCCTCCTCCTCCTCCTCCTCATCCTCCTCCTCCTCCTCCTAATGAACGTCGGTGCTTGAGGATGCTACTAAATACACAATGGTGCCAAACGATTAACAAGATCAAGGCTGTCAGATCAACGACATCAGATCGATATTAGGTTGGGGGTGATCTAGGTGCTGATAATAATGGGAATTGTGCGGCTATGTGGTCGTGTGGTGTAACATTCGCTTTTTTTTTGTGGATCGGAAGGTCCTGGGTTCGGTTCGACGACTCTCGTTTTTTCCGCATGGTTGAGGTCCTGGAAAAGGAGGCTCTTTAACTCACATTCTTTTCAGCGTACTCAGGCGTAAATGAGTACCTGGTTGTTAACAGCGTTGTCTCTTTCGGAAAATTTTTTTATTGTAATATCGCCTAACAGGTGTCATTGTCATGTCTCGATCTGCATGTTACATGTTGCTGTTGGTCTAGGACCCCTGTAAAGCGCTTTGAGCACGTTTAGTGGACATTGTGCTATATAAAAGCTCAAGTTTTAACGGGAGAGCGTGGCTTTATGGGACAGGGTGGCACAGCCGTACGATCCTTGCTTCTTACCCGAAAGGTACCGAGTTCAATTGTCCATCTGATTCACTATGTGGCCTTGATCAAGTCACCTCGTCCTAGCCCACTTTGCGTCGCCTGGGCTATTCCATTCGTCCTTTAAATAGACCGTAAAGACCTCGCGAGGTCCCAGGTTTGAGTGTTTTTGCCAAGATGGAGGTCATTTAAATAGATCGATTTTTGAAACGACGAGTTTTCTGACCACATTTTTAGATACGAGTCTTTCCAGAGTAAAGATAAGCCAAGAAAGAAAAAATACAATTTAAAAAAAAAAATCCCAAAAATCAGTCTACCTCGAATGGAGATCGAACCTCAGACCTTCTGATTACCGGTCCGAAGGTCTGAGGTTCGATTCCCACCACAACCATCACCACCATCACAACCATCACCACAACCATTACCCCCCCCCCCACCCCCATCCCCACCACCGCCACCACTCTCATCATAACAACAGCGCCGCCATCCCAATATTGACAATACCACCACCGCTACTTACTTATCGACTAGCCCCTAATTCAATCAGACAATTGTCATCACTGTATTGTCATGTCTTGTACGCCAAATACCAGCCCCCCCCCCCCACCCCTCACCCCCCAGGCA
>NC_088367.1:42503288-42516232 GCF_034508935.2 Berghia stephanieae
GGTGTACAATATGATGATGATTGTCAAAGAATTATGTACTAGGAAGGAGGTTAGAGGCATTTGAGATGTGGATGTAATAGAAGAATGGTGAGGCTATCAAGTACACGAACAAAGAAGTGTTGGCTGGCGAAGGAGTGAGAATTCAATGGATTGGGGTGTACAATATGATGATGATTGTCAAAGAATTATGTACTAGGAAGGAGGTTAGAGGCATTTGAGATGTGGATGTAATAGAAGAATGGTGAGGCTATCAAGTACACGAACAAAGAAGTGTTGGCTGGCGAAGGAGTGAGAATTCAATGGATTGGGGTGTACAATATGATGATGATTGTCAAAGAATTATGTACTAGGAAAGAGGTAAAGGCATTTGCGATGTTGATGTAATAGAAGAATGGTGAGGCTGTCATGGACAGAGTGTGTTGGCTGGCGAAGGAGTGAGAATTCAATGGATTGGGGTGTACAATATGATGATGATTGTCAAAGAATTATGTACTAGGAAGGAGGTTAGAGGCATTTGCGATGTGGATGTAATAGAAGAATGGTGAGGCTATCATGGACAGAGTGTGTTGGCTGGCGAAGGAGTGAGAATTCAATGGATTGGGGTGTACAATATGATGATGATTGTCAAAGAATTATGTACTAGGAAGGAGGTTAGAGGCATTTGCGATGTGGATGTAATAGAAGAATGGTGAGGCTGTCATGGACAGAGTGTGTTGGCTGGCGAAGGAGTGAGAATTCAATGGATTGGGGTGTACAATATGATGATGATTGTCAAAGAATTATGTACTAGGAAGGAGGTTAGAGGCATTTGCGATGTGGATGTATAGTAGTAGAATGTTGAGGCTATCATGGACAGACGAGTACACGAACAAGGAAGTGTTGGCTGGCGAAGGAGTGAGAATTCAATGGATTGGGGTGTGTACAATATGATGATTGAAGGCTCAGAATAGATTATAGAGAGGAGAGAGAAACGTTTATTTGTCGAAGGGATGGAAAAATGATTAACTTCTTTCCCCATTTCTTTCTTTAAAAAAAATTTTTTTTTTTCATCAGCCAACAATGTAGTTATATTTTTAATGTTTGGTTGTTGTTGTTGTTGTTGCTATTGTTGTTGTTGTTGGCTTCAGAAGGGTTTCGAGCCCGATACGTCCCGTGTTTGGTATTTTGTTCTTTTTACTGTGAAGCTGTTTTATTCATTTTTGTTTCTTACTTTTGACCGAAATCTATATTTTATTATGTAAGGCAGTATCAGCGTCGAATAGTAATCTCCATCATACACACTGTTAATTATCACCCTCACCCCCCCCCCCCCCCCCCCCCCCCACACACACACAAACACACACACCGCCTCCCAAAGGTGTTAAAGGATGGTGTGTGCTAATGAACTGCTCCCATTATTTTCTTTCCTTATTTAATTTATTTACATTGTACTTTAATAAACATGGACCTAACTTCGTAGTTTTTATGAGCAAATTATTATTATTATCATTATTATTATTATGATAAGACTCGATGACCAATGTGAAGACAAGAATAGAAAAAGACTCGATGAATGAATGAATGAATGAATGAATGAATGAATGAATGAATGAATGAATGAATGAATGAATGAATGCATTAACACTCTCCTTACCGATCATATCTTCAGTATTTTCCCAAAATTACAGGCTTACCCAGCAGAAAAAGTGATTTTTAATACTCAAACAAGCTCTCTACAAGACAAATTTATGTTCTTATGAATTAAACAAAGATCATTCTTCAAAGTTTGTGAAGTAGAAAATAAATCTGAATAAGAAGATGTATTTTGTGTCGTAACAAATGTGACGATTTTGCTGTAGGTGGTAAGGAGAGGGTTAAAGAATGAAAAATAAGTAAAGAAGTTCACGGCCCGACTAAAGTGTGCAAGGCTCAACTTCCATTGACAGGGTCTCAGTATCCAAAACTATTTATTCAGAAAAGTAAGTGGAGCAGGCTCTTATGTTGATAACAACAAGGAATGAAATGAGTAGAAAAGTGTCAGAGGACAATGTAGAATGAATTTTGAAAAATAAAAAAATCGAGCTTTTATATAGCGCAATATCCACTAAACGTGCTCAAAGCCGGTTTACAAGGGGTCCCCAGTCAACAGCAACAGCAATAAAAAATAAAGAATAAAAAATGTTCGCGATGGGGGTTAGAACTCGCGGGCTTACTGGTATGAAGGGTGGATAGCTCTGACAGTGTTACCCTCTCCCCGGATGATGATGATGATGATGATGATGACGAGGAGGAGGAGGAGGAAGAGGAGGAAGAGGGGGAGGGGGAAGATGAATATGACGACAACGACAACGACAATGATGATGACGATGAGGAGGAGGAGGAGGAGGAGGAGGAAGAGGAGGAAGCTGATTATGACGACGACAACGACGACGTCAATAATGATGATGATGATGATGATGATGATGAAGAGGAAGAAGATGGTGATAATGATGATGATAATAATAATAAATAATAATAATAATAATAATAATAATAATAATAATAATAATAATAATAATAATAATAATAATAACAAATGATAATAATAATAAATAATAATAATAATAATAATAATAATAATAATAATAATAATAATAATAATAATAATAATAATAATAATAATAATATAATAATAATAATATAGAATACCCCCCCCCCCCCCCCCCCCGGACGCCTCCCCCAGAGATTATCATATTATTATAATCAATGGTACTTACTTTGTTGCCGACACCCGAGAAGCCAAGTAACCCCCTGGTATCTGAGTGACGATGTAACCCCAGAAAAACGAACTGTCCACCACTCCGACTGTCTCCGGGGTCCAGTTGAACTCGGGTTCCTGTCAGGGAAGAAAATAATACAGAGGTTGGATGAATGAAGAGTTAATTAATGGACAGTATGCGCTTGGCTAAGAAGCTCACAACATTGCCATCCGGAAGTATAACGGACCAACGTACAAAACTATGTGTAACCATGAACTTTTATAATCTAGATAATACAGATAAGTGAGAGTTACTCATAAACATGGATGGCAAAAAAAAAATAACAAAGACCTGAGTGACGTCAACTTCATTTTATCTATAATCATTTGTGCGGCTATGTGGTCTAGTGGTGTGACACTCGCTTTCGGATCGGATGGTCCTGAGTTCGAGCCTCGCTCAGCGAGTTTTTAGTTGAATCCTTGGAAAAGGCTCTTTACTCACATTCTCTCACCGTACTCAGGTGTAAAATGAGTACATGGCCGTTAACAGCGTTGTCGCGGTTTGGAAAATTGTAATATCGCCAAACAGGCGTCATGTCATGTCTCGTTCAACTTGTTACATGTTGCTGTTAGTCACCCGGGATAGGTCTTGATCCCTTTGTGTTTGAAGCGAGTGCTCTACCAACTGATCTATCCGGATCCCATTGGGTTGATATAAAAAAAAAAAGCATTAAAAAGGCTTGTTACTTTTCCAATGCACTCTCTGTTATTGCCAATAGTGAAATGGCTTCCCAAGGTTGACCTGTTGTTTGGGACGATTGTTACTGACCGAAGCGCACATATTTGCAGGTCCGATAACCGAACACAATTATGGGCCTGATTTAGCATTGAGCATTTTTAGCGCATATATAGCGCAATATCCACTAAACGTGCTCAAAGCGCTTTACAACGGGTCCCTGGCCAA
Organism: Berghia stephanieae; assembly: GCF_034508935.2. Taxonomy (NCBI): domain Eukaryota; kingdom Metazoa; phylum Mollusca; class Gastropoda; order Nudibranchia; family Aeolidiidae; genus Berghia; species Berghia stephanieae. The sequence goes on from NC_088367.1 coordinate 42,506,969, forward strand.
CAGCAACACTTAATATGTAGGACGAGACATGACGCCTGTTAGGCGATATTACATTTTTTTTCGGACAGAGACAACGCTGTTAACGGCCAGGTACTTATCTTACACCTGAGTACGGTGAGAGGATGTGAGTAAAGATTCTTTTCCAAGGACTCAACTCTGCGCCGAGCGAAGCTCGAACCCAGGACCTTCAGAAAGCGAGTGTCATACCACTAGACCACATAGTAGCATTGTTGTAAGGGACATCATTTTGATTTGGTTTGAGAGTAATTATATCCAATACAACAATCAGCCCATAACAAACTGGGTTATCAGACCTGCTAATAAGTACACTGATGCGATTGGACGTGTGTCCCATTTTGGAATTTCGTATATATTTATTTTACATGATCTAATTTATATTATATATATATATATATATATATATATATATATATATATATATATATATATAATATATAATATATATATATATATAATATATATATAATATATATATATATATTATATATATATATATATATATATATATATATATTATATATATATATATATATATATATATATATATATATATATATATATAATTTATAATTCATAATTTATCAGAGACTTATGTATAATTATTATCGTTGTTGCTTTCATAATTATTTTTGTCATTAATATTTCATTGTACTATGAACTTTGTACATTTATGATTCATTCGATCATGACCAATTTTCACATACCAGTATTCTATGATAGTATTTTTCGATTTTACATTGCCGTATTGATACATTTTTCCTGATATTCAAAGTTGTGTAAAACTGTCTGTCAATGATCGATACAATGAAAGCTATATGAGATTCTGTAATTATAAACTATTGCATAAGACATTTAAAGACTAACTCCTATTAAGCCTTTAGTAAAATAAGATAAGTATATATATATATATATATATATATATATATAATATATATATATATATATATATATATATATATATATATATATAATACATATATATATATATATATATATATATATATATATATATATATATATAATATATATATATAATACTATATATATATATATATATTATAATATATATATATATTATATATATATATATTGTAACCCCTTGTAAAACAATTTAAGCACTTTTAGTGGATATTGTACGATGTGAATAATAAGTTTTGTTATAAATACGGGGTGGCAGGTTAAATCAACCTGTTGTGTCTAAAAATTGCAGGTGAAAAGTTATATCCATTTGTTATTGGGAGATTAATTGTTTCGGGACCTCATTCCTCGTGCAGGTCGTTGGCCCAGGCAGGTCTGTGTTCAATGCCTATCATTGATGTCTGTCTCGCTTGGCTTGGTTGATGAAGTCAGCCACTCAGTCGGAACATTAACAATCGGAGTCGAATGATCGGTTTTAGAGTGATAGATGGAGGCAGTGTCGATTGAGTGTGTGTGTGTGTGTGTGTGTGTGTGTGTGTGTGTGTGTGCATGGATATGGAAGTGGTTTGTTGGGGGGGGGGGGGGGGGGGGGTTGGGTGGGGGGATCGGTGGATGGATGGATGGATGGATGGATGGAGTGGAAGATTTGGTGGATAGATGAATGGATGGATGGGTGGGTAAAAATGGACTTGATGGATAGATGAATGGATGGATGGATGGATGGGTGAATGGATAAGATGGATTTAGAGTGATAGATGTAGGCAGTGTCGATTGAGGTGTGCATGGATATGGAAGTGGTTTGTGGGGGGGGGGGGGGGGGGTTGGGGGGGGGTGATCGGTGGATGGATGGATGGAGTGGAAGATTTGGTGGATAGTGAATGGATGGATGGTGGGTAAAAATGGACTTGATGGATGATGGTGGATGGATGGATGGATGGATGGGTGAATGGATAAGATGGATTTAGAGTGATAGATGTAGGCAGTGTCGATTGAGTGTGTGCATGGATATGGAAGTGGTTTGTTGGGGGGGGGGGGGCGGGGGGGTTGGGGGGGGGGGGTGATCGGTGGATGGATGTGGAGTGGAAGATTTGGTGGATAGATGAATGGAGGATGGTGGGTAAAATGGACTTGATGGATGATGGATGGATGGAGGATGATGGATGGATGGTGAATGGATAAGATGGATTTAGGTGATAGATGTAGGCAGTGCGATTGGTGTGTGCATGGATATGGAAGTGGTTGTTGGGGGGGGGGGGGGGGGGGGTTGGGGGGGGGATGACGGTGGATGGATGGATGGATGGAAGATTGGTGGATAGATGATGGATGGATGGGGGTAAAATGGACTTGATGGATAGATGGATGGATGGATGGATGGATGGTGAATGGATAAGATGGATTTAGAGTGATAGATTAGGCAGTGTCGATTGAGTGTGTGCATGGATATGGAAGTGGTTGTGTGGGGGGGGGGGGGGGCGGGGGGTTGGGGGGGGTGATGGTGGATGGATGGATGGAGTGGAAGATTTGGTGGATAGATGAATGGATGGATGGGTGGGGTAAAATGGATGATGGATAGATGGATGGATGGATGGATGGATGGGTGAATGGATAAGATGGATTTAGAGTGATAGATGTAGGCAGTGTCGATTGAGTGTGTGCATGGATATGGAAGTGGTTTGTTGGGGGGGGGGGCGGGGGGGTTGGGGGGGGGAGAGTGATCGGTGGATGGATGGATGGAGTGGAAGATTTGGGGATAGATGAATGGATGGATGGGTGGGTAAAAATGGACTTGATGGTAGATGGATGGTGGATGGATGGATGGATGGGTGAATGGATAAGATGGATTAGAGTGATAGATGTAGGCAGTGTCGATTGAGTGTGTGCATGGATATGGAAGTGGTTTGTTGGGGGGGGGGGGGCGGGGGGTTGGGGGGGGGTGATCGGTGGATGACTGGATGGATGTGGAAGATTTGGTGGATAGATGAATGGATGGATGGGTGGGTAAAATGGACTTGATGGATAGATGGATGGATGGATGGATGGATGGGTGAATGGATAGATGGATTTAGAGTGATAGATGTAGGCAGTGTCGATTGATGTGTGTGCATGGATATGGAAGTGGTTTGTTGGGGGGGGGTGGGCGGGGGGTTGGGGGGGGGGGTGATCGGTGGATGGATGGATGAGTGGAAGATTTGGTGGATAGATGAATGGATGGATGGGTGGGTAAAAATGGACTTGATGGATAGATGGATGGATGGATGGATGGATGGGTGAATGGATAAGATGGATTTAGAGTGATAGATGTAGGCAGTGTCGATTGAGTGTGTGCATGGATATGGAAGTGGTTTGTTGGGGGGGGGGGGGGGGCGGGGGGGTTGGGGGGGGGGTGATCGGTGGATGGATGGATGGAGTGGAAGATTTGGTGGATAGATGAATGGATGGATGGGTGGGTAAAAATGGACTTGATGGATAGATGGATGGATGGATGGATGGATGGATGGGTGAATGGATAAGATGGATTTAGAGTGATAGATGTAGGCAGTGTCGATAGGGTGTGCATGGATATGGAATTGGTTGGGGAGGCGGGGGGGGGGGGGGGGGGGGTTGAATTGTTTGGTTGTAGAAGGACGTGGATAGGATGGGATGGATTGGGTGGAAGATTTGGTGGATAGGTGAATGGATGGATGGGTGGGTAAAATGGATTTGATGGATGGATGGATGGATGGATGGGTGAATGGATAAGATGGATTTAGAGTGATAGATGTAGGCAGTGTCGATTAGGTGTGCATGGACATGGATGGATGAGTGGGTAAAATGGATTTGATGGATAGATGGATGGATAGATGGATTGATGGGTGAATGGATAAGATGGATTTAGAGTGATAGATGTAGGCAGTGTCGATTGAGTGTGTGCATGGATATGGAAGTGGTTTGAGGGAGAGGGTAGGCGTTGAGTTGCTTTGTTGAAGAAGGAGGGGGATAGGTGGGTGGATGGATGGAGTGAAAGATTTGGTGTAGAGATGAATGAATGGCTGGGTGGATGAATGGATAATGTGGAGCTGATGGATAGATGGATGGATGGATGGCTGTAGTGTGGATTGGGTATGCATGTGTATGGAATGGTGTGTGTGTGGGGGGGGGGGGTAGTAGTTGGGTTATAGATGAGGGGATTGATGGATGGATGGATGAATGGATCGCATGAATTGATGGATAGATGGATGGATGGATGGATCGCATGAATTGATGGATAGATGAATGGATGAATGGATAGATGGATGGATAAGATGGATTTGATAGTTAGACAGATGGATGGATGAGTGGAGGAATTTCGGATAGATGAATGGATGAATGGGTGGATAGATGGATAAGACGTATTTGATGAATTTGTAAATGGATGGGTGAGTGGATGAGTGGATGGATGGATGGATAGGATGAATTGATGGATAGGCTGATGAGCGAATGATGCATGAATGGATCGACAGATGGGTTGGTAAACAAATGGATGGATGGAGAGATGGGTGGCAAGCGGATGAATGAATGGACTTCATAAATAGACAAATGGGTGGATGGATTGTCGACAGACGGATGGGTAGACAGATGTATGAGTGGAGGGATGAATGGATGGATGGCTGGATGGATGACTGGGTGGATGGATGGATGGATGGATGGATGGGTGGATGGATAGATGGATAGATGACTTGCTAGCTGGGTGGATGGATGGGTGATGGATGGATGGATGGGTGGATTGCTGGCTGAATGGATGAGTGATGGATGGATGGATGGGTGGATGACTGACTATAATCCGCCCTGACAGTTGTAGAGTTAATTGATTGGTTAGTTAATTGGTTTATTTATTGATTGATTGATTGATTAATAGATTGGTTGATTGATTGATTGATTGATTGATTGATTGATTAATATGTTGATTCATTGACTGATTGGTTAAGTGACCGATTGATTGATTGATCAATTCATTCACTCAAACTCTTACCTGTATAGAATCATTGACCCATATGACACCGTCCCCGTTGGTTTCCACTGTGCTATTTTTAGATTAATAGATTGGTTGATTGGATGATTGATTGATTGATTAATAGCTTGGTTGATTGATTGATTGATTGATTGGTTAAGTGACCGATTGATTGATGGATTGATTGATCCATTCTTTCATTCTCTTAAAGTCTTACCTGTATAGAATCATTGACCCGTATGACACCGTCCCCGTTGGTGTCCACTGTACTATTTTTTAGTCATGTCAAGAACGGCCACTCCCAAATTGCATCGGATGCCAAAGGAGAGCAGGAAACCGCAAGAACTCAGAAGGGGCGATCTGGTACCGCTTGGGAACGTCACATCTGTGGACAGACGGAGGGGGGAAGATTTAAAATCTCAGACCACAAAGAAGCGACTAGGGGTTATAGATAGTATGCCCTTGGCTAATAAGTCACAACATTGCCATCTTGAAGTATAACGGACTAACACACAAAACTCTGTGTAACCATGAACTTTTATAGTCTGGATAATACACTCTAGTAAGAATTAGTCATAAACGCGGATGGCAAAAAACAATAACAAAAACATGAGTGACGTCAACTTCATTCTATCTATAATCAAACAAAGTCAGAATTGCCGAGCTGCCAACTTGAAAGTTCAAAACTTATTCGTAGTTTCCAAGGGGAAATTAAATTATCCACTTTAAATTGCATTAGAAATAAATAATTTGCCCCCAGCATGATCCAAAAATCCTCCCATGTTCTGAACATAGACCTCCAGCAGAGCGATCAGGATTCGACCCCAGCTGGCGGATCTCATTTTCCCGCTTAATCAAGAAATTAGTACCTACAGCTTAGAAGAAGAAGAAGAAGAAGAAGAAGAAGAAGAAGAAGAAGAAGAAGAAGAAGAAGAAGAAGAAGAAGAAGAAGAAGAAGAAGAAGAAGAAGAAAGAAGAAGAAGAAGAGAAGAAAGAAGAAGAAGAAGAGGAGGAGGAGGAGGAGGAGGAGGAGGAGGAGGGAGGAGGAGGAGGAGGAGGAGGAGGAGGAGGAGGAGAAGAAGAAGAAGAAGAAGAAGAAGAAGAAGAAGAAGAAGAAGAAGAAGAAGAAGAAGAAAAGCAAGAAGAAGAAGAACAAGAAGTAGAAGCAGCAGCTTAATGTTTAGTTTAAATTATAAGGTTCATTCCGACATAATACCGTTTTGAGACGTCTGATCAGATGTCAGAAGAGATTTTAATTCCGTGATTAAAAGACCAATATCGTAATAGGTCGCGAATCAGATCTGAATATGAACAGAAGAAATACTTTTTAAGTCATTTGTAGCATTTCTTTTAGGATACGGATTATATCATCGGAGTCAGACTTCTAGTTTGATTAGATGTTGCGACAGACGTTTACTGTTATTATTATTATTATTATTATTATTATTATTATTATTATTATTATTATTATTATTATTATTATTATTATTATTATTATTATTATTATTATTATTATTATTATCATTATTGTTATTTTTCTTATACGATTATTTATCTACAACCGTATATATATATATATATATATATATATATATATATATTATATATATATATATATATATATTTTAAGCCAAGGTCAAAAGGTGCCAATTTTCTATATATGTAGCAAAAACCCTGTACTTCATGAATCAAAGGCCCTTTAGATAACATTACGGTCAAACGCAGCATAATAACGTCAACAATGCCTATAGGTTGCTGGTGTCACCGGTGACCGGTGACACCAAAATGAGACAAAAAACTCAATAACCAAATAATTTTTGTTAAGTATCAAACTTTATTTAATAAGTTATAAACAAAAAGACACAATCAACAAGAATCATAGTACAATAGTGTTACCAACTATTGGAGAAAAGGTTGCTTTTTGGTGTCATCGGTCAAAAGCAACATAGAATGCAAATATATTATTTCATAAAAATGATTGTACATTAACAACAACAACAATATTGCATATGCTTATTACCAGCAATGTTCAGAAAACTTTTGGAATAAAATGTTGGGAAATAATGTGACCAAAGCATATCAATGGTCTGATGATCAAACCTCTGAAGTAGCGTTTTCGTGAATCCGTTGATCAAAGCTCTGATGTCGACATCAGAGTTTCGCGCCCGGCGTTTTCACGGCGATCAATCATCCGATGTCACTTCCGAGGTTTGAAAAAACGGGTTTTGAGATAGAGGAGAGCTGCAACACGTTTCTTAATACTTTGTATTGCATGGCAATCATCACTCATCATCATCATCTCATCATCATCATCATCATCATCATATCATCATCATACGGATGTAGGAGATGAAAATTAAAATTTTTAAAAATTTAAATAAACTTTAAAGATTAAGATAAAATTGTTATTTCCTTTAGTTTGTTCATGTTTTTTCAATGTATATACAATACACACACACACACACACACACACACACACACATCAATCATGAAAAAGGAGTTGGAATTCTTTTAGACAAATCAACATCAAACTGCTATTTAGATCATGTTACAATCTCAGAAAGAGTTATTTTTAGTAAAGTTGAAAGGAAACCCGTTTAATGATAATAATATTCAAATATACGCCCCGACATGAGACAGTGACGAAAACACAATTGAGACATTCTATCAAGATATGGAACAAGCATTAAAACAATGTAAATCTGATGAAATTCGTTTAATAATTGGTGATTTCAATGCAAAGGTTGGTAACGAGAGAGTTGGAAATATCGTTGGTCCCCACGGACCAGGTACCAAAAATGATAGAGGGGAAAGACTTGTCGACTGGTGCAGATTACTATTGACAATACATGGTTTAAAAACCACGATAGAAAGAAGTGGACATGGATAAGCCCATGTGGCCTTTATAGAAATCTGATAGACTTTATTCTGGTCCAACAGCAATTCAGAATTATCGTACGCAACTATTCCAAGCGCAGATTGTAATAGTGACCACAGACCTGTCAAGGCCACGCTAAAAATAAAACTTCAAACAAATAAAGAAAACGAAAGTGGAACCAAAACTGCAATTAGATCTATTGAGAATTATCCATCAAATAAAAAATGATTACAAAGAATGCGTGAAAGAAAAAAAGTGAAAACTTGACCTCAGATATAAACATAGATGAGTACTGGAATCAAGTATCGAACTGCATCACAGAATCTGCAAGGCAACTGAAAGTGCTGCACTTCAAAGGCTGGTAAGAAGGGTTGATCAAAATTGCGAATCGCCATTTAACGAAACAAACTTCCACGTGTTCACGCATGCCGTGTTGCTTGTGACAAAATGACACCAAAACCAATAAACCTCAATATCAGCAAAAAGGAATACATTTACTCCAAGATTTGAGTTCAGAAGGAAAATATATGCTTTTTTCTCATAATAAAACATTTTATAACCATTAAATATGAGCTTTAAAGTTTCGTGTCGGGTCTTTAGTATTGTGCTGTGTTTGATGACACCAAAGGTCACAAGCAATACCAACTTTTTAAGAATCTATATGAAACTTAATCAGATATGTAAATACTGCAATTGCGTTTAAAAGTAAATTTTGACTTTATACTATTAGCAAATTCCAATCTGTGAGTTTAAAACATCACATTTTTTCTACATGCTTTCTAAAAGGTGATGCGTTGACCTCGTTTTAAGCCCCTGCCAAACTACATTCAAATTTGACTTTCAAGTTGTTTTATTTCATATTCTGTTCAACAGAATATGTTGAGCTATCTCATTTTATCTCTTCTTCATATTATCAATTGATTACAAGCATTAACCCAAGAAAACAGCCCATAATTAAGTAAAAATAAAATGTTCTTAACACTGGTATCAGACGGGCACCTTTTGACCTTGGCTCATATATATATATATATAGGCCCTATATATACTATGTAGGCTACAGTGAACTCATCATGTAATGAAAATCTTATTTATCTGTTTATCACTTAAGACGTGAATCTATTTCCCGTTTTAAGAGACATAATATATTGGTAAAGAGACTTTAAAAAAATGATTAATTATAGTGGCAGACTATTTTGTTGTTTAAAAGAATATATATGACATTTTCTTTATCAATTTCTATGGATAGTGCCGCCAATCTTGTTCATCGTTCAGACAATGGACTTTTCCCCACTTTTTCAGAGATTTTACAACTTAGTAAAATGAATTAGATATGATTAATTATGGCATTAGGCGTATTATTTATAATATTATCATTTCTCTATCATATTGAGTTGCAGTGAATTTCCGTCAAACTGCAAATCTCGCTTTTCGTTAAAAATCAAGCTGGAGCTTTTCTGAGCTTTTTTTTTTATATAGCGCA
>NC_088367.1:42526332-42548832 GCF_034508935.2 Berghia stephanieae
TGACCTGTTGTTTGGGACGATTGTTACTGACCGAAGCGCACATATTTGCAGGTCCGATAACCGAACACAATTATGGGCCTGATTTAGCATTGAGCATTTTTAGCTTTTTATATAGCGCAATATCCACTAAACGTGCTCAAAGCGCTTTACAACGGGTCCCTGGCCAACAGCAACACTTAATATGTAGGACGAGACATGACGCCTGTTAGGCGATATTACATTTTTTTTCGGACAGAGACAACGCTGTTAACGGCCAGGTACTTATCTTACACCTGAGTACGGTGAGAGAATGTGAGTAAAGAGTCTTTTCCAAGGACTCAACTCTGCGCCGAGCGAAGCTCGAACCCAGGACCTTCCGAAAGCGAGTGTCATACCACTAGACCGCATAGTAGCATTGTTGTAAGGGACAGTATTTTGATTTGGTTTGAGAGTATTTATATCCAATACAACAATGAGCCCATAACAAACTGGGTTATCCGACCTGCTAATAAGTACACATCGGTACTGAGGCGATTGGACGTGTGTCCCATTTTGAAATTTCGTATATATTTATCTTACATGTTCTAATGTATATATATATATATATATATATATATATATATATATATATATATATATATATATATATAATTTATAATTCATAATCTATCAGAGACTTATGTATAATTATTATCGTTGTTGCTTTCATAATTCTTGTTGTCATTAATATTTCATTGTACTATGAACTTTGTACATTTATGATTCATTCGATCATGACCAATTTTCACATACCAGTATTCTATGATAGTATTTTTTCGATTTTACATTGCCGTATTGATACATTTTTCCTGATATTCAAAGTTGTGTAAAACTGTCTATCAATGATCGATACAATGAAAGCTATATGAGATTCTGTAATTATAAACTATTGTATAAGACATTTAAAGACTAACTCTTATTAAGCCTTTATTAAAATAAGATAATATATATATTTATATATATATATATATATATATATATATATATATATATATATATATATATATTATATATATAATAATATATATATATATATATATATATATATATATATATATATATATATATATATTGTAACCCCTTGTAAAACAATTTAAGCACTTTTAGTGGATATTGTACGATGTGAATAATAAGTTTTGTTATAAACAGAGGGTGGCAGGTTAGATCAACCTGTTGTGTCTTAAAATTGCAGGTGAAAAGTTATATCCATTTGTTATTGGGAGATTAATTGTTTCGGGACCTCATTCCTCGTGCAGGTCGTTGGCCCAGGCAGGTCTGTGTTAAAATGCCTATCATTGATGTCTGTCTCGCTTGGCTTGGTTGATGAAGTCAGCCACTCAGTCGGAACATTAACAATCGGAGTCGAATGATCGGTTTTAGAGTGATAGATGGAGGCAGTGTCGATTGAGTGTGTGTGTGTGTGTGTGTGTGTGTGTGTGTGTGTGTGTGTGTGTGTGGATATGGAAGTGGTTTGTTGGGGGGGTGGGGGGGGGGGGAGATCGGTGGATGGATGGAGTGGAAGATTTGGTGGATAGATGGTGAATGGATAAGATGGATTTAGAGTGATAAATGGAGGCAGTGTCGATTGAGTGTGTGCATGGATATGGAATTGGTTGGTTGGGGGGGGGGGGGGGGGGGGGGTTGGGGGGGAGGGGGGGGGGGGGGGGGATCGGTGGATGGATGGATGGAGTGGAAGATTTGGTGGATAGATGAATGGATGGATGGATGGGTGAATGGATAAGATGGATTGAGAGTGATAGATGTTGGCAGTGTCGATTGAGTGTGTGTGTGTGTGTGTGTGTGTGTGTGTGTGTGTGTGTGCATGGATATGGAAGTGGTTTGTTGGGGGGGGGGGGGGGGGAGGATCGGTGGATGGATGGAGTGGAAGATTTGGTGGATAGATGAATGGATGGATGGATTGGTAAAAATGGATTTGATGAATGGATGGATGGATGGGTGAATGGATAAGATGGATTTAGAGTGATAGATGGAGGCAGTGTCGATTGAGTGTGTGCATGGATATGTGTGTGGTTTGTTGGGGGTGGGGGGGGGGGGTGGGGGGGGTGATCGGTGGATGGATGGATGGAGTGGAAGATTTGGTGGATAGATGGATGGATGGATGGATGGATGGATGGGTGAATGGATAAGATGGATTTAGAGTGATAGATGGAGGCAGTGTTGATTGAGTGTGTGTGCATGGATATGGAATTGGTTTGTTGGGGGTGGGGGGGGGGGGGATCGGTGGATGGATGGATGGATGGATGGATGGAGTGGAGGATTTGGTGGATAGATGAATGGATGGATGGATGGGTGAATGGATAAGATGGATTTAGAATGATAGATGTAGGCAGTGTCGATAGGGTGTGTATGGATATGGAATTGGTTGGGGAGGCGGAGGGGGGGGGGGGGGGGGAGGGTTGAATTGTTTGGTTGTAGAAGGACGTGGATAGGATAGGATGGATGGAGTGGAAGATTTGGTGGATAGGTGAATGGATGGATGAGTGGGTAAAATGGATTTGATGGATAGATGGATGGATGGGTGAATGGATAAGATGGATTTAGAGTGATAGATGTAGGCAGTGTCGATAGGGTGTGCATGGATATGGAATTGGTTGGGGAGGCCGGGGGGGGGGGGGAGATAGATGAATGGATGGATGGGTAATGTGGAGCTGATGGATAGATGGATGGATGGCTGGCTGTAGTGTGGATTGGGTATGCATGTGTATGGAATGGTGTATGTGTGTGTGTGTGGGGGGGGGGGGTAGTTGTTGGGTTATATATGAGGGGATTGATGGATGGATGGATGGATGGATCGCATGAATTGATGGATAGATGAATGGATGAATGGATAGATGGATGGATAAGATGGATTTGATAGTTAGACAGATGGATGGATGAGTGGAGGAATTTACGGATAGATGAATGGATGAATGGATAGATGGATGGATAAGATGGATTTGATAGTTAGACAGCTGGATGGATGAGTGGAGGAATTTACGGATAGATGAATGGATGAATGGATAGATGGATGGATAAGATGGATTTGATAGTTAGACAGATGGATGGATGAGTGGAGGAATTTACGGATAGATGAATGGATGAATGGATAGATGGATGGATAAGATGGATTTGATAGTTAGACAGATGGATGGATGAGTGGAGGAATTTACGGATAGATGAATGGATGAATGGATAGATGGATGGATAAGATGGATTTGATAGTTAGACAGCTGGATGGGTGAGTGGAGGAATTTACGGATAGATGAATGGATGAATGGATAGATAGATGGATAAGATGGATTTGATAGTTAGACAGCTGGATGGGTGAGTGGAGGAATTTACGGTTAGATGAATGGATGAATGGATAGATGGATGGATAAGATGGATTTGATAGTTAGACAGCTGGATGGGTGAGTGGAGGAATTTACGGTTAGATGAATGGATGAATGGATAGATGGATGGATAAGATGGATTTGATAGTTAGACAGATGGATGGATGAGTGGAGGAATTTACGGATAGATGAATGGATGAATGGATAGATGGATAGATGAATGGATGAATGGATAGATGGATGGATGAATGGATCGCATGAATTGATGGATAGATGAATGGATGAATGGATAGATGGATGGATAAGATGGATTTGATAGTTAGACAGCTGGATGGATGAGTGGAGGAATTTACGGATAGATGAATGGATGAATGGGTGGATAAATGGATAAGACGTATTTGATGAATTTGTAAATGGATGGGTGAGTGGATGAGTGGATGGATGGATGGATAGGATGAATTGATGGATAGGCTGATGAGCGAATGATGCATGAATGGATCGACAGATGGGTTGGTAAACAAATGGATGGATGGAGAGATGGGTGGCAAGCGGATGAATGAATGGACTTCATAAATAGACAAATGGGTGGATGGATTGTCGACAGACGGATGGGTAGACAGATGTATGAGTGGAGGGATGAATGGATGGATGGCTGGATGGATGACTGGGTGGATGGATGGATGGATGGATGGATGGATGGATGGGTGGATGGATAGATGGATAGATGACTTTCTAGCTGGGTGGATGGATGGGTGATGGATGGATGGATGGATGGATGGGTGGATTGCTGGCTGAATGGATGAGTGATGGATGGATGGATGGGTGGATGGCTGACTAAAATCCGCCCTGACAGTTGTAGAGTTAATTGATTGGTTAGTTAATTGGTTTATTTATTGATTGATTGATTGATTAATAGATTGGTTGATTGATTGATTGATTGATTAATATGTTGATTCATTGACTGATTGGTTAAGTGACCGATTGATTGATTGATCAATTCATTCACTCAAACTCTTACCTGTATAGAATCATTGACCCGTATGACACCGTCCCCGTTGGTTTCCACTGTGCTATTTTTAGATTAATAGATTGGTTGATTGGATGATTGATTGATTGATTAATAGGTTGGTTGATTGATTGATTGATTGGTTAAGTGGTCGATTGATTGATGGATTGATTGATCCATTCTTTCATTCTCTCAAAGTCTTACCTGTATAGAATCATTGACCCGTATGACACCGTCCCCGTTGGTGTCCACTGTACTATTTTTAGTCATGTCAAGAACGGCCACTCCCAAATTGCATCGGATGCCAAAGGAGAGCAGGAAACCGCAAGAACTCAGAAGGGCGATCTGGTACCGCTTGGGAACGTCACATCTGTGGACAGACCGGAGGGGGGAAGATTTAAAATCTCAGACCACAAAGAAGCGACTAGGGGTATAGATAGTATGCCCTTGGCTAATAAGCTCACAACATTGCCATCTTGAAGTATAACGGACTAACACACAAAACTCTGTGTAACCATGAACTTTTATAGTCTGGATAATACACTCTAGTGAGAATTAGTCATAAACGCGGATGGCAAAAAACAATAACAAAAACATGAGTGACGTCAACTTCATTCTATCTATAATCAAAGTCAGAATTACCGAGCTGCCAACTTGAAAGTTCAAAACTTATTCGTAGTTTCCAAGGGGAAATTAAAATATCCACTATAAATTGCATTAGAAATAAATAATTTGCCCCCAGCATGATCCAAAAATCCTCCCATGTTCTGAACATAGACCTCCAGCAGAGAGATCAGGATTCGACCCCAGCTGGCGGATCTCATTTTCCCGCTTAATCAAGAAATTAGTACCTACAGCTCAGAAGAAGAAGAAGAAGAAGAAGAAGAAGAAGAAGAAGAAGAAGAAGAAGAAGAAGAAGAAGAAGAAGAAGAAGAAGAAGAAGAAGAAGAAGAAGAAGAAGAAGAAGAGAAGAAGAAGAAGAAGAAGAGAAGAAGAAGAAGAAGAAGAAGAAGAAGAAGAAGAAGAAGAAGAAGAAGAAGAAGAAGAAGAAGAAGAAGAAGAAGAAGAAGAAGAAGAAGAAGAAGAAGAAGAAGAAGAAGAAGAAGAAGAAGAAGAAGAAAAGCAAGAAGAAGAAGAACAAGAACAAGAACAAGAAGTAGAAGCAGTAGCTTAATATTTAGTTTAAATTATAAGGTTCATTCCGACATAATACCATTTTTGAGACGTCTGATCAGATGTCAGAAGAGATTTTAATTCCGTGATTAAAAGACCAATATCGTAATAGGTCGCGAATCAGATCTGAATATGAACAGAAGAAATACTTTTTAAGTCATTTGTAGCATTTCTTTTAGGATACGGATTATATCATCGGAGTCAGACTTCTGGTTTGATTAGATGTTGCGACAGACGTTTTACTGTTATTATTATTATTATTATTATTATTATTATTATTATTATTATTATTATTATTATTATTATTATTATTATTATTATTATTATTATTATTATTATTATCATCGTCATCATTATTATTGTTATTTTTCCTTATACGATTATTTATCTACATCAGTATATATATATATATATATATATATATATTTATATATATATATATATATATTATATATATATATATAGGCCCTATATATACTATGTAGGCTACAGTGAACTCATCATGTAATGAAAATCTTATTTATCTGTTTATCATTAAGACGTGAATCTATTCTTCCCGTTTAAGAGACATAATATATTGGTAAAGAGACTTTAAAAAAACTGATTAATTATAGTGGCAGACATATTTCTGTTGTTTAAAAGAATATATATGACATTTTCTCTATCAATACTATGGATAGTGCCGCCAATCTTGTTCATCGTTCAGACAATGGACTTTTCCCCACTTTTTCAGAGATTTTACAACTTAGTAAAATGACTTAGATATTGATTAATTATGGCATTAGGCGTATTATTATAATATTATCATTTCTCTATCATTATTGAGTTGCAGTGAAATACCGTCAAACTGCAAATCTCGCTTTTCGTTAAAAATCAAGCTGGAGCTTTTCTGAGCTTTTTTTTTTATATAGCGCAAAATCCACTAAACGTGCTCAAAGCGCGTTACAAGGGTCCCTGGGCAACAGCAACACTTAATATGCAGGACGAGACATGACGCCTATTAGGCGATATTACAATCTTTCGGACAGCGACAACGCTGTCAACTGCCAAGTACTCGTTTTACAGCTGAGTATGGTGAGAGAATGTGAGTAAAGAGCCTTTTCCAAGGACTCAACTATGCGCCGAGGGAGTTTCGAACCCAGGACCTTCCGATCCGAAAGCGAGTGTCATACCACATAGCCCCACAATCATCATATTGTACACCCCAATCCATTGAATTCTCACTCCGCCAGCCAACACTTCCTTGTTCGTATACTTGTCTGTCCGTGATAGCCTCAGCATTCTACTACTATACATCCACATCTCAAATGCCTCTAACTTCTTTCCTAGTACATAATTCTTTGACAATCATCATCATATTGTAGACCCCAATCCATTGAATTCTCACTCCTTCGCCAGCCAACACTTCCTTGTTCGTATACTTGATAGCCTCACCATTCTACTATTACATCCACATCTCAAATGCCTCTAACTTCCTTCCTAGTACATAATTCTTTGACAATCATCATCATATTGTAGACCCCAATCCATTGAATTCTCACTCCTTCGCCAGCCAACACTTCCTTGTTCGTATACTTGTCTGTCAATGATGGCATCAACATTCTTCTATTACATCCACATCTCAAATGCCTCTAACTTCCTTCCTAGTACATAATTCTTTGACAATCATCATCATATTGTAGACCCCAATCCATTGAATTCTCACTCCTTCGCCAGCCAACACTTCCTTGTTCGTATACTTGATAGCCTCACCATTCTACTATTACATCCACATCTCAAATGCCTCTAACTTCCTTCCTAGTACATAATTCTTTGACAATCATCATCATATTGTAGACCCCAATCCATTGAATTCTCACTCCTTCGCCAGCCAACACTTCCTTGTTCGTATACCTGTCTGTCAATGATGGCATCAACATTCTTCTATTACATCCACATCTCAAATGCCTCTAACTTCCTTCCTAGTACATAATTCTTTGACAATCATCATCATATTGTAGACCCCAATCCATTGAATTCTCACTCCTTCGCCAGCCAACACTTCCTTGTTCGTATACTTGTCTGTCAATGATGGCATCAACATTCTTCTATTACATCCACATCTCAAATGCCTCTATCCTCCTAGTACATAATTCTTTGACAATCATCATCATATTGTACACCCCAATCCATTGAATTCCCAATCCGAGTTTCATACCACTAGACCACATAACCGCCCAGCCGTAAAGATGGTGCGCGTTTTTCTTCTCTTCCCGTTTAAGAGATTTCGCCTCTTGGCGAAAGGATTTAAATATTAATAATGGCGAAAGACGTATAACTATCATTATCGAGATCAATGAAACCTTGTCATGCCGCCAATCCTGCTTATCGTTAAGACCATCAGTTGGTTCATTTCTCTCCTTACCAGCCATTTTCAGGATTTTCCCCAAAACTTCACACCCAACTAACACAAAGCTAGATTTTTGATCACTCAAACACAATTGGATTCAGTAGTCTGATGTCACGCCGCCCGGCAACGGCGGCCATCTTGGTTCTAAACAAAGAAAATCATTACTTTTTATTCTTCATGCTGGCTTGAACTTTTCATATGCCTTGTGATCAGAATGTGTAAAAGTCAAAACATGATCAAATTTATGGGGTTCTTTCCTCTGGATACGCTTTTATGCTCGCCGGAGAAATATTTATTATGGGCGTCCGCCATTGTCCGATAGTTTAGAGCCAGTGTTACTAAGTTACCATGCGTCGTTAGGAAGGAAGTGACGTTACGACTGTTGAAGAGTATAGCGGTAAAGTTCTTGCGACACATAATTCGTTAGCAAAACATCTACTCTACAACACACTGTTCAATTTCTTTCAATTTTATGATGTACGAAAGAAATTTGAATAAGAAAAATGTTGGTTGTATCGTAACGAATGTGACGATTTTCTACAGTTGGTAATGAGAGGGTTAATCTCTCCCTTTTCCCTTAACCCTCTCCTTACTGGGCATTTCCAGAATTTTCCCCAATACATCCAACACAAACAGGAAAGCAACAATTACATTTTAAACATAATATTATTCAGCAAATTAGCCCTACAAACTGTTTCAATGTTTATTAGCGATAACAAAAAATTATTAAAAAAAAAACAATTTTGTGATGTCAAATTGAAATTAGAATGAGAAATTATTTGTTTTATCGTAACGAATTTGACGATTTTCCTTTGGTTGGTAAGGAAAGGGTTAAATATGATAAAATAATAGACTGGATAAGAAATTTTAGGGGAAATAATTCTCAATATCTCAAAATGAGAAACACGGATTAAGAGAGTTTTGGGAAACCACTCTTCATTTGTTTTTCGAAATTCATTAGTCTATGGCAACACCCAATGTAAATTTCCAAAAGTGGATAAATAAAGTTCATCTTATCTTATCTTATCTTAATTTAACATCACAAAATTTTAAAAATTATATTTTTTTGTTATCGCTATAAAACATTGAAACAGTTTGTAGGCTCAATTTGCTTAATAATATTGTGTTTAATTTGTATGTAGGGAGACCACCAACATCAATAGTAACTACCCTGAACCAGGATCTCTCTACATATACGAAATTTCTGGATTCATATGAGGCCGAATTAATCCCTGAAGAGCAAAGAAATACAGCAGTGCCCTCCGTACTAAAGTCACAACAAGGTCTTGACAGCCTCAAAACTCTGACCCAGGACCGTTACCAATGGAAACAATTAACATCATGGATGGAGAGAGCAGCTATACTCATCGACCATGACTGAATCACACAATTCTCAGCAAGCATCATTCAGACTGCGAAGCTTACTACTACTACTACTACTACTACTACTACTACTACTACTACTACTACTACTACTACTACTACTACTGCTACTATTACTATCTTCGCTTGTCTTATCTTATCTTATCTGATCTTATCTCAAAGAACTTACTTGACAGGACATTTCAGGGGGATGTATGACTTGGATGGTATGTATGACTTATTCCCCTTGGCAGGAAGTTCGTCAGCCTCGGTGTATGCTTCGTCCAGTTCATCATATTTCACGAGGCTCTTTTCGTCTGTCTGCTTGTGAAGGACTCTGAAGAAGAATACAGGTATATACATTAATGAATGAATGAAAGAATGAATGAATGAATAAGTGAATAACTCATTTTTATAGAGCATTTTATCCACGAAATATGCTTAACCAGTAAATCAGATGACAGCAGCTTCTAATGGTGTTCACACTACTATGTTATGACGATCGACCCAATCCGCAAATTCGTTACCGTTGTCTTTAATAATAAAAAAAGGCACAAGTGTATAAAAAAGAGGAGAGAAAAAAATCACACTTTTCATGAAAGAATGCAATCCAACTCAACATTTTTTAAAACTGGCAAATGAGATCAGTGATTATATCTGATCTACCATCACAGAAAGGTATAATGTTAAAGTGGTAGAGATGTTCTAAAAAGATCTGAACAAGTGTGAATGCAGATATAATGTAGTCTAGCGGTATGACACTCGCTTTCGGGTCAGAAGGCCCTGAGTTCGAGCCTCGCTCGGCGCTTAGTTGAGTCCTTAGAAAAGGCTCTTTACTCACATTCTCTCACCGTACTCAGGTGTAAAATGAGTACCTGGCCGTTAACAGCGTTGTCTCTGTCGGAAATAAAATTTGTAATATCACCTAACAGACGTCATGTATCGTTCTACATATTACGTGTTGCTGTTGGTCAGGGACCCTTTTGTAAATAAAGCGCTTTGAGCACATTTAGTGGATATTGTTCTATATAAATGCTCACGGTTTTTATAAAGGTGCCAGACAAAGCAAAAAAAAAAAAAAATACAAGAGAGAAAAAAAAAACAACTCAAAAAATCAGTCGACCTTGACACCAATCGACTCCAGTCGAAATGGATTGATTTTTGTTTGGGATGGTTGATTTCTTTCTGATCTTTTTCTTTCTAGCTTTGTCTGGCACCTTTCATAAACACTTGTCCAGTTCTTTATCTTACACCGGTAGCTGCTCCCTAGCTTCTTAATATAGAAACTCCAAATTGAATTGAAAGTCAAAAATATAATTCCGACGCTTGCACCAAAAAAAAAAAACAAAAAAACAAAAACAAAATAGAACTAGATTAGAAAATAGTTGCGAAACGTTAGGTTCTAGCTGACGTGTACATAAATGCAGGTCTGACATCCGAACTCATTTATGGGCCTAGTTTAACATTGTTGTAATGGACAATATTTTGAGTCATTTTGTTGTTGTTGAGATTTCCATCATAACAATGATGAGCCCATAAGGAATTGGGTTATCAGACCTGAAAATAAGTGCACGTCGGTTCTAGCAGTTTAAGACGTGTTATTAAACCTCTTTAATAAAAATCTAAAATTTGACCCAAATTTCACATTTTGGACGAAAGATTTAATTCTTCAACATTCATTTAGTTTACCACAAAAATATAATGTAAATGTTGCCGCTCGAAGCTCGAAGAAATAAATAACATTATGAAATTGAATGTTAGCTTCAATTTAATTTACGAAAACAGATAAAATGGACGTTTCCCCTTTATCAACAAGCAGGATGAATGAAACACTACAGATGAATGAGATAATAGAATCCTGTTTGTTGATAAAGAGGAAACCCGAAACGTCCATTTTATCTGTTTTCGTAGTTAAATTGAAGCCTTACATTCACGAAAATATAGGTAAGGTTTGTGACGATGGGTTACAATTATCTGATCATGTTTAGGAATTTCTGTTAGAGATAAATATAAAACGAAGTTTGAAATATTGTTTAGTGTTAGTTATTAGTTTAGTATTATAACATTAAATTGAATGAACGAAGAAAACACACTCATAAAAAGCAATCATTTTATAGTTTTTCGAAATTTGATAGTGATGTGATCCCGACGTGCGCTTATTTGCAGGTCCGATAACCTCATTCCTTACAGGCCCATTGTTGTAATGGAAATCTCAAAAAAAATATTAAAAAATGACGCAAAATATTGTCCATTACATCAATGTAAAACTAGGCCCATAAGTGGATTCTGATGTCAGACCTGCATATATGTATACGTAGTGGGATTCATTATTCAGCGAGTAACCAATTTCGTGGAGGAGGAGGTGGAGGAGGAAAGAAGAAGAAGAAGAAGAAGAAGAAGAAGAAGAAGAAGAAGAAGAAGAAGAAGAAGAAGAAGAAGAAGAAGAAAGAAGAAGAAGAAAGAAGAAGAAGAAGAAGAAGAGAAGAAGAAGAAGAAAAAGAAGAAAGAAGAAAGAAGAAGAAGAAGAAGAAGATGAAGAAGAAGAAGAAAAGAAGAAGAAGAAGAAAAGAAGAAGAAGAAGAAGAAGAAGAAGAAGAGAAGAAGAAGAAGAAGAAGAAGAAGAAGAAGAAGAAGAAGAAGAAGAGAAGAAGAAGAAGAAGAAGAAGAAGAAGAAGAAGAAGAAGAAGAAAGAAGAAGAAGAAGAAGAAGAAGAAGAAGAAGAAGAAGAGAAAGAAGAAGAAGAAGAAGAAGAAGAAGAAGAAGAAGAAGAAGAAGAAGAAGAAGAAGAAGAAGAAGAAGAAGAAGAAGAAGAAGAAGAGAAGAAGAAGAAGAAGAAGAAGAAGAAAGAAGAGAAGAAGAAGAAGAAGAAGAAGAAGAAGAAGAAGAAGAAGAAGAAGAAGAAGAAGAAAGAAGAAAAGAAGAAGAAGAAGAAGAAGAAGAGAAGAAGAAGAAGAAGAAGAAGAAGAAGAAAGAAGAAGAAGAAGAAGAAGAAGAAGAAGAAAGAAGAAAGAAGAAGAAGAAGAAGAAGAAGAGAAGAAGAAGAAGAAGAAGAAGAAGAAGAAGAAGAAGAAAGAAGAGAAGAAGAAGAAGAAGAAGAAGAAGAAGAAAGAAGAAGAAGAAGAAGAAGAAGAAGAAGAAGAAGAAAGAAGAAGAGAAGAAGAAAGAAGAAGAAGAAGAAGAAGAAGAAGAAGAAGAGAAGAAGAAGAAGAAGAAGAAGAAGAAGAGAAGAAGAAGAAGAAGAAGAAGAAGAAGAAGAAGAAGAAGAAGAAGAAGAAGAAGAAGAAGAAGAAGAAGAAGAAGAAGAAGAAGAAGAAGAAGAAGAAGAAGAAGAAGAAGAAGAGAAGAAAGAAGAAGAAGAAGAAGAAGAAGAAGAAGAAGAAGAAAAGAAGAAGAAGAAGAAGAAGAAGAAGAAGAAGAAGAAGAAGAAGAAGAAGAAGAAGAAGGAAGAAGAAGAAGAAGAAGAAGAAGAAGAGAAGAAGAAGAAGAAGAAGAAGAAGAAGAAGAAGAAGAAGAAGAAGAAGAAGAAGAAGAAGAAGAAGAAGAAGAAGAAGAAGAAGAGAAGAAGAAGAAGAAGAGAAGAAGAAGAAGAAGAAGAAAGAAGAAGAAGAGAAGAAGAAGAAGAAGAAGAGAAGAAGAAGAAGAAGAAGAAGAAGAGAGAAGAAGAGAGAAAGAAGAAGAAGAAGAGAAGAAGAAGAAGAAGAAGAAGAAGAAGAAGAAGAAGAAGAAGAAGAAGAAGAAGAAGAAGAAGAAGAAGAAGAAGAAGAAGAAGAAGAAGAAGAAGAAGAAGAAGAAGAAAGAAGAAGAAAGAAGAAGAAGAAGAAGAAGAAGAAGAAGAAGAAGAAGAAGAAGAGAAGAAGAAGAAGAAGAAGAAGAAGAAGAAGAGAAGAAGAAGAAAGAAGAAGAAGAAGAAGAAGAAGAAGAAGAGAAGAAGAAGAAGAAGAAGAAGAAGAAGAAGAAGAAGAAGAAGAAGAAGAAGAAGAGAGAAGAAGAGAAGAAGAAGAAGAAGAAGAAGAAGAGAAGAAGAAGAAGAAGAAGAAGAAGAAGAGAAGAAGAAGAAGAAGAAGAAGAAGAAGAAGAAGAAAGAAGAAGAAGAAGAAGAAGAAGAAGAGAAGAAGAAGAAGAAGAAGAAGAAGAAGTAAAGAAGAAGAAGAAGAAGAAAAGAAGAAGAAGAAGAAAGAAGAAGAAGAAGAGAAGAAGAAGAAGAAGAAGAGAAGAAGAAGAAGAAGAAGAAGAAGAAGAAGAAAGAAGAAGAAGAAGGAAGAAGAAGAAGATAAAGAAGAGAAAAGAAGAAGAAGAAGAAGAAGAAGAAGAAGAGAAGAAGAAGAAGAAGAAGAAGAAGAAGAAGAAGAAGAAGAAAGAAGAAGAAGAAGTAAGAAGAGAAAGAAGATAAAGAAGAAGAAGAAAGAAGAAGAAGTAGAAGTAAGAAGAAGAAGAAGAAAGAGAATAGAAGAAGAAAGAAGAAGAAAGAAGAAGAAAGAAGAAGAAGAAGAAAGTATAAAGAAGAGGGAGAAAGTGATAAAAATTTTATCATTATGTAAAAATGACAAACAAAAAAAAAAAAGAGAGAATCCAGAGGGTGATAAAGAAAAAACAGCATCCGTATTAAAATATATGACCGATCACTATTTTTGTTGGGTTCTACGTGTACTTGTTTACAGGTCTGATAACTCAAACTATTATGGGCTCATTACTGTATTGCAACTACTCTAAATATAACGCAAAATATAGTCATAATGATAATAATAATAACAATAATAATAATAATAATAATAATAATAATAATAATAATAATAATAATAATAATAATAATAATAATAATATAATAATAATATAATAATAATAATAATTAATAATAATAATAATAATAATAATATATAATAATAATAATAATAATAATAATAATAATAATAATAATAATAATAATAATAATAATAATAATAATAATAATATAAATAATAATAATAAATAATAATAATAATAATAATAATAATAATAATAATAATAATAATAATAATAATCAATAATAATAATAATAACAATAATAATAATAATATAAAATAATAATAATAATAATAAATAATAATAATAATAATAATAATAATAATAATAATAATAATAATAATAATAATAATAATAATAATAATATATCGTCCTTGTTAACAATGTTGAATCAAGCCCATAATTGGGTTCGGTTATCAGACCTGAAAATGTGTGGACGTAGGTTGATGTGAACTAGATAAATAAAAATATTTTAAAAATACAGTCAAATAATATATTGAATGTGAGTTTGTAAACTCATAAACTAACAATGAAAAATAGATATTTAAAACGTACATTTCTGGACATTTTCATTAAATGTGTCCTTTCCCATATCTAGAGATAGTTCGAAGTTTACGTCACTCAGGTCTATGTTATTGTTGTTGTTGTTTGTTTTTTTTGCCATCCACGTTTATGAGTAATTCTCACTAAACTGTATTAACCAGACTATAAAAGATCATGGTTACACACAGTTTTGTGTGTTGGCCTGTTATACTCCCGAATGGCAATGTTGTGAACTTCTTAGCCATATCTATAGTAAAAGAGAAAAGAAAATAGTCTATACCCTTTCAGCGCGACCTCATTAGATACCGTCGCCTAGGTATTCCATGAAAGATTATAGAAAATCCATCTTAACAACAACCTGAAGTCAACACAGGAACTTGAGCTTTTAAAAAAAAACCCAAAAACTTGAGCTTTTTATATAGCGCAATACCCACTAAACGTGCTCAAAGCGCTTTACAAGGGGTCCCTGACTAACAGCAACACGTGACATTTAGAACGAGACATAACGCCTGTTAGGCGATATTACAAATTTTTTTTTTGGGACAGAGACAACGCTGTTAACGGCCAGGTACTCATTTTACACCTGAGTACGGTGAGAGAATGTGAGTAAAGAGTATTTTCCAAGGACTCAACTATGCACCGAGCGAGGCGAGCTCGAACCCACGACCTTCCGATCCGATAGCGAGTGTCATACCACTAGGCCACATAGCCGCACAAACCTTGTTTTCAGAGGTGGGAAAATTGGATGGTAATAATTTTGCCCATGGGTTAAAAAATAAAATAAAATAAATAAATAAATAAAACAAAGAGAGTGCCTGAAGTGAGACTCGACTCCTGGACCGCCCGGAACAAAGTGCAATGTCTTAACCATTCAACCACATTGCTCCTCCCCCCCCCCCCCCCCTCCCCCCACCATCTGTCCCAGTTCTACTAAACCCGACTAAATATAAAATTGATTTGATTATAAATTAATATAAAAAATATGGTTAGAATGCCGTTGAATCCATCTATATCTTAAGAAGTCAAAGTATGCATATATGCAGGTCTGACACATCCGAACCCACTTATGGGCCTAGTTTAACATTATTGTAATGGACAATATTTTGCGTCATTTTTTGAGATTAGCATTACGACAATGAGCCCATAAGGAATTGGGTTATCAGACTTACAATTAAGTGCACATCGTCTTAAGTACAAATCTTCAAAGAAAGAAAGAAAGAAAAAAAAAAAAAAAAAGAAAAAAGGATGTAAAACCTTCTTTAAGGAGTCCTATTATTTGTGAAAAATGCACACAACACATCGAAATATTAAAATTGACAAATTCAATTCAAAAGGAAAAAAGATATAAGAAAAGAAAAGTTGAGAAAAGTGTAAACTTGCCCTTCTCCAACGCTTTGATGAAAACAATGGAACATGGAGGACGATTTTATTATTTAGGGGGGAAAGGAGAGACATGCGTTGATTAATTCAAACAAAATTTTGTCATTGAACACATAACCACACATACACACATACACACGCACATATACACACACGCAAACACACACACACACACACACAGAGAGAGAGAGAGAGAGGCAGACTCACACATACAGAGAGAGAGAGAGAGAGAGAGACTCACACATACACACACACACACACACACAGAGAGAAAGAGAGAGAGAGAGAGAGGAGAGAGAAAGATAGAAAGAGAGAGAGAGATAGAGAAAGAGGCAGACTCACACATACACACACACAAAGAGAGAGAGAGAGAGAGAGAGAGAGAGAGAGAGAGAGAGCAATGAAATGCTTCAGAGTGACAATGCTATTTGTAGATTATGACATGGTCACTTTAAAATCTGATGATTAGATTTCAATGTTATTTATTGTCTACCGCGATCTCTATATTTTATTTCTATCTCTTTCTTGGCATTTCAAATTATCAAACGAGCAACATTCCATCTTTATCATTACCGATTAACCCACTAACTGCCGTCATCCAGAAAACTACGTATTTAAAATTTTGACCAGATAACTCGTCCTTCAAATATCGATCGAATAAAGTTAAATGACCCTCATCTTGGCAAAAAAAAAAATTACAAACCTGGGACTTCACAAACTATTTATCCATTACAACAATATTAAAACGAGCCCACATTTGTGCCCGGTTATCAGACCTGCAAAATATGTGCACGTCGGTTTGAAATACGTAAATCAAATCTTGCACTTGGAGGGTTAATTTACAAAATGTTTTACGGTCTTTGAGTTCTGAATAATAATAGAAGGTTGCAATATTTCATAACGTGTCACCTGACAATTTTAAGGACAACAAAATGTCAGCCCTGTGTTTTAATATATCTTTTTTTTTAAAATATTGTCTTGGTTACCATATTATTATATTTAGATGAATCACAAACTCGAAACGTCATGACAACTTTAAGGACAAAAAATGTCAGATGTATCCTTTTTTATGTTGTGTTAGTTACCATATTTTTATTATATTTTGATGAATTATAAACTCGACAACCTTAAGGACAAAAATCTTATCTCCCCTAGTGTTTGTAACATGCGAATAATTTTAAAAATCATTATCATCTATATTGTAAGAATTATATACGAGTCTATATATATATATATATATATATATATATATATATATATATATATATATATATATATATATATATATATGATTAAGATCACCTCGTATTCTACGATACTTCGGTGAAGGCAAATATAGAGACTTTAATCTTTCTTAATAGGATAGATGTCCAATGCCCGGTAAAAGCAGGATTACTTGCGTTAATTAGAATCTATTTGACTTGCTTGCTCTCTATCAACATCATCATCATCATCCTCATCATCATCATCATCCTCATCATCATCATTGTCAACATCATCATCATCTAGTACTTTGGTTGGGAATGGAATGAAGGGTAGCTTAGAAGTGTGTGTGTGTGGGGGGGGGGGGGGGGGGGGGGAAAGGGAGGTTGGGAGGGGAGGTCAATCAACATCAAGGGAAACAAGTCAATGTCAAACGCATTTCCTCTCCGCTCCAATTATCATCATCATTATTTTCATCATCATTATCATCATCATCACCATCATCATCATCATCATCATCATCATCATCATCATCATCATCATTTTTTTTAGCTTTGAGCGTTTATATAGCGCAATGTCCACTAAAAGTACTATAAAAGTGCTTTACAAGGGGTCCCTGTCAAACAGCAACATTTAACATGTAGGACGACGATGTTACAATTTTTTTTCCGAGACAGAGAAGACAACGCTGTTAACGACGAGGTACTAATTTTACACCTGAGTACGTACGTTGAGAGAATGTGAATAAATAATAACCTTTTCCAAGGCCAAGGACTCAACTATGCGCCGCTGAGCGAGGCTCGAACCCAGGACCTTCCGATCCGAAAGCGAGTGTCCTACCACAAGACCGCATAGCCTCACATCATCATCATAATCATCATCATCATCATCATCATCATCATCATCATCATCACCATCATCATCACCAACATCATCATCATAACCATCATCATACCATCATCATCATCATCATCATCATCATCATCATCATCATCATCATCATCATAATCATCATCATAATCATCATCATCATAATCATCATCATCATCATTACCATTCCCCTGCTGTTAGTCCTAATGGCCATGGCCTATAAAATATACATGATCTTTCGACTATCAACAGCATGGGGAATGGCTCGTAGATGTCAGTAAAACATGATTAAATTGCAAGATGATTGATGTTATGTGTAAAGGTAAAATACTCACAACATCCGCCAGCCGGATGTAACAGAATATATTATTATTGTGTTTATGTCAGTATGTTTTACAGTCCAGTTAAGTACAACCCTATAATAGTGGTTTACACCTTTTGAAATAAAAAATTAGTACAGCCTGAAATAAAGGTACAATACACACGGTTGAAAAGAGCACTGATCTAGCGTATATATTATTTTTCTTTAGACCAATGTCCTAACTAAAGGGTAGCAGGCAATAGTAACTACCCTTTTAAATTACTGAAACTGAAATAAAATCCTACCGCATAGATGTCCTGTGACTTTCAATGACTTCTTTCTCTCTCTCTCTCTCTCTCTCTCTCTCTCTCTCTCTCTCTCTCTCTCTCTCTCTCTTTCTTTCTCTCTCTCTTTCTTTCTCTCTCCCTCTCTCTCTCTCTCTCTCTCTCTCTCTCTCTCTCTCTATATATATATATATATATATATATATTATATATAATATAAATGGATTCACTCACTTATATGGCCGAAACACATGTTTCTGTGGCTTCCACCCACGTCTTCAGTCGGCATACTATGTATATATTCGGCACTTATTCTCAATCTTTCTCTCTCCCACCTCTCTCTCTCTCTCTCTCTCTCTCTCTCTCGCTCAATCTCTCCATCTTTCTCTCTCATTTTCTCTCTTCCATCTCTCTCTCTCTCTCTTCTTCTCATCTCTCTCTCTTCCCCTCTCTCTCTCTCTCTCTCTCTCTCTCTCTCTCTCTCTCTCTTCCCATCTCTCTCTCTTCTCATCTCTCTCTCTTTTTTCTCTCTCTCCCTCTCTCTCTCTCTTCCCATCTCTCTCTCTCTCTCTTCCCATCTCTCTCTCTCTCTTCCCATCTCTCTCTCTCTCTCTCTCTCTCTCTCTCTCTCTCTCCATCTCTCTCTCTTTCTGTCTTAAAGATGAAGGAATCCATTTTGATTGTCCTCACAAATCTTCATCAATAAAACGGAGGCCATTCTGTCACTAGGTGAATGCAAAGAAGTGGGCGGTGCCCGCAAACAGATGGACATCCGGGGACTTTGATGATTTCATTAGATGTGAGAGTTCCGATACCCTTATCGCTGGTCTAATCAAACTTAATTACATTGCCGGCCACAGACGGACGTGAGTTAATGTATTTGTGTGTGTGTGTGTGTGTGTGTGTGTGTGTGTGTGTGTGTGTGAGTGTTTGGTGCTGTGATGGTCGTGTGTTTGTTATTGGTGATTTTTATTGTGATTTAAGAACACGAGAAGAGGGGTGAACCATCCTTATATTATATGTAAGCATGATGAATGTTGGCGACCAATGTAAAAGAGGTGATGATAATGATGATGGTGACGAGGATGACGATGATGATGATGATGATGATAATGATAAGACGATGATGATGATGACGATGATGATGATGATGCATATGATGATGATGATGATGATGATGATGATGATGATGATGATGATGATGATAATGATACTATGACGACGATTATCGTGATAATTCCGATATATTCTTCAGGCTTTAGACTCTTTGATAACATTTGGAAGAGGGTCGTTTAATTTAATAAGAATGTACTAGAATAACATTCAACGTGCTGTGATGACACACGGGATATTTTATACCAAAATAAATGTATCCTCCTATAATAGCATTAGGACGCTTGCTGGGTTGTTCTCAATCTGTTATTGATGTGGGAATTAGGGCGTATTTTACGACACCAGATAGACACAATTATGGTTATACATAACAATGTGAAATTGAATGTAAGCTTCAATTTAATATACGAAAACGGATACAATGGACGTTTCGGGTTTCGCCTTTATGGTTATAAATAACAATGTGAAATTGAATGTAAGCTTCAATTTAATATACGAAAACGGATACAATGGACGTTTCGGGTTTCCCCTTTACAACAAAACAGGATGAATGAAACCTTACAGACGAACGAGATAACGTTGTAGTGGCGTTGTTAACAAACTGTATTATCCAGACTATAAATGTTTAAGGTTACACCCAAGGTTACACATATTTTTGTGTGTTGGCCCGTCATATTTCCGGATGGCAATGTTGTGAGTTTCTTAGCCAAGCGCACAGGATCTATAAAGTAAAGTCTCAGGTTTGAGAGTTTGAATCGATGTCAAAAGATTTTCTGGCCAAAATGAACAAAACTATTATTGTATTCTGTTGGAGTTTTTTGGCATAGGGGACTCGGGCGTGATATTCTCTGAAAGGGAAGGACGGTGTGAGGGGTGGGGGGGGGGGGGGGGAGAGAGAGAGAGGAGGGGCGGGTCAAGGATGGTCACGTCCTATCTGATGTTTGTTTCCCTACACTCTGTATTATAATAATATGATCAATTGGATTCAATAGTTTGATATCACGTCACCCAGCAACGGCGGCCATCGTGGTTCTAAACAAAGAAAATCTGTACTTTTTATTCTTCATGCTGGCTAGAACTTTTCATATGTCTTGTGATCAGAATGTGTAAAAGTCAAAACATGATCAGATTTATAATGTTTAATTTTCTCTCCTCTGGATACGCTTTTATGTTCGTCGGAGAAATATTTTATAAGGGCGTCCGCCATTGTTCCGATAGTTTAGAGCCAGTTACTAAGTTACCATGCGTCATAACGAGGGAAGAAACGTTACTACTGTTGAGGCGTATTGATAGTGTGCGCTTGGCTAAGAAGCTCACATGGCACAGCATTGCCATCCGGAAGTATAACGGACCAACACACAAAACTATGTGTAACCTTGGACGTTTATTGATTGAATGAAGTTTTACGTCACTCTGGACTTTGTTATTGTTTGTTTTGTTTTTGTCATCCGCGTTGATGAGTAGTTCTCACTACACTGTATTATCCAGACTGGTGGTTGGTTGGAAGTAAATTATGTTGAAGACAAAGCAACAGCGATCAAACAGTTTTTAGTTCTTTGTAAATCAAATGGACGTTATATCCGACGAGTCCAATGGGAGCAAATCCATTTGGATGTACGTCACATTAACCCCCCACACACAATGAGGCAGCTAAGCGATTCCGTTCAATGTGACGTTACAACGAGTGTTAATTGTTCTACAAAATGATATAAAGGGGATCCCGTGGGGTGGGTCGATCGTCAGTATTTAACCTGAGTTTGAACTCTAAAATAACACTGTAAACAGTATGCGCTTGGCTAAGAAGTTCACAACATTGCCATCCGGAAGTATAACGGACCAACACACAATCTCCGTGTAACCATGAACTTTTATAGTCTGGGTAATACAGTTTACTGAGAACAACTCACAAACGCGGATGGCAGAAAACAATAACAAAGGCTCGAGTGACGTCATCTTCGAACTATCTATAGAAATAATTTTGGCCAGAAAACGCATCCTTTAAAAAAACTAGAAAAAAAACCCAAGAGAATTTATATAGTGCAATATTCACTAAACGTGCTCAAAGCGCTTTACAAGGGGTCCCTGGCCAACAGCAACACATAAATGTCGGACGGGACATGATATTACAATTTTTTTTCAGACAGTGACAACGCTGTTAACGGCCAGGTACTCATTTTACACCTGAGTATGATGACAGAATGTGAGGAAAGAGTCTTTTCCAAGGACTCAACTATGCGCCGAGCGAGGCTCGAACCTAGCACCTTCCGGTCCGAAAGCGAGTGTCATACCACTAGACCACATAACCGCACATCCTTAATATTCGTACCCCGAAAGGTACCGAGTTCGAATCACCCGCCTCTGCACTGACTCTGTGGCCTTGAGCAAGTCACCTCGCCCTAGTTCAATTTGCGGCGATGCACTTTTCCACGGACGCCTGGGTTATTCCAGTCTTCCATTAGAATAGACCCTAAAGACAAATCTCCCTCATGGGATGAATAAAGGGCATTTTAACTATAATCACATATGGGAATCTGTTTCACCACTACAGAATATACGCAATATATTTTTCCGAAAGAGACAACGCTGTTAACGGCCAGGTACTAATTTTACAACTGAGTACGATGAGAGAATGTGAGTTAAGAGTCTTTTCCAAGGACTCAACTATGCGCCGCTGTGCGAGGCTCGAACGCTCGTTTGACTCGATGGGGCACATTTGTATCGATCGACGTGACCACTGAACGGTGTCG
>NC_088367.1:42553832-42558832 GCF_034508935.2 Berghia stephanieae
CGAGCTGCTCCCAATTCTCCATTTGAAGATGCTACACCCAGTAAGACCCCTAAAGTTGATGAACATAATTATGCCTATTCTTCAGTTGAAAGCCACTTAGAAGAGACCCAAAATAAGTTGCTTGTTTGCCAAGAAAAGATGCTTCATCAAAAACAACAACTCAGTAGCATGAGGAAGAAGTTGGCCCGTCGAGATGTAAAAATTTCATCCCTTTTGGAAGATTTGAAGAAGAAAAAGTTGTTGAAAGAAGAAAATGTTGACATCCTAAAAGAAAATTTTGCTGCGGAAACCCTCACTTTAATTGAAAATGAATTAAAAGCTGCCCATATGTCCAAAAATAATATGCGTTTTTCTGATGAATTAAAATCCTTTGCTGTTTCCTTGCACTTCTATAGTGCTCAGGCTTATAATTATGTGAGAAAGTATTTGCATTTGCCTCATGCGGATACCATTCGTAGGTGGTCTGCATCCCACAATGTCTCCCCAGGATTTATTACAGATGTTTTTAATACCTTGCAAGCTCAACTTAAAAAGGATGATTTGATGAAGGATGTTTGTCTTATGTTTGATTCGATGTCTATTCGGAAGCAAGTTGTGTTTGACCCTGCATCCCAGACCTATGCTGGCTATGTGAACCATGGTCATCTTCAAGTTGCATCACCAGACACATTAGCTTCAGAAAGTCTTACTCTTCTCATCGTTGGACAAAAGCGATATTTTAAGCACCCTATTGGCTATTTTCTTGTTGATAAGATTAGTGCAGCCCAGCAAGCACGGATTATTAATGATGGGATAGTTTGGCTGTCTGAGGCAGGCTTCTCTGTTCAAGGGGTTGTGTGTGATGGAGCTTATGTTAACCAAGCGACTGCAACTGCTATTGGATGCACTATAAGTTCAGATGTCATTGATCCTGAGTTTCCTCACCCCTTGGATTCATCTAAAACCATTCCCTTTATTTTTGATGCCTGTCATTTGTTAAAAAATGTTAGAAATGCATTGGGTGACCTGAAATTTTTGCGCCGTGGAGAGGAGAGAATTGATTGGTCTTATATTGTTGCACTTCACAAGCTGCAGCTGGAAAGTAATTTAAACCTTGCCAACAAGCTAAAAGGAAGACATATTGATTATGTGAAAAATAAAATGAAAGTTTCTCTTGCTGCCCAAACTTTAAGCTCTTCTGTTGCTTCTGCCATTATGTTTCTTCGGGATGACTTGAAGTTGCCTGAATTTGCTGGAAGTGAAGCGACTTGTAAATTTATTCGTATATTTGATAAATTGTTTGATTTATGCAACAGCAGTAGTTTCTGTACAAAAGGATTTAAAAGCCCTATTACAAAGGAAAATCTTGAGGAAAAATTAGAGTTTATTCATTTTGCCAGAAATTATATATCATCTTTATGTGACAATACTAACAAGCCAATACTACAATCAAAGAGGAAAACTGGATTTATTGGATTTTTGGCAACACTGACATCCATAGAATTGATATCTCGGCGACTTTTGGCCAATAACTACAAATACATACTTACTTACAGACTCTCTCAAGATCATTTGGAGACATTGTTTTCAAGGATACGAAGAAGAGGTGGCTGGAATAATAACCCGAATGTCCTTCAATTTAAATATGCCCTCAGGTCTCTTTTGATGAAGAATGGTGTGCTGAGTTCCAAAAATGCTAATTGCTTACCTGCCCCCGAAAATAAGCTTTTCCAAGAAAATTCATCTTTTACTGTTGACAATTCGACAAACTCTTTTCAACCTGAATTGGACAGAAAAACTATGATCTTTACGAAAACCCTTTGCCAGCCCTCAGAGTACCATTCAGATGTTTTGTATTATATGTCTGGATTTATCGCAAGGAAATTACGAGACAAAATCAAATGTTCTGTTTGTTCAGAATTTTTAGCCTCATTAGACAATCCTGATTCAAGCAAACCATCATCATCTAGTTTTACCGAAAGAAAAGACAGGGGGGGATTATTATATCCATCTGAAGATTTTTATAAAGTTATTACAGCAGCTGACCTTTGTTTGAGAGAAATTCTAACTACACACAAGGAGGGACCTTTGAGAGCAGTCAATAGCACAACAATAAGTAAAGTGATAATAAAAGTAACAGAAAGATTAGGGCCATCAATTTTTACAGATTTAGATAAGCATGCCATGGAAAGTCATTTTGAAAGTGAGGACAATCATGTAACACAGATTATTAAAGAAGCTTGTTCCATATTTTGTAGAACAATGTTGTATCACCACGGCAAACTATTTACAGACAGACACATATTCAACAACACATGCTCAGTTCGTCAAAAGCATACTAAGACAATACTCTTTAAACACCTGTAAAGACTTGACCAGAAAACATCACCAACAACTTGTTATCTAAAGGTTAGTCCCAGAGTTAGACATTGGTGCTGTTTTGTTCCAAGTTGACAGTTTTTTTTTGTTTTTGTTTTTTAAATTGATTATTTTACTTCTGCTTTTGTTCTTTTGACCTAATCCAGGATTACAATATCTTCAACCAGTCAACCCTATCAACATAAAAATGTGCATGTTCTTAGTAAAGTAAACTATGTTTTAGTCGACTAAAAAATATTTAAATGCTACCGTCAAATTTTTGCCTGGAGAGGGTTAAAATTATTTGTGTTGATTTTTTGTTTGTTTTTATCATGCTTGGTGACTGAATTTAAATATGTCACATATATAGCCTACTTTTTTGCTATCAGAATCATCTCGATCTGATGTTATTCTTAGTCTTTTGTTTTTAATACGATCTCATTGTAATTTCCACTACACTAATATTAATACGGAAAAAAATATAATCCTACTTAATATCCAAAGAGATAACTCCTTGGCCTCCTAATTCTGATAAAATTAGACTACAGCCACGTCTCCACACACACACACACACACACACACACACACACACACACACACACACACACACAGCGGCTCGCCTGTGCTCAAGGATTCTAAATAAAGATTTTTCTCTCAATAACTTTAGTAGTAGTAGTAGTAGTAGTAGTAGTAGTAGTAGTAGTAGTAGTAGTAGTAGTAGTAGTAGTAGTAGTAGTAGTAGCAGCAGCAGCAGCAGCAGCAGTAAAATGTGGAATTTCCCCTCTAAAATAGCTTTTAATGCCGGTAAACGATAATTCTAACTGTAATGCTAAACCACTGAACTATCGAGTCCAACTACTCATGTGAATTACGTGTATGTGAAAACAAAAAGGGGGGGGGGGGGGGGGGGGGGGGGGGCAGTTTCGTCGCGCTGATGGAGTGAATGTGATCGTCATCACTACACACATAGACAACAGAAACAATTAAAAAACATGACTATGACACACAACCACTCACACATGAGGCTATACTATTTATCCTTTTCTCTATATAGAACAGGGCAAGACAAACAATAGTTTGACTCTCTCTCTATCCTTCGCATTGATGTTTGTCGTTTGATGAGTTCACCTCTCGGTCGACCTGTCAATATTCCTTTTTGCCGGACGTAATCATTAATAGAATGTTGTGTGGTTTTGACCGTGAAGAAAACCTTAAGAAGTCACATTTATATCATTTTAGAGAGATCGTTTTGAATAATTTTGAGTTAAACGAGCGAGCAGCAACTGGTTTTCATGAACGGCCGATCAGCGCTTGTTTACTATAGTAACGCGATTCCCAGCCAACAGCAAAATGGCCGATATTTTTCTCATCGAGGCCGCTGGTTTGGTTAGCCAATCAGAGCACCGTACGGTTTCCATTGGGTAAATTCCTTGATATATATATATATATATATATATATATATATATATATATATATATATATATATATATATATATATATATATATATATATACATATATACCCATCTATCTATCCATCAACCTATTTTACTTCCCAGAACAACAAATGATTCAAGAATCTCATCTCCATCCCCAAGGACACACCCTCCCCCTTCAACCCCCCCCCCCCCCCCACCCTCCATGTCGAGGACACTGTCGTTGTTATATCATCTGGAGATAATGACGTTGATGATGTGAATGAAGACTTAGTGGGGAAAACATGTCACAATAAACTCCTCGGATAATGTCAATTACTTAAGCGACTCTTCGTCACGTGAGACAGCAGTCAGTACCTTACCGCATTGGATCGAGTCACGATACTGCCCCAGTACTGCTGGCGACCTAATCTTTTCTTAATGAGGAATATTATCGTTATGAGTGCTTGATAACAATATTAATATGAAATAATTTTCGTAGTAAAGAGTTTATTTACGATGAAATTTTGAGGCAAATAAAGAAAAGCTATTTCTTTTTTTTTTTTTTAATCACATTCTTGATAAAACAAAATATAATGATTAAAAAAAAATTATTAATCTCAAATGACATTCACGCATGGAGATTAATTCGAAAGATCTATTTTAAGATATTCAACTTCAATTAATTAGAAAGAATACATTTATATAGGGAATGAGATTAGCGGAAGAGTAGCGTCCCTTGATTGGACGTCACCGGCGGAAAAGTTATTAGAGAGAGAACGTCATGTTGGTTGTGCGCATGCGTCTCTCGTCCTCTTGGAAGTGAGGACGATAGACGCATGCGCACAACCAACATGACGTTCTCTCTCTCTCTAATAACTTTTCCGCCGGTGACGTCACAGACTATGGGTGACGTCCAATCAAGGGACGCTACTCTTCCGCTAATCTCATTCCCTATTCCGCACTGTCAAAACATGCAACAGTATGAAATTTCAAACTAAAAATGATACAGATATTAATTAATAATTTAAAAATGCTCTTTATACGGAACTTATTGCTTTAAATATTACACACATATGACTGAGTATTCATTGGATGTTAATAATAAGAATGGATCATTTGTGTTTATATTTTTAATTTTCTACCATGCTTTTTATATAGATATGTGCACAAATTAGCAGGTCGCATAACCAAAAGCAATTAGGGGCCTGATTTAAGATGATTGTGATGGACAATATTTTAGTCGGT
>NC_088367.1:42561332-42563832 GCF_034508935.2 Berghia stephanieae
CTTTGCGAGTCCAAATAGGAAAATAACATTTCCTGGCCCATTATTCTCAGTCTTCCGCCTTGAATTTCCTGGTACGTGAACTCGCAAAGACAACACAAGCTTAAGAATAATTCGAATTGGAAATACCACCTTTTAAAACATAAACAATCCAGCCTCCCAATGCAAATGAATTGACTACTTCGGAAAAAAATTATTTCGCACTCACTTCTTCTTGTCTTCCATAGATTGGTTGTGGACTGGAATGAAGTGAGACCGGTTTATTTAATTTTGAGAGAATTAATCGGGATACGCTTTGGTGAGAATGTTTGTCGAAAAAGCTCATAGAATTTTTTCTTTTGTTTTGTTTTGTTTTGGTTGTTGTTAAATTAAATTGTGTTGGTCAGTCTGAAGGGTGATTGATTGTCTGGCCTTGGGGAAAATCCCCATTTGGAGAACTCTTGTGAAGGTCAGCTGCTAAACGTTATGTAAGAAAATATCACAAATTATAATGAGACCTTAAAACCAATTTTTTGGCCCATAGTTTCAAAGCGGTATTTTTTCCAGGATGAACCATGAACTAGGCGCTGGAATTTGCATTAATCGCCGTAAATTTGAAAACTTGGTGTCACCTTTTATTTCTCGTGCTGGAGAACATGTGTGACCCATCGCCTCAACAATGTATTATGTACGGATAAACCCGATGCCCAAATGAGAATTTATTGTAATACCCAGAGGAGTCACATATCGATGGTCGGCGGATCAAACCTCTGAAGTCCCGATTTTCACAATCGGTGGATCAAAACTCTGAAGTCTACATACGAGCATTGCGCATCGTGTTTTATTTGATTTTGGGCGGATCAGACCTCTGATTGTCATCAGACAAGAAAAGGTACATAAACGGAAATAAACAGAACGAGGATGACCACGCTCTGATCTTTGTTATTGTTTTTTGCCATCCTTATGAGTTATTTTCAATAAACGGTATTAACCAGACTATAGATAGAACAAATATGACGTCACTCTGGTCTTTGTTATTGTTTTTTTGCCATCCTTATGAGTCATTCTCACTAAACTGTATTAACCAGACTATATAGATAGTATGCAGATGACGTCACTCAGGCCTTGTTATTGTTTTTGCCATCCGCGTTTGTGAGTTGTTCTCACTAAACTGTATTAACCAGACTATAAAAGTTCATGGTTACACGGAGTTTGTGTGTTGGTCCGTTATACTTCCGGATGGCAATGTTGTGAACTCCTTGGCCAAGCGCATTCTATCTATACGTTCAAGGTTACATTCTAGTCTTGTGTGTTGGTCCGTTATATCCGGCAGGCGGATGTTATAAGTATCTTAGCTAAATGCAAGGCATCAATAGAAAGGAGACGTGCCTGTATTTATTTTTAGAACTTTATATTGTATTTGTTGTATTTTCATTTCTTTGCTTTGCGGAGCGTTTCTATTAATAGCGCATTCGAGAGTGTCTATTTGATAGCGTATCTATTAATAGCGCATTCGAGAGTGTCTATTTGATAGCGTATCTATTAATAGCGCATTCGAGAGTGTCTATTTGATAGCGTATCTATTAATAGCGCATTCGAGAGTGTCTATTTGATAGCGTATCTATTAATAGCGCTTTCGAGAGTGTCTATTTGATAGCGTATCTATTAATAGCGCTTTAGAGAGTGTCTATTTGATAGCGTATCTATTAATAGCGCT
The DNA here is from genome assembly GCF_034508935.2 of Berghia stephanieae. Lineage (NCBI taxonomy): Eukaryota > Metazoa > Mollusca > Gastropoda > Nudibranchia > Aeolidiidae > Berghia > Berghia stephanieae. Next base: position 42,563,026 of record NC_088367.1, read on the forward strand.
TTAGAGAGTGTCTATTTGATAGCGTATCTATTAATAGCGCTTTAGAGAGTGTCTATTTGATAGCGTATATATTAATAGCGCATTCGAGAGTGTCTATTTGATAGCGTATCTATTAATAGCGCTTTAGAGAGTGTCTATTTGATAGCGTATATATTAATAGCGCTTTCGAGAGTGTCTATTTGATAGCGTATCTATTAATAGCGCTTTAGAGAGTGTCTATTTGATAGCGTTTCTATTAATAGCGCATTCGAGAGTGTCTATTTGATAGCGTATCTATTAATAGCGCTTTAGAGAGTGTCTATTTGATAGCGTATCTATTAATAGCGCTTTAGAGAGTGTCTATTTGATAGCGTATCTATTAATAGCGCTTTAGAGAGTGTCTATTTGATAGCGTATATATTAATAGCGCATTCGAGAGTGTCTATTTGATAGCGTATCTATTAATAGCGCTTTAGAGAGTGTCTATTTGATAGCGTATATATTAATAGCGCTTTCGAGAGTGTCTATTTGATAGCGTATCTATTAATAGCGCTTGAGAGAGTGTCTATATATTTGATAGCGTATCTATTAATAGCGCTTTGGGGAGTGTCTATATATTATTGGATAGAACGATTTATCATAACAACTTATTTGTCATGACAAAATCATGGAAGATGCCCTGGGTTGTTATTTGAGAATAGCTGAATACTTAAATATCACTCCCAATTCACAGTACTGTGCAAAGGTTAAGAAGAAAGGAATTAAAATAATATGACTTTTATCCACCTTTCGACTTTTGATCAAGTTATATCTAGATAGATTTTTTTT
>NC_088367.1:42568832-42573832 GCF_034508935.2 Berghia stephanieae
TCCAATCTTTTGATAGAATGCGCTTGGCCAAGGAGTTCACAACATTGCCATCCGGAAGTATAACGGACCAACACACAAACTATGTGTAACCATGAACTTTTATAGTCTGGTTAATACAGTTTCGTGAGAACAACTCACAAACGCGGATGGCAAAAACAATAACAAAGACCTGAGTGACGTCATCTGCATACTATCTATTGATAGTTCGAAGACGACGTCACTCAGGTCTTTGTTATTGTTTTTTTGGCATCCGCGTTTATGACTAATGCTCACTGAACTCTATTAACCAGACTATAAACCTTCATGGATACACACAGTTGTGTGTTGGTCCGTTATACTTCCGGATGGCAATGTTGTGAACTCCTTGGCCAAGCGCATTCTATCAAAAGATTGGACGAAGTTGACGTCATTCGGGTCTTTGTTAGTGTTATTGGTTTTTGTTTTTTTTTGCCATCCATGTTTTTGTGTAATTCTCACTAAACTGTATTAACCAGACTACAAATGTTCAAGGATAAACATAGTTTTGTGTGTTGGTCCGTAATACTTCCGGATGGCAATGTTGTGAACTCCTTGGCCAAGCGCATTCTATCAAAAGATTGGACGAAGTTGACGTCATTCGGGTCTTTGTTAGTGTTATTGGTTTTTGTTTTTTTTTGCCATCCATGTTTTTGTGTAATTCTCACTAAACTGTATTAACCAGACTACAAATGTTCAAGGATAAACATAGTTTTGTGTGTTGGTCCGTAATACTTCCGGATGGCAATGTTGTGAACTCCTTGGCCAAGCGCATTCTATCAAAAGATTGGACGAAGTTGACGTCATTCGGGTCTTTGTTAGTGTTATTGGTTTTTGTTTTTTTTTGCCATCCATGTTTTTGTGTAATTCTCACTAAACTGTATTAACCAGACTACAAATGTTCAAGGATAAACATAGTTTTGTGTGTTGGTCCGTAATACTTCCGGATGGCAATGTTGTGAACTCCTTGGCCAAGCGCATTCTATCAAAAGATTGGACGAAGTTGACGTCATTCGGGTCTTTGTTAGTGTTATTGGTTTTTGTTTTTTTTTTTGCCATCCATGTTTTTGTGTAATTCTCACTAAACTGTATTAACCAGACTACAAATGTTCAAGGATAAACATAGTTTTGTGTGTTGGTCCGTAATACTTCCGGATGGCAATGTTGTGAACTCCTTGGCCAAGCGCATTCTATCAAAAGATTGGACGAAGTTGACGTCATTCGGGTCTTTGTTAGTGTTATTGGTTTTTGTTTTTTTTTTGCCATCCATGTTTTTGTGTAATTCTCACTAAACTGTATTAACCAGACTACAAATGTTCAAGGATAAACATAGTTTTGTGTGTTGGTCCGTAATACTTCCGGATGGCAATGTTGTGAACTCCTTGGCCAAGCGCATTCTATCAAAAGATTGGACGAAGTTGACGTCATTCGGGTCTTTGTTAGTGTTATTGGTTTTTGTTTTTTTTTGCCATCCATGTTTTTGTGTAATTCTCACTAAACTGTATTAACCCGACTATAAAAGTTCATGGATACACACAGTTTGTGTGTTGGTCCGTTATACTTCCGGATGGCAATGTTGTGAACTCCTTGGCCAAGCGCATTCTATCAAAAGATTGGACGAAGTTGACGTCATTCGGGTCTTTGTTAGTGTTATTGGTTTTTGTTTTTTTTTTTGCCATCCATGTTTTTGTGTAATTCTCACTAAACTGTATTAACCAGACTACAAATGTTCAAGGATAAACATAGTTTTGTGTGTTGGTCCGTAATACTTCCGGATGGCAATGTTGTGAACTCCTTGGCCAAGCGCATTCTATCAAAAGATTGGACGAAGTTGACGTCATTCGGGTCTTTGTTAGTGTTATTGGTTTTTGTTTTTTTTTTTGCCATCCATGTTTTTGTGTAATTCTCACTAAACTGTATTAACCAGACTACAAATGTTCAAGGATAAACATAGTTTTGTGTGTTGGTCCGTAATACTTCCGGATGGCAATGTTGTGAACTCCTTGGCCAAGCGCATTCTATCAAAAGATTGGACGAAGTTGACGTCATTCGGGTCTTTGTTAGTGTTATTGGTTTTTGTTTTTTTTTGCCATCCATGTTTTTGTGTAATTCTCACTAAACTGTATTAACCCGACTATAAAAGTTCATGGATACACACAGTTTGTGTGTTGGTCCGTTATACTTCCGGATGGCAATGTTGTGAACTCCTTGGCCAAGCGCATTCTATCAAAAGATTGGACGAAGTTGACGTCATTCGGGTCTTTGTTAGTGTTATTGGTTTTTGTTTTTTTTTGCCATCCATGTTTTTGTGTAATTCTCACTAAACTGTATTAACCAGACTACAAATGTTCAAGGATAAACATAGTTTTGTGTGTTGGTCCGTAATACTTCCGGATGGCAATGTTGTGAACTCCTTGGCCAAGCGCATTCTATCAAAAGATTGGACGAAGTTGACGTCATTCGGGTCTTTGTTAGTGTTATTGGTTTTTGTTTTTTTTTGCCATCCATGTTTTTGTGTAATTCTCACTAAACTGTATTAACCCGACTATAAAAGTTCATGGATACACACAGTTTGTGTGTTGGTCCGTTATACTTCCGGATGGCAATGTTGTGAACTCCTTGGCCAAGCGCATTCTATCAAAAGATTGGACGAAGTTGACGTCATTCGGGTCTTTGTTAGTGTTATTGGTTTTTGTTTTTTTTTTGCCATCCATGTTTTTGTGTAATTCTCACTAAACTGTATTAACCCGACTATAAACGTTCATGGATACACACAGTTTTGTGTGTTGGTTCGTTATACTTCCGGATGGCAATGTTATGAGCTTCTTAGCCAAGCGCATACTGTCTCTTGATAGCGTGTCGTAAAAGGCGACTAATGGTGTGTGATTCCCCCATCTTTGAGTCACCTGGTCCTCCAGGTTGGGGGTTGGCAAAGGGTTAACACCCCTTTCCGTTAAACTCAAACCGTTACAGAAACACAGACAGACAAACCAAATCCTTTTTTTTTTTTTTTGCTTGGGCGACCGAGGAGTTTCTGGAATTACATAATTTATGAAGAAGCTGATATACAGCGAAGTGGTAAGACCTGGAATGAGATAAAAAAGTTGGCTTGGGATAGAGAAGGATGGAAACTGTTTGTCTGTGGCCTATACCCTGACCCAGGGTGAAAAAGGCATTGATTGATTGAAGTATAACGGACTAGCACACAAAACTGTGTATCCATGAACGTTTATAGTCGGGGTGATACCGTTCAGTGAGCATTACTCACAAACGCGGATGGCAAAAAAACAATAACAAAGACCTAAGTGACGTCATCTTCGAACTATCTATACAGTTTAGTTAGAACAACTCACAAACGCGGATGGCAAAAACAATAACAAAGGCCTGAGTGACGTCATCTTCGTCCAATCTATAGATAGAATGCGCTTGGCTAAGGAGTTCACAACATTGCCATCCGGAAGTATAACGGACCAACACACAAACTCTGTGTAACCATGAACTTTTATAGTCTGGTTAATACAGTTTAGTGAGAACAACTCACAAACGCGGATGGCAAAAACAATAACAAAGGCCTGAGTGACGTCATCTGCATACTATCTATAGGTCAAGTCTTGAAGTGGGTAATATTTTATTCAGACCAACATGAAAAAAAAAGAGTTTTGTCAAAGTATGAAAGAACTCCAAGGTGTCGTAATGTCAAGTATTTTTTAACCTGAGTTGGAAAATTCCGATAGAATTGGCACGTTGGGTTCTCTAATAGATCTATCAGTGATATAATAATATATCTAGGGCTGCCAGATTGGCAAATTGGAAAAAAAATTGGCCACAAGAAGAATCGTGTTTCTATTATTATTATTATTATTATTATTATTATTATTATTATTATTATTATTATTATTATTTTTATTTTTATTATTATTATTATTATTATTATTATTATTATTATTATTATTATTATTATTATTATTATTATTATTATTATTATTATTATTATCATTATTATTATTTTTATTATTATTATTATTATTATTATTATTATTATTATTATTATTATTATTATTATTATTATTATTATTATTATTATTATCATTATTGGATTATTCAGATTTGAAAGTTTTAACAAGAAGAGAGTTGTTTTAATCTTCTGTATTTGAAGTATAACAAAAACAACACCAAAAAAACAAAAAAACAAATTTAATAAAAAAAAGAATTGGGGCGTTTGTAAAGTGCAATGTCCAATTAACGTGCTCAATGCGCTTTACAAGAATTCCATTGCTAACAGCAACACTTAATGTGTTACTGTTGGTCAGGGACATTTTGTAAAGCGTGTTGAGCACGTTTAATGGATATTGCGCTATAAAAAAGCTTACGTTTTGTTGCGGTTTTTTTAAGACAAGGATAGCGCTCGTTAGGTGTGTTACAATTTTTTTTCCGGACAAACACACAGCTGTTAACGACCGGGTACTCATTTTATACTTGAGCACGGTGAGAGAATGTGAGTAAAGAGCTTATATCAAGGACTCAACTATGCGCCGCTCAGATCTAGACTCGAACCCTGGACCTTCCAATCCTGAGGTTAGTGTCATATCACAAGACCACATCGTCGCACAAGTATAGAAGGAACGAAATTGAGGTCCCTCAGCTCTTTGTTATTGAGTTTGTCCTGCCATTTGTATGAGTAATTCTCACTAAATTTTATCAAACGTTTAAGGTTACACAAATTTTTGTACGTTGATACGTTCTATTCGACTGTCGGATGTTGTGAGTATTTTACCTAAACACATAGCATCAATAAGTTTTGTGGGGGTTTTTTTCTGGCTAAAAATGAAAACGAACTTGTTTTGTCAAAGCAAGGGAGAATCGCTTTGATAGCTTTTAAAGCTCCTTGTGTGGATAACTGACTGTAATAACAACAATTCCGTAAACACATCTAATTGCTGTAATAACAGTGTGTACACACATTGGAACAAATTTAATGTTGTTAC
>NC_088367.1:42578832-42583832 GCF_034508935.2 Berghia stephanieae
AGGCGTCAGCCGCAGTGCAGCGCCGCAAATTGAGCTAGGACGAGGTGACTTGCTCAAGGCCACACAGCGCAGCGGCGGGTGGTGATCGAACTTAGTACCTTTCGGATACGAAGCAAAGACCGTACCGCTGAGCCGCGCTGCCCTTTCGTATGAAACAGTGCCAGTCAAACTAAGTGAGAAAAATACAACAACAACAAAATAAATAAATAAATAAAAACATCCAAAAATTTTTTTTTTAAATAAACAAATAAATAATTTTTTTTAAACCCAGAAAAATCAGCCTGTCAGGCAGACGAATTTTTTTGGGGATACTTTTGGTGTGCGGCTATGTGGTCTAGTGGTATGACACTCTCTTTCGGATCGGAAGGTCCTGAGTTCGAGCCTCACTTGGCGCATAGTTGAGTCCTTGGAAAAGGCTCTTTACTCACATTCTCTCACCGTATTCGTGTGTAAAATGAGTACCTGGCCGTTAACAGCGTTGTCTTTGTCCGAAAAATTGTAATATCGCCTAACAGGCGTCATGTCCTGACCTGTCCTAAATGTCAAGTGTTGCTGTTGGTCAGGGACCCCCTGTAAAGCGATTTGAACACGTTTAGTGGATATTGCGCTATATAAAAAAAGCTCAAAAGCTCAATTTTCTCTTATATATATATATATATATATATATATATATATATATATATATATATATATATATATATATGCGTTGTCTTGTCTAGCACTGTTACCAACACACTTTTTAAAAAAGATATTTATCTGACGTCATCTTAGAAAGCTCTTTTCGACATGCCATGATGATAACCGCTAAAACTTCCATATATTATTATTATTGTTATCATCATCATTGCCGTTGTGTTGACATTCTTGGTATAAGACGATCAATGCGAAAAAACAAAAGAGTTGTTTTGAGTTGCCGTTTTCACTTTGCTTTTTGAGTCAATATGCATGTTAGATTTGTATAAACTAAATTGATTTATTTGATATTTGAAATGATGGACGCAGATATTTTATACAGAGAGAGAGAGAGAGAGAGAGAGAGAGAGAGAGATAGATAGATAGATAGATAGATAGATAGATAGATAGATAGATAGATAGATAGATAGAGAGATAGATAGATAGATAGATAGATAGATAGATAGATAGATAGATAGATAGATAGATAGATAGATAGATAGATAGATAGATAGATAGATAGATAGAGAGAGAGAGATAGATAGATAGAGAGAGAGAGATAGATAGATAGAGAGAGAGAGATAGATAGATAGAGAGAGAGAGAGAGAGAGAGAGAGAGAGAGAGAGAGAGAGAGAGTGAAGTCATCGTATTCTTTTGTCAGAATGACAATATTATTGATTTCATTTTTAAAATGCGCGACCATGTGGAATTGTGCTATGACGACACTCGCTTTTTTCGGATTGGAAGGTCCTGGGTTCGAGCCTCATTCGGGCGCATAGTTGAGCCCTTGGAAAAGGCTTTTTACTCACATTCTCTCACCGTTCTGAGGTGTAAAATGAGTACCTGGCCGTGAACAGCGTTGTCTATGTCGGAAAAAAATTGTAATATCGCCTAACAGGCGTCATGTCTCGTTCAATATATTTCTTGTTGCTGTTGGTCGGGGACCTCTTGTAAAGCGCTTTGAGCAAGTTTACTGGATATTGTTCTATATAAAAGATCAATATCAAAATGAAAGTACCAGAAGACAATAATAATTTTGCAGCGGCGATTGGGGGCTCGAACCCGCGACCTTACTGGTAGGACAACTCGGCCTGGCCGCCGGGGGAGAGCTGGTGGATAGCTCATACTCATACCGTAGAGTCCCGCCCAGGAAAAGATATATCGAAGTTGACGTCACTCAGGTCTTTGTTATTGTTTGTATACCTGTAAAGCACTCTGAGAACTTCCTCGTGATATGGTTGTCAAGCGCTCAACAAATGCAATGTAATATTTATTGCTTTTCATTGTTCTAAAATAAATGCCCCCCCCCCCCCCCCCCCCCCCCCCCCCCCCCATCCCAAAATATAAAAATACCAGTCGTAAAAGTTAAATTCACTCTTTCAAAAAAACAAAAACCAAAAAAAAGCAACCAATCAACAAACGAACTATTCCACAATGTTGGGCAGGGAAAAAGGAAGAAGAAATAAAAACCCAGCTCCGTGCACAGTCTCTTTTCAATAAAAATCTATGGTTCTATTTGAAGTGAATAGAAGAGGCAATGCATTATTTATAAAATTTGTTGAAAGTCGGCAACGCTTACAATGGAGAGAGAGAGAGAGAGAGAGAGAGACAGGAGATCGATTTGAAATTATAGCTTTCCTGTCGATGTTTTTCTCTCTTCCCTGATATTATCAGTTGCACTGCAATTAACCCTCTACAAACGGCTTTTTTTCTATCTTGAAGATAAAATTAACGAACAGACAAAATTTCCAACTGTGACGAACTTTGGAGGAAAACCAACTAGAGCCCAACAAAAGAAGAGGTGTCAATGAGGAACTGGTGTTGGACTGGACCTTCGTAGCCTTCTTCGAAAACTCATGGTCTGATACTAAGGGCTACCCCACACTGTGAGATTGACTCCGACGACCCGGCACTGCCGTCCTCTACCGTGTTCCGGATAAAGACGTCGGGCATGGACAAAATAATATTAAGAATAAATAGAAGAGCGGCTACACCTACCCATACCAAGCTCGAAAAAAACAAAAAACGACAGAGGACGTCGGGTGCTTGGTATGGGTAAGTCTAGAGGCTCTTCTCTTTATTCTTTAGTATTTTGCCCGTGCCCGACGCCTTTATCCGGAAGACGGCAGAGGACGGCTGTGACGGTGTGGGTTAGCCCTTAACCAAAATTTTTTTTAAAATTCGTCCAAAAAGAAGACGAAGATTACGGGGGAAAAAAATTAATTGTGAGTTGTAATCAATAGTTCAAGCAAAAGAATCGTTTGTTTTCTTTGAGAACTTCTAACAACAACTAACCTCACTTTTCAATGTCGGTTGGTAATCGACATCTTCTTTTGTGACGTAATTTTTTGATCAGTATCAGGTCTTTAGTTTACAAAGGCCACGACCGTAGCCGAGGTAAAATCATGGCCTGATATCAAGCTAAAAATATTTCGTCGAAATAGAAGACGAAGATCCAGGGAGTGTTTGGGGGGGGGGGGGGGGTTAATTGTGAGATGTAATCAAAAGCTCAACCAATAGAATCATTTGTTTCGTCTTCTTTTGTGATGTAATTATTGATCAGTATCAAGTCATTAGTTTACAAAGGCCACGGACCGTCGCCTTTGTAAACTCATGGCCTGATATTAACCTAAAAAAGATATTCGTCAAAATAGAAGAAGAAGATCCAGGGAGTGTTGGGGGAGGGGGGGGGGGGTAATTAACAATTATTGTGAGATGTAATCTAAAGCTCAGCCAATAGAATCATTTGTTCCTTTGAAAACTCCTAGCAACACTGTCGGTTGGTGATCGTCACCTTCTTTTGTGATGTAATTTTTGATCACTATCAGGTCATTAGTTTACAAAGGCCAGGAGCCTTTGTAAACTCATGGCCTGATATTAACCTAAAAAAATTGTCATAAAAGAAGACGAAGATTACGGGGGAAAAACTTAATTGTGAGTTGTAATTAATAGCATAGCTCAACCAATAGAGTCATGTGTAACCAGGGAGGTTCTTAATAGAAAACAAAGTGTGATGTCATAATACTGGTTCCAATTTCTTTGAAAGTGTGAGACTAGTCCTGTATTGCAACAGATCTTCTGGTTTCAGAGTTCAGCCCCTTACTCACATTATCTCACCGAACACGTGAAAATGGGTACCTGGTGCTAACAGCGTTCTTTCTGTTTAAAAAAACAAAAACAAGTGTAATAGCGCCTCACAGGCATCATGTCTCGTCCAATATGTTAACTTTTGCTGTTTAGTTGGAACCCCTTGCAAAGTATTTTGAGCACATAGGATATTCCAGTATATAGAAATACATTATAAGCTCTATTTTTCTATTTCATTATATGAAATCTTGATATAAAATGTACCAAATAAACTATGAGGAAAATAAATTTATATTGGGAAGAAATTCAGTTTCGACGTTAAAGGGTTAAAAGTTTTTCTGAATTCGAATGCATATTGACATATTTTGATCCATTTAAAAAAGAAAACAGAAAGAAATCTTTATAAAAAGGTTAGCCAGATTTATTTTTTTTAACTTCAATAATCGACCGATTCAGATGGCCCTCCACTTGTCCAAAAAATATCATGACGGACCCTTTCAATACATGTCCAGTTTTGGAGCTTATCTTACTGGGGGTCCCGATTACTCAGTTGGTAGAGCACTCGCGTCACATGACATGCAATGGGATCGCCGAGATCGATCCCGAGCCCCCCCCCCCCCCCCCCCCCCCTGATCCGCCCAAAATTTAATAAATCATAGTGCACAGAGTTCCGATGTAGACTTCAAAGGTTTGATCCGCCGACCATCGAGATATATATATATATATTAAAGATTAACGTAAAGATTAACGTTATATATATATATATATATATATATATAATATATATATATATATATATATATATATATATATATAACGTTAATCTTTACGGTTTGATGGTTAAGATCTCAATCACGTTTACATGAAATTAAATGATCAGAAAATAGAGGACGTAACATAATAATATTAGGTTAGGGGAAATTATGATAGAGATATAACGAGATTATGTAAATGGAGTCTCGGATATTGCGGTTAATTTGTAGCAAATCTCACAGTTGCAGCCGTGTTGTCTATCGCATTTATCTATCATTATAAATATCAATCATATTTTTAAATCAATAAAACGCAATAAAACAATAATGATGAAATAAAAAAAAAACAGAAAGAAAAGCAACCCCACCCTCCCCCCAAATAAGATCAATACATTTTAGATATAACTTTTTTTCCCCTCAAATTAACATCTATGTCAAATCGGAAAAAAAAAGAATAGAAATCACAAATTGAAGACAGTAAAAAAGAA
>NC_088367.1:42588832-42593832 GCF_034508935.2 Berghia stephanieae
TCATTATAAAAGTCAAGGAGAATAAAATGTTATTATTATTGTTATTATTATTATTATTATTATTATTATTATTATTATTATTATTATTATTTTATATTTTTATTATTATTATTATATTATTATTATTATTATTATTATTATTATTATTATTATTATTATTATTATTATTATTATTAATATTATTATTTATTATTATTATTATTATTATTATTATTATTATTATTATTATATTTATTATTATTATTATCATTATTATTATCATTATTATTATTATTATTATTATTATTATTATTATTATTATTATATTATTATCATTATTATTATTATTATTATTATTATTATTATTATTATTGTTATTATTATTATTATTATTATTATTATTATTATATTATTATTATATTATTATTATTATTACAGCAGAGTTCGATCAAAGGTTTGACCTGACATCACCTGAATAATGATGCTCTCTATAATACTCTCCTCTCGTGTGGCTATGTGGTTTGTGTGGTATTACACTCGCCTTCGGATCGCTCGGAATGTCCTGGGTTCGAGACCGCTCCCATTGCCATCAGGAAGTAAAACCGACCAAAACACCAAACTATGTGTAACCATGAACTTTTATAGATAGTAAGCGCTTGTCTAAGAAGCTCACAATATTGCCATCAGGAAGTACAACGGACCAACACACAAAACTCTGTGTAACCATGAACTCTTATAGATAGTATGCAGATGACGTCACTCAGGCCTTTGTTATTGTTTTTGCCATCCGCGTTTGTGAGTTGTTCTCACTAAGCTGTATTAACCAGACTATAAAAGTTCATGGTTACACAGAGTTTGTGTGTTGGTCCGTTATACTTCCGGATGGCAATGTTGTGAACTCCTTGGCCAAGCGCATTCTATCTATAGTCTGGATAATACAGTTAATTGCGAATTACTCATAAACGCGGATGACAAAAAACAATACCAAAGACCTGAATGACGTCAACTTCATTCTATCTATATGAAGGTTCGAGCTGACTTGGGACCCTTGTAAAACGCCTTGAGCTTGTTCAGTGGATATTGCACTATGTAACTGCTTTAGCTTTTTTCGGGGTTATTTTTCTTTAAGTTTACAGAATGAATGAAGGGGGATAGGATATGTTCTCACTATTTTATTACATTCAGACACCAAACATAATTTAAGGTTGAACATCGTTTTTGCATGTTGGGCAGAGCTACGTGTGTATTTTACAAACACAGATAGCACCAACAGCCTGATAAAGAGAATTCAGTGAAAAATAATGACCCAACTGGCGGTCTGAAAAACAGTGATAAAGAGAGATAGAGCTGAATGACGTCAACGTCACTCGATCTATAATTTTATCCTATTAAACACAGCCCTCCTCCTCCGTCATCCGGATAAATAAATATTAACATTCCTCCAAACCTGTGACTTTTCACCCCGATTCTTCCCGCCCGATTCCGTCAACGACCGGAAATGGTGGAAATGTTTACCCGTCATGCAATCGACGCCCCGGAAAAAACGAAGTCTCTCAGATTGTGCGTTGACAAGAATCGATACCTTAAAAAGGCCGTTTTTCACGTTGCGTCATAAAACGATTCCACACACACACACACACACACACACACACACACACACACACACACACACACACAAGTCTGCCCAGCCGGTCGGCCGCATCTGACGAAACACATTTTGTGTTTTTCCATAAAATTTGGCTATAAAACTTTTAGTTCAAGAACCGATCCATTGAAATGAAGATCGACTAGTCAAAAAGTTTCAACGTTGACATTTTAAAGAAGTCTCGGGTTTAAAGCTTCTTCACAAGTTGAGAATTATCATGAAATAAAAGTTTTATGGCCAAAGTCTAAAATAATAATCTGCTTTAACGAGGATAACTGCCGTACTCCGGAAAAAAAACTTTTACCTATTAAAATATTTGGCCAGAAAACTCTTCCCTCAAAATATCGATCGATTTAAATGACCCTCATCTTGGCAAAAGCTCTCAAACCCGGGGCTTCGCGAAGTCTTCATTAAAGTCCCAGGTTTGAGAGTTTTTGCCAAAATGAGTGTCATTTAAATCGATCGATATTTAAAAGACGATTTTTCTGGCCATTTTTTTTTTTAAATACGAGTTTTCCCATAGTACGACAGTTAACTGGTTAATCCAGGGGTCCAATTCTAACAGCCGCTAACATCCTCTTCTTTATTTCCTATTCTGATTTCCTAGGACAGAAAATAAATAACGATAAGTATTGAACTGAATTGTAAGCTTCAATTTATTAAACGAAGACAGATACTGTGGACGTTTCGGGATTCCCCCTTATCAACATAACACGTTGAATGAAATACCGATTGTTTTGTTGATAAAAGGGAAACCCGAAACGTCCACAGTATCTGTTTTCGTTGAATAAATTACAACTTACATTTCATTTCAATACTCGTCGTATTTTTTTTTCCTTCTAGCTTCAAGCGGCAACATTTTCATTAGGAAAGAAAATAACGGGATGTGTTGTGTGTGTGTGTGGAGGGGGGGGGGGGGGGGGGGGGGGGGGGGGGAATAGAAGAAAAGTCTCGTGCGATATTCATCAATTACTCAGGCCTGTGTTTTAATTAATGATTGCGATCGCGTGCATCGACTTCCTCTAGAACAGTCACGGGTGTTTTCTGCGTACATTTCAAAGCGATTGAGCCTTGATCGTGTTGGGAACATTGCTTTTTGTTTTTTAATTTTCTATTCACACATTTAACTATTGCTTTGTGATGTGTGTTCATGCTGTGCAAACGTTTAATAGTCTTGTTTTATAATTTCAAAAATAGATATTGTTCTTTTCAAGTCACATTTTTTTAAAAAGCGCTTAATCTTTCAAGTCCTTTTTAATTGCCTTCACAACTCGGAAGTGTGCCTAAGATCGAATGACTTTTTCTTCTTGCTTTTGTCCCCCCCCCCCCCCCCCCCCCCCCCCACGCTCTCTCTCTCTCTCTCTCTCTCTCACACACACACACACACATACATACTCTCTCTCTCACACACACACACACACGTACATTCTCTCTCTCTCTCACACACACACACACACACACATACATTCTTTCTCTCTCTCTCTCTCTCTCTCTCTCTCTCTCTCTCTCTCTCTCTCTCTCTCTCTTCATCATACCACAACACCAATAAGAACAATAACTACTACTACCACTACTACTACGACTACTACTACAACTACTACTACTACTACTACTACTACTACTACTACTACTACTACTACTACCACTACTAAATTTGTCTCTACGGTTGATTCCAAGGAATGACTTGAATAACTCAGATTACCAAGTGGACAGGGGTCAGAAAAATCTCGGCTGCGCACGGGACCGAGTGAAGCGAGTGCTCTACCAAGTGAGCTACCGGGACTCCTATATTTAGAATATGGTGTTAGGCATAATACGATGCTTAAATCTATATATTGGTAATTTATTGACCTTGAAGAAAGACCTTATTAGACTGACTAAACTATGCGCCGCTCGGAGCAGGACTCGAACCCAGGACCTTCCGATCCGAAGGTGAGTGTCATTATACCACAAGACCACATCGCCGACAGAGATGTAGTAGTATTATGTCGTAAGGGGGGGGGGGGGGGGGGGGGGGGGGGGGGGGGGGGGGGGGGGGGGGGGGAATCCCTGATCTTATCTCGTTGATTAATGAACCCTTTCGTACAGTTACGGTGTCACTGTGGACCACCGTTGTGTAAGAGCCAGTACGTGACATGGAATGCCTGATTCAAGCTTTAATAAAGTGTCGCTGAATTTAATGAATGAATGAATCATTGACGTTGTTGTTGTTGTTGTTGTTGTTGTTGTTGTTGTTGTTGTTGTTGTGCTGGTGGGTGACGAAATGGATGAGTGTAGAAATTACGGGGATGAGTTTATTTTACAAAAAAAAAAATTTAACCAACAACAAAAATAACGATGGTCGATGACTTCCGGTGACTCGTTTGCTAAGACTTCTTGAGCTTTTTTGAGATTTTTTTTATTATAGATAGTACGCGTTTGGCTAAGAAGCTCACAACTTTGCCATCCGGTAGTATAACGAACCAACACACAAAACTCTGTGTAATCTTGAACTTTTATAGTCTGGTTAATACCGTTTAATGAGAACTACTCATAAACGCGGAATACAAAAAAAATTAAAAAGCCATTAAGAAAGACCTGAGTGACGTCAAGTTCGTTCTACCCAATTCCACAAGATCACACAGACGACAGATATTTAATGGTTATCATCATGTTATATATAGATAGTTCGAAGTTGACGTCACTCAGGTCTTTGTTATTTCTTTTTGCCATCCACGTTCATGAGTAATTCTCACTAAACTGTATTAACCTGACTATCAACGATCATGGTTACACATAGTATTGTGTGTTGGTCCGCTATACTTCCGGCTGGCAATGTTGTGAACTCCTTAGCCAAGCGCATACTATCTATAATGTGATGATCGTGGGCGTTTTATTTCAAGTGAGTCATTGAGACCAATCAAACGTTGCATAATTTTTGGAGAGTTTTTTTCCGTCAGGATCTGAATCTGCACAGTCATCATAAATGTATTGTTATTCCTTTAAAGCTGTACCAGTTCAGACATGACAGTATTGTTGGACCACACGCTGGATCTTGCTGGGAGTCATTAGTGGTTATCGTGGTCATGTTATAACGTGATGATAATGGGTCATTGATACCGATCAAAAGTTGCATAATGTTGTTTTTTTTCGGACAGGATCTGAATCTGCACAGTCATCATAAATGTATTGTTATTCCTTTAAAGCTGTACCAGTTTCAGACATGACAGTATTGTTGGACCACACGCTGGATCTTGCTGGGAGTTAAAGTAGGGGATCTCTGATCTTATCCCGTTGATTAATGAACCCTTTCGTGCACTTTGGTGTCGCTGTTGACCACCGTTGTGTAAGATCAAATCAGTACGTGACATGGAATGCCTGATACAAGCTTTAATAA
>NC_088367.1:42601332-42603832 GCF_034508935.2 Berghia stephanieae
AAAAAAAAACCAATGAAAACATAAATACAGTACAAAAAAAAAAACAAACAAACAAAAAAAAAACAAACAAGAACAAACAACAGATCGACGTTAGAGAAATGTCTGGTTTATCGTTACAAAAATAAACAGGAAAATGAATGTTTGATGCACATTATTCATTTTATATCAATTGCACAAACACTACACACACACACACACACACACACACACACACACACTCCTTGTATCCCGAATATTCGGATTTTACGTAAATTACAATATTTTTTTCTTTGGTGTGTTATTGTTTGTTTTTTGTTTTTTGTTTTGTTTTTTTTGTTGTTTTATTAAATTTTTTGTTTTGGATGGGGATTTTTTTTTTTTTTTTGGTTTAGTTTATTTTTTGTGTTTTTTTTTTTTGTGGGTGTTTTTTTTTTTTTTGTTTGGGGGGGGGGTGTGGTTGTTTGTTTTTTTTTTTTTTTTTTGGTTTTTTTTACTGTTTTTTTTTTTTTTTTTGGGGGGGGGAGGGGGGTAGTGTGAATTGTTACGCCGTTATATTCATATCTGTTCAATACGTCATACGCCCACACATCGTTTGCAAAGTAAATCAACCACAAAACTTAGTAAGTCTTGGTCAAATGTCATAATATTTATTATTCAATCCCCCCCCCCCCACACACACACACACACACACACACACACACACACACAACTTTATTTTACTCATTCATTCATTCATACCAAGTTTACAAATTATCCCAACATTTCCGATTCTTAATGCGTTAGTAACATCGTGGTAAAAGCCATTACAGTGTTTGTATTCTTGCCTCACCCCACCCCACCCCACACGACACTACACTCACTCACTCACGAACGCAAAATAGTTCGGTTTATTAGGATTCTCATTTGCTTGTTGAAAGCTTCTTTTTTTTTTTTTAGTGCGTGTATTTATTGTTTCGCTTTGAAGACAAGATTTACTCAGCAATTAGGTTCCGCCGGAATGTTAAAGTTATACATTATAAAGTGTTTTTGTGACCATTATGTATTTGGCACTATTTGGCACTATACAGGCTCAAGTGCAATCAGGGACGTATAATATAATATATTATTCTACCCCTCCCCCTTAATAGTAACGCATAATGAGAGATATAAGGTTTACAATAATAAGATGCAGTGCGCTTGGCTAAGAAACTCACAAAACTGCCAACCGGAAGTCTAACAGACCACCAACACACAAACTTATGTGTAACCTTGAACGTTATTTGTCTGATTCATACATGCAGTTTTGTGACAATTACTCATAAACATGGATGGCAAAAGAAGAATAACAAAGACCTGAGTGACGCCAACTTTGTTCTATCTATATCTCCACATCCTCCTCTTTCTCCTCCTCCTCCTCCTACTCCTATTCCTCCTACTCCTCCTCCTCCTCCTCCTCTCACTCCTATTCCTCCTATCCTCTCCTCCTCCTCTCCTACTCCAATCCTCTACTCCCTCTCCTCCACCTCCTACTACTATTCCTCCTCTCTCCTCCTCCTCTCCTCCACCTCTACTACTACTACTACTACTACTACTACTACTACTACTACTCTACTACTACTACTAATACACTACTACTACTACTACTACTACTACTACTACTATACTACTACATACAACTATCTACTACAACTATACACTACTACTACTACTCTACTACTACTATACTACTACTACTACTACTCCTCCTCCTCCTTCTCACCTCCTCCTCCTCTCCTCCTCCATCATCTCTCCTCCAACACTTATCTACTACTACTACTGCTACTACTATATATATATACTTACTATACACTACTACTACTACTACTATACTCCTCTAACTACTACACTACTACTACTACTACTACTACTACTACTACTGCTACAACACTACTACTACTACTACTACTACTACTACTCTACGACTCAACCTCTATCTACTACTACTCTCCTACTCTCTCCTCCTCCAACTCTCTCCTCCTCCTCCTCCTCCTACCTCCTCTACTACTACTCTACTACTACTACTCTACTACAACTACACTACTCACTACTACTACTACTACTACTACTACTACTCTACTACTACTACTACTACTACTACTACTACTCTCTCCACCACTCTCCTCTCCTACTACTACTACTACTACTACTACTACTACTACAACTACTACCACTACTACTCCTTCTCCTCCCCCCTCCTCCTCCTCCTCGTCCTCCTCGATAAGTCAAACCTGTCGATCTCCTACTCGTCCCTGGCGTCGTCTCATGAATAAAGATGTTACAATCAAATTTGTGTTAGCGCGAGACAAAAACACAACTCGATTAGTTTTCACTCCTCAACAACATACTTATTCTATTTGTGTTCAGTAATGGCATCCACTTATAATGCTCTCCATAGGGCATGGGCATGGAGAATGAAAGACAGAGGGAATTGTGTGTGTGTGTGTGTGTGTGTGTGTGTTTGTGTGTGTTTGTCTGATTGTTTTTTGTGACTGGGAAATAAATG
>NC_088367.1:42608832-42633650 GCF_034508935.2 Berghia stephanieae
TAGAGCCAGTGTTACTAAGTTACCATCAGTCATTAGGAAGGAAGTGACGATACGACTGTTGAAGAGTATTCTCACTAAACTGTATTAACCAGACAATAAACGTTTAAGGTTACACAT
Source organism: Berghia stephanieae (assembly GCF_034508935.2). Taxonomy (NCBI): domain Eukaryota; kingdom Metazoa; phylum Mollusca; class Gastropoda; order Nudibranchia; family Aeolidiidae; genus Berghia; species Berghia stephanieae. The sequence goes on from NC_088367.1 coordinate 42,608,950, forward strand.
AGTTTTGTGTGTTGGTCCGTTATACTTCTGGATGGCAATGGTTTGAGCTTCTAATTCAAGCGCATATTATCTATAGAATGTCGCCAAAAAGACTCTAGAGTTAAACGCGCGGCCGCGAGACTAGCTCTAGAGTTTGCCTCGCGTACGCCAATTTAACTCTAGAGTCTTTTTTTTTTTTTGGTAGAGTCATTCTCGCGTGGTACACCGGCGAAGGACCATGGGAAAAAAGAAATAAAGAATGGTGGCCTGTCCTGGAATATTTACTAGTCACTATCCAGCGTCGTCCTCATTGACGTTGGCTGCTCGCACTCTAGGGAGCGTTCACATATTACGTCATCAAAAATTTGCCCTTTTTAGACCCCCCCCCCCCCTCCCCAAGTCATCACTTGTCATCATTGACCTGACCCCCCCCCCCCCCCCCAACAGATGATGACGTCATCTAGTCTAATAAAAACTAAAAGATAACTTTAATTTCACAATATTTATTATTCATTTTTCAAACCATAAACATTGATTATCAACGTTTGATAAAACACATTCATACATTTTATTAATTTCAGAAACTGTTGATAATTTATGTTTTACGATACAATGGGGACATAAAATTTAAATTTGCAAAGATAAAATGTAACAAACATTATTTAAATTAGGCTACTTTGTGCAGGTGCTATTTAAAATATTTCAGAAAGTGTAATTTAAAATAGTATAGGAGGCAAATTATTTTATAGCATATTAGTCTTTTAGTGGAATGAATTTCTGTTTCAATTTCCAAACATAAAATGAATTGATTCAAAAATGTTTCTGCCTTGGACCTCTGGCAATGTACTATAAATAGTATCATCAATTTCATCTTCATCGTCATCACTTTCTCCCATTTGCTGTTCTTCTTGTATGCCGCATTTTCGTGAATGGTCTTTCATTACTGTGATCGAGGAGTGATACAATGAACATTTAGGGCAAGTTCGCCTTTTGAGAAGTGATATCCCTTTCCCATCTTGTTTCTTGAGAGATGGGCAATACTCATCATAGCAATTTATCTTTAGCTGTTTTGAAAGGAACAAACTTTGAAATAGGCTTCCAAACCTTCCATTATTGCCTATCTCCAAACCATCATCACATGAAGCAAGTGGTACAGGTGGTGGCAGAAAACGCTCTGGAAAAAAAGATGAATAGTTAGTACGCCAAGGTTTGCAGCATGAGTTGTCACTGCATTTCACTATTTGCAGCAGATATTGGGATTGACGAAAGTGTTTTATCTTCCAATCATCTGTTTCTTGAAATTGAAGTTTGGGTCTTGGATTTTCAGGTGGAGGGATGAATTTTCCAACTACTAGGTATCCATCTATTATCGACTCGGACCAAATATTGGCTAATATTTTTCCAGCAGCTTCAAAGTTCCTTTTTTCCAGATCAACATCAACAGTCTTGTTGCTTCCATCAAGATGACGTCCATGAATATCAAATGGTAAGATGACAGATGCTGTATCCTTTGAAAGCGGTGCCATTCTTCTTTCCACCTCATTATAAGCACTGAAACCTGGAGCGTGTGTAAAGACAAATACAGCATCAATATGTTTTGATGACATCATCTTGGGTCTGACCCCCCCCCCCCTCCCCCATGTCAACACATGTCAACATTTGGTAGACCCCCCTCCCCCTCCCTAGCTGATGACGTAATATGTGACCGCTCCCCTACGAGGACCAAAGTCTGCCCATTCCCTTCGTCTGTTGACGGTATCGTATAACTCTCTTCCATTCGTCTCTGTCCATTCTAGGATGTTTTTTGTTTTTGTTTTGTTTTTGTTTTTTGTTTTTTTGTTTTTGTTTTGTTTATATAACTAGGCCTAAGGCTTCCCCTTCTTCTCCTATCATGTCCTGGAATTTGGAATACAGACACCGCAAGAGCAGCCTATCGCAAATTTTAAAAAATGGAGATGTCCGGTGGATACCCTAGGGGCAGCGTGGCTCAGCGGTACGGTCTTTGCTTCCTACCCGAAAGGGACCGAGTTCAATCACCCGCCCCTGCGTTGTGTGGCCTTGAGCAAGTCACATCACCCTAGCTCACTTTGCGGCGCTGCCCTGCGGCTGACGCCTGGGTTATTCCAGTCTTCCCTTGAAATAGACCCTAAAGACAAATTTCCCCTTGGGGATGAATAATGGGAATTTTATTTTTTATTTATTTTATGTGCCTCAAGGCCGGAAGAAGATTAGGTAAGAAAGTATGAGACTGTGTCAGACAATAAATAGAAAACTAAATAATAAAATTCCCTTTATTCATCCCATAGGGGAAATTTGTCTAAAGGGTCTATTCCAAGGGAAGACTGGAACAACCCAGGCGTGATCGAACTCGTTACCTTTCGGGTACGAAGCAAAGACCGTACCGCTGAGCCACGCCGCCCCCTTGTTTTCAGGTCCTGATAGTTCATTTGGTAGAGCATTCGCGTCACACGCAAAGATATCGAGATCGATCCCGGGTGAAGTCAAGACCTTTTTTTTCTGCAGTGAATGGGTAGCTGGGTCTGTTAGATCTGGTGGAAAATTCCTTATGGGCTCATTGTTGTAACGGATATCTCAAATAATGACGCAAAATATGTGACCCTTCGTCTCAAAACGGTATTAAGTCGGGATGATTAAGATGCTGTAAATTGAATTTGTAGCCAGAAATATCAGACTTAAGTTGAATCTGTTTGCTTTATAGAGGAGAAGGAATATCATATTTTACTGTGCTAAATACCAATGTGTCATATTTTTGACCAGTTTAACAATTATTTGACTTTTTAGCATCTGTTCCATCCCGACATAATACCGTTTTGAGACGAGGGGTCACAGAAAAAAAAAACAAATATTGTCAATTACAACAATGTCAAACTAGGCCCATAAGTGGATTGGATGGATGCCAGACCTGCATATAGATAGTATGCGCTAGGCTAGGAAGCTCACAACATGGCCATCATCCGAGAGTATAACGGAACAACACACAAAACTCTGTGTAACCATGAACTGTTATAATAGTCTGGATAATACAGTTAAGTGAGAATTGGATTCAATAGTCTGATGTCACGTCGCCTAGCAACGGCGGCCATTTTGGTTCTAAACAAAGAAAATAGGTACTTTTTATTCTTCCTGCTGGCTAGAACTTTTCATATGTCTTGTGATCAGAATGTGTGAAAGTCAAAACATGATCAGATTTATAATGGTTTTTTTTTCTCCTCTGGATAAGCTTTTATGCTCGTCGGAGAAATATTTCATGAGGGCGTCCGCCATTGTTCCGATAGTTTAGAGACAGTTACTAAGTTGCCATGCGTCATTACGAGGGAAGTGACGTTACGACTGTTGAAGCGTATTAAAGAAACCTGGATGGTAACAAAAAAAAATAAAATAACAAAGACCCGAGTGACGTCAACTTCATTCTATCTATATGTGCACATTGGTAATGACGGATCATAATATATTGTCAAATTATAACAATAAAAAACTGAGTGAGCAAATAAAAAAAAAATAGAACGAAACAAACACACACAAAAAAGAGGAAAAGATGATAATACGTTTTTATAGGTTGTGTCAATTTTGGGAGACACAAAACCTCGAATCGATACTCTTTACTCGCAAAATGATTGTGCCGGTGGCTTTGCGATAAATGTCAACACGATATTATTTGTGCGCGCATTAGCATTCGATACGCGATGAAAATGACCCGGTATCATGGGTTAATGGGATTTAGAGTGATTTGAAATGTTGACCTACGGGGCTTTGTTTGTTTGTTGTCTTCATTGTTTGTTGTTGGTTTTTGGTTGTTTATTTTTGATTGTTTCTTTGTTTTTTTTTAATCCGTTTACTTACTTTCTTTTTTTTTTTTTTTTTGATGGGGGGGGGGGGGGGGGGGGGGGTAATTTGTAATGGGTTATGCGTTAATCTATGTATATATATATATATATATATATATATATTATATATATATATATATATATATATAGTATCAATCCACTATTAAGGTGACCACTGTGAAATGCACCAATTGGAGGACCAAGCATATGTCTTGTTCAAATTGATTAAACTGTTCAATCTTTGTTCAAATGAGTATAGTTTGATTCCCTACAATGATTTATGAACACAATTCTGATGCTTGATGATCACAATGGTATATAGAAAATTACTCGGTCCCCCTAATGTTTTACTAAGTGTTTCTGTAGCTTTAAGGAGACATTTGGTAAAAACATGTTTTTAGGGAGACCACATTAAAAAACCCTTTTAGGGAGCCCAGTATATGTTTATATATGTGTATACCTAAGAGTGCATTTTCAAGTGAGCTACCACCAAATTGTCTAAAATAAAGTAAGTCCTTAAGATTAAGAGCTTCATGGCCATAGTGTAGAAGCTTATCCCAGTGTGCGTAGAGTGAAGTGGCCGAGCAACGCATTTACTAACTCCTGGGAAGGTCCATCCCTCAGAAGGGGCGCTCAGGGAAATAACCTGGCAGTCCCCGACCCCTTTAGAAACCTGACGACCCAGGTTAAGATCAGAGATAGAAGGGACCAGGCAGAGGAGTTTATTTGTTGTTGTTGTATACCACTGAATGGACTTGGTTTGTTTTGTTTTGTTTTTAAGGGTTTTACGGCGCTTGCAACACATTAAGGTCATATCAGCGCCAGTAAAAAGGAAGAAAATGGGATAGTAAAAAGTTCTGGAACTACAATTAGAGCACCCAAGAAAAAGTAAGGCAAAGGGGATTTGTTTCAAATAGGAAACAGTAGATTCCAAGAGCCCACTATCAAAGTACTTAGTTTGAGATCACCTAAACGTCTCATTCAGACACAAGCACAGGTCCCAACAAAGAGGGATACACTCAAATGTTTACAAAGCATAAATAATATGTAAACAAAACAATAAAGAGTATAACAGACAGATGATTTACAAGGGAAAAATATAATCTCCCAAAACTCGAACTATACATTTGACTGTTTCCCTCCCAGCCAGGTCCTGGACAAAACCAAGTAATCCCATCCCGAGACAAAGACAGAAAACAAGTTGGAAAACAGACATAGGGGGATAGAAGACGCAACGAGTACGTCCCTGCCCATTATGGGAAGTCGGGAACCCCACCCAGTGAATGGAGTTGGATGGATAGGACAGCAGATCTGATGGACACAATGAACGGCTTCAATCAACATCTCATTCACTTTAACTTGCACAATGCTTGCTTTGGTTTCGTGGTAGACAGTTCGTCTGACGCCCGAGTTGCCAGGGTTCGAATCCATATTTGTGGCGATGCAGAGTCATTGTAAAAGTCTCATTTACAGTCTCACTTGTGTTAATTGGAGTACGTTACTGAATTGTAACAACGTTGTTCTGTTCGTGTCCATATAAATGTACTACCAGCTGCACGTTGAGCTCATTGTGGGTTTTATGATACATCAAGCTCGTGTAAAATTACATTTACATTTGACCGAAAAATGATACATAACGATAGAAGTCTACAAATCATATTGCAGGTTTATTTCAGTTCCAAAAGCCATCACAAACATTCATCCACTGTATCACATAAGTCTTTGGTCACCAAATAAAAGCATGAAGTTTGCTATGTGTACAGTGCAACATAAAAGGATAGAAACAGTTTTACTGATAAAACCCTCAAATGATAACAAACCAATATGTTGTTGCTGGTAAGTTGCTTAATTGCATTTGTTAAAAAGCATAAACTGTGAAGCAAAAGTGTTGAAAATCGTTTGAATAAAGTTTAATGCAAAAAAAAAATAATTCTTAAGCACTTTATGCCGTTCTAAGTCTAAGCTGTCGTTGCTGCATTTTTTTTCATTATTAATTATTATTATTCTGATTAAGGATGAGGGGATAAAGAAAGAATGAAATTAAATGCACAGAGGTGTCATTTCTTGACAGTCGCCTCTAAAGATTGCAACTCTTAAAATTATCATAAAAAGAATAGTGAAATTTTACATTAGGTATCTAGAAAATGCTGAACATAAAGCTACATTGGCCAATTAAGTTAGGGTTAGTAGAAAGACTTTTTATTCTGCCATATCTGATTCTTTCAGATAGTTCTACATAGCTGCCAACTTTTCAAAAATAAAATAAGGAACGCTCATTTGGCCCGGGATGAGGGGCGATGTGTGCCGAAGCCCCCCCCCCCCCCCCCCCCTTCATCGAATCGCAACATATAAAAGTCAGCCTTTTTAATTACTATTACTAACACTAACAAGTTTGAGATGACAGAGGCTAGTCCAAATGTTGCTCAATTATCGGGTTTAGTACCAGCACATTTGAATCGTTAAAATGACACTTTCCACAATGATTGTTGTTTTGTTTTTAAGGGTTTTACGGCGCTTGCAACACATTTAGGTTATATCAGCGCCAGTAAAAAGGAAGAAAATTGGATAGTAAAAAGTTCTAGAATTACAGTTGAAGCATCCAAGAGAAAGTAAGACATAGGGGAACTGGGAACAAATAGGGATCAGATGTAGATTCCAAGAGCGTATCACCAATGTACTTAGTTTGAGATCACCTATAAGTCTTATCCGGACACAAGAACAAAATCCAACAAAGAGGAACACACTCAAATGCTTACATTATACATTAAAAAATAACAAATATAGTAATAATACATAACAGAGAGATGATTGACAAGGAATAAAATATCATCTCCCAAAACAATAAATATGCATTTGACTGCTTCCCTCCCGCTAGGACTCCGGCGAGGGCCAGGAAAAAAACAAGTAATCTCATTCCAAGACAAAGACTGAAAGCATGTTGGAAAACAGACATAAGGGGATAGAAGACACAGTGTGTACCTCCCTGCCCGCTATGGGAGCTTTCCACAATGAGATCAAAATTCAGAACGGACAATATAAAGAAAGAATTCAACTGCCTCAACTTTGATAAGGACCAATACACAAGAAGCACAATTGTAAAATAAATGAAATAACTTAAGATGGTTAGAAATGCATAACTACCAACCTGGTACATCACTTGAGAGGGCGTTTTGGGGTAAAAATTAGGTGAGTTCAGATAAAAAGTAGACGATTGCATATATGTTTTCTTTCATGCAACATAATGGTCTTTAAGTAGTATACTATAATAGTAGTTATAGTAAAATGCACCTCTAAATATTAGAGAATTCCTACTTCTTTACTTTGACAAGATAAACACACCTAAAAATGGAGTATACTTATTTTTCTTGAACCTAAACCGTTACAAAAGCTTGCTTGAAAAAAAAAAATTAAAATCAGATGAAGATGTTTTTAAAGGGATTAAATTTATATATTTCATAAATTAATAAAGGGAAATAATCATTGTCATCTTTAATCAATATAAGCAATTGATTTTCTTATTGAATACCTTCCAATCAAAAAGGTGGATTTAATTTTATTCTTAATTAAAATAATTTGTAACAAATAGTGAAAGTATCAATACTGTCTTAGAATATTCAAAGTATATCGAGGCTAACATCCATATCCTATGCAAATCTCCAATACATTATGAAAGGTTTGAGTAAAATACAGGCGTCATATAAACGAATGGAACTTTTTTAATTGTTGAAAATCATTTATGATAGAGGCATAACTCAAATTAAAGAGCTACACAAATGGAGATTATGCTCTCACTGGACACCAATAATAATGATAATAATAATAACAACAATAGTAGTAGTAGTAATAGTAATAATAATGGATCAATAATAATAATTCATTAGGCTCACATGGCTTTTTTACCACAAATTAGTCAAAAATTACAAAATACGGATTTTGAACTAAAAATAAGCACTTACGGACTCAGGAAGTCAAATACGGAACAAATCCGTTTTTAACAGAACGGTTGGCAGCTATGGTTCTACAAAGCATTTGTCTCTCAAGCTGAGCAAATGAATGTTCATATAATATAAAAAAGGATATTGCAATGATGAACAGATTGTACTATATAAAGATAAAACGTTTTTGTAAACCCCAAAATATGTCAATAACACTATACAATACAATGAATGTAATACAAATCAAATTCATGATTGTCATTACACCGATTGAAACGCTCTTTCCCTTCTATATTTATTTCTTTCATTAAAAATCTTTGTCTTCACCAAACTAATTAGTGTACCTTCAGGGATTCCTTTTTGTGAAAATACCCTGTGGTGTTTTAAGAACAGAATAATTTCAGACTTTCTAGGTAATGATCCCCTTGAACCATGTGCTGAAACATCTTCGACAAAGTTTTTAAAATATGACTTGACTCTATCTGTATCCTCATCTGACCATGACATGTATCTCCGATTTTTGCTTGAATTCCTCTTGGGTTCAGTTTGTTTTGAAGAACACGTAAGCTGATTTGGCACTCCTGCTTCACCATCAAATATTTCTTCTTGATTTGCAGCTGTATTTCTCTGGAAAAAAAAAGAAGAAAATAAAGCACATCATGCTATGAACTATGAAAATAAATCAATAGACAGATCGCATGCACATCAGCTACATGACAGCGATAGAGAGGAATAGCATTCCAAATATTTAAGGCCTGGACAAGTAACTGTCATAATTCCTTCTTGTTATATACTTTTCTACCATCTATTCCTTTGGAAGAGGTATGTTAGATTTGTGGAGACCTCTGCCACATAACAAATCCAGTGAAAAGACGCCATATTTTTGTTTTGAAATAGAAATAAATAGATCAATCCACCCACTTCACTGGGTTCAGGGTTCCCTCTTCATTATAATCAAAATATGAACATAAATCGGAATAGTAACACCTTGAAGTCTCATCTGAATACATAGATTGTCCTTTGTTGTTTCAGCGAATAATCAGACAGAATGTCAAAAGAATTTTAGGTTTTTCCCCAACCACCCCTTGGAGGTATCAGTATCAGCGGAATGGTAAGCGTCATGTTTTTTACGTTGAGCAACAAAATTTACTCCAAATGCTTCACTCGACCCAGGCGGAAAAGCAATCAAGAATAGACCCAAGTCCTATCCAAAGACTAACATTTCATTTAAGTTTATTGTAGGCCCTTGGCCAATCGACAAAATTCAATTCACATAAATTATTTACAACAATCAGAAATTAATTATATCAATAATAGTAATAGAATGCAATGAAGGCAATATATAATAATAATAATAATAATAATAACAGTAGCGGCAATAAGTAACAATTAATATAGTAACAAAAGTAATAATAGACTATAGTTCATAGTCATAACAATGACTTTCTTTGTCATTGAGGGAGTGAGAAAACATCACCGGCTGGCAGAACAAACAGCCGACATCAATCAAACGTCCTCCAGACCGGTTGAGCATCGGCTTCATTAATTCCTTAAAGACTTCCCCCAACTGCCTGAACGATGCTGATGCCCAGACAACTTAATCCTGATTTATATTTTGTGGGAATGAAATATGACATGTATATGCCGGAAATATTTCAATAACAAACACACTGTTCAGATAGAAAATATTTGAGTCTTGCCTTTGTTAATTGACACAGGTAAGTTAGGAAAATAAATGCTAGTAAAAACGATCAGCAAGTTCGTGAACACTGCTTCTCAACTCGAACATATGTTTTCATCAAATCTACACACATCATGTTGTGAGCTGAATTTTAATGATCTCAGTTGTCATTGAAAGGAAACCCATGAATTTTAGAATAAAGAAAAATATTGAACCTGGAAGTCAAAAGGGTTTGTAGCACAGCAGACATTATCAAAGTATAATTTTAGTACCGACAAATTAAAAAGAAAATGTGCTTTTCTTTAAATGCTCCCAATCATCATATACTGTTTAGGTTGCAAGATTAATAAAAATGTTATCTACTCTGATTCTCGTTAAGTTTCCAGCTGGTCTGTGAAAAAAAGCCTTAAGCATCATAGAAATACAAAGAAACAGTTTTAATATATAGATGGGTTGTAACAAAAAAAACCATTTTAACACTTACAATACAAGCAATTTAAGTCTATAACAGACAAAAAAAAAACCCCAATAAAATAAACATGAACATTTTTATGGCTGGTTTCACTGATATCACTCACACATTGGGGTTTCAGATTCTAAGATGTCCACCCTATCAAATTTGGATTTGTGCTTGTTATGTAAATGGTAGCGTATTTTGCGACGCAGCACTGCCAAAACAGAAAAAAATGCAATAACACAAATGCAGCACCATGGAGGGGGTGGAAGTTTTCTTTTAAAAGGAATGGGTAAATTAAAATTGATCCCACAAATATCAAAGGAGAAGAATGACAAAAAATGACTCACCATTGCACGTAACACGTTGGTTTGCAAGTGTATAGCATTCGGGTTGAACCTGGGTCCCAGACTGGCAACGAGGTTCAGTCTGTGATAGTTGTGGATGAGGCTCTGACTGAGTTGGGGAATGAGCACTAGGTTCCAAAGACAATGATGTACTCAGCATTGGGTACCTCACAGAGTACGTAGAGGAATCAGACTCGGAGTCAGCAACAAAATCGGGACCCTGTATATTTTGTGGAAAAGATGACAGATCAATCAATTTATTCATGTTGACAATAAACATGAAGAGCCATTGTTTAATAATCCAACTAAACAATTAGCTGGTTAATAATGCAAGTATAATAAAAAAGAGTTGAGAAAGGCAGACATATTGTCTAAGTATTTAATATGTTCAACTGTGCTTGGATAAATATAGATACACCAACCAGGGTTTCAGTAAACCGTTTTTAACCAACTCTTTAAATCCTACACCAGGACCAACAACTACAAAACAATTTTTTATATCACTACGATTCTGGACATATAAACGGTTGTCATTGCAACAATATGAACTTCCTAACCTTGCAACTGCAATATAGTTAACAAAAAAAGTTGATAAACATTACGATGCAAGAGAATTTGGACAAAATGCGAGATCAAAAGTATAATCCCAACAGAAGCTATTTTAATTTTTCCTGGAAACGCATCATTTTCACATTTTGTCAAATAAAAAACAAACGACTTCAAATGTGAATGGCTCATCAATGAATATCACTTCAAAATATAACGAGGAAGGTTTAAAATAGTGTTATTGTTGGCGAAGTCCACTGCAAAGAAAAATTTTTAACAACAAAAAACTAGGAGATCTCACTGGTGTAAAACAGTGTTGTCCTTGTCCTGAAATATTGTATTGCGCCTAACAGACTGCAGGTCTCATCTTTTGTGGCAAATGTGTTTTGTCCACCACAAAATATGTTGATGTGAAGCATTTGAGCATGGTGCCAACTGTGGATAAACGCTATACAAATGTTATGATTTTATTTTAATGTACATACTTACCACAAATGAATCATGTGATATGGAACTTTGTTCTGCATCACTTTCAGGCTCTGAGTTGGAGTCTATATAGAAAATAAAAACAACAAAAAAAAAGCTGAAGACTATCATGTGCAAGTTTTTCTCTAAACTCTTAAACAAAAAATCATGCCATCTTGTGCTGTAAAAGGATTTTTTAAAAATTATTTACCTTATGACTATTGTCCTTTGGAAAAAAAAGAAAATTAAGTCCGAAACCTTCTGGCTATTTTCTTTTAAATTTCAAGAACGTCAGAGTTGGCAAGGGAGGACGGAAATATAATTCCAGAAACCAATCTGTCTATAATCATATCCATATGATAGTTTTTCGTTCAAGATTCAGGTACAGTCCACTTAGGATAATCGCAATACCTTGGGATCATCGAAAATGTTGGGATTAACCGAAATTCAGTTTCCTGTCCACTATTTCAACATTTTACACATTTATTGTCAACTCAAACCAGTAAATAATATTCTTAGTCCACCACATACAGAGCAATTTGATTGAAACAAAAACCATATGGCAGCCCCGTGTAGATTTGTCAACCAAAAGCAGCTATGAAGCAAGCCGATATCTTATTCAGATTGGAAGAAGTTTCAATCTTTTTTCTCAACAATTCAACATTTGTCAGAGTTAAAGAGATTAGCCTTAATGAGAGACAATAAGCTTTCACCAAACTCGTTGGTCACAATGCACAGTTGTTAATCCTAAAACAAAGGATATCGCTCAGTCTCTCTTTATAACCTGTTGTCAAAATTATGACCAGCCCCACCCCTCTTCTATTTAATGGCCACCGATGACGTCACAAACCCATACTGCAGAGCCACGCCCTCTTTCGACTCTAACAGAGTGGTGACACACTACTGTAGCATTAAATCCTGCTCACTCTCGATTCTTCAACCTGTCACGATTTCATCCATGATGAAATTTAATCATGATATACTGTTTGATTTCTTGAATTTACCACTTTTTAAAAAACCGAAGTTTGTTGCAATTAACCAGTGACTTTTATATAGAATTATTTCCATTGCTTAGGAAATATTGTGATTAACCGAAAGTTGCGATTAAACGAGTTGCAATTATCCGGAGTGGACTGTAATAGTATTACACATCATGACTCAAAAAAAAAAAAAAATCAAACTATGTGTACCTAAATGTTATTCATTTCCTCATCAAATTACATTCTTACCATTAACATCATAGATCACATCAAAAGGGTTGTCTGGATTGACAGCAAGACATTTTTCAGGATTTTTAAAGCTCAAATCTCTCTGATCTGAAGTTACAAAAGAAATAGCATATTCTCAACATTAAACTATGATTTTGTGATGGCTGTGATATGGCATACTGTATGCATAAAGCAAGATGCAAAGACAGGTTTAAGTTTAAATTATTTTATATTCTTTTCAAAAATCCATTCTAGTTTTGCCAAAATAAAATAAACACGAGAAGTGTTGAGTTGGATAGCGCTAAAACTAAAAGTAGTAGTGGTAGTAGTAGTAGTAAACGACAGATCTTACTCACTAGTGTGAATCTACAGTCTACAGAAGTTCCCGAATTATCTGACTCCACTTCCAAATGACTGACTGACAAGTGACAATCATCAATCGGTGTGTGTGTGAATGTCTACCCTATTGAAAATCTTAAATCAACAGTGATGTAATAAGAATGGCCAATAACTTACCATTTAAATTATCTCGGTGTCTCTTCAATGATGCCTCCAGCATCAATTTACCCCACGATGCCATAGACGTCTAGTTTGGAACTCAGCAAGTGACGAAAAAATACTTGCGGCTATAGAGAGGACGTCCGTCGGCCACTCTCTTTGCAAGTCAGTAGTTATCAGATAATCATTGGTTCTTGAAAAATATAGAAACACAGCGGTTCATTTAAAAAGACTCTTTTGTAGATCAAGATATAATGTTAGGTATTGCACTTTAAAATCTCTTCAGACATAGAACGGGTCAACTTGACGTCTAGACCAAATCATTTCGAAGATCGATATGGCAACAGCAACGCCTGGAATGGAGGATTTAAATGCGGCATCTGACGATTCTACTGCTATGACAGAAGATGCTCCATTTCACGACGTCGAGATGGCTTCAACTGGCATCAGGCATCAACATGCTACTCAATAATGGGTTTGATGAAGCGTTTGACTAAGAATTAAAGCTGATAACTGATAACCACCTACTACTGACTTGCGGAGTGAGTGAGTGCCGAGTGCCTCTTTATGCGCGAAATTGACTAAACATACGTTTCACGAAAAAAAGAGTTACTATGTTTGCTTGTCTCTTGTCACCAAGATAAGAATCCGGACCAAGATTCGATAAATCTGTTTCTAAAAATAGATTATAATTCGTATATCTTGTTCATTCCTCAGTTCATCAACTTTCACACAATTTTATATTAGGTTTTCATTACTATAAAAATCCATATAATGCTCTAGAATTTTAGAGAAAATTTCGGAAAGATATATTGCCTCACTATTGAAATATATCGATGAAAACACTGGTACCCCTATTGTACTTTTTTCAGGCGGTCACCTTATTGACCAACGTGAAAATTTAGGCATAACTCTTCTTACTGTGGTGTTTAACAAATAACTTCAATACTATGATTTACAATTATATATCCTTGACGGTTGGGTTGACAACCTTAAACTAAAAATAGAAAAGTGTATGTGCTAGAGGTCAAATCAATAGGGGGACCGGATTTTGGTCTCCCTATTGGTAAAGTACTGTAAAATGAACTAATAGGGGTACCAAAAGTCTCCCTATCCGGTATTAATACATATATATATATATATATATATATATATATATATATATATATATATATATATATATATATATGCAGGTTTGACACCCGAACACACTTATGGGCCTAGTTTAATATTGTTGTCATGGACAATATTTTGCTTCAATTTTTGAGATTTCCACTACATACAACAATGAGCCCTTAAGGAATTGGGTTATCAGACTTGCAAATAAGTGCACGTCGTTTGAATCGTATCGTATCGTTTAAGCACTATAAGGTTTCTAAAAACCTTTAAATGCTCTGTGTAACTTTCGTGCTAAGATACAATGTATCATAATTATAAAAACAACATTCAATGTTAATGGGCATGATCTATATTAACTTTCCATGTGCTCGAGGTCATTGGTCACATTGCAAAATGTTCTCAAAGTGACCCACTTAGTGAAAAGTGTTCACAGCTTTTTAAATATCTAACATCACGATTAATCACTTGATTCAGCTTGAAACATGGCCTATGTAAACAAAGCAGTGTGTTTACATTTTTTAAGAAATATCCAATCGTTGGACAACAACAAATCATGTGATTGATGACCTGCTTTTACGAAAACATGAATATAGATCTCTCCCATTGATAATATTGATAATATATACAAAATACTGTTTAAGAAAAATTTGAAATATTTTAGATAATCCAACACATCCTTTAAATGATCAGACCACTAAGTCGAACAGCAGTGACCGATTGTTGTCTATACGAACAAAAAGTGAAAGACACCTCCAATCCTTTTTACCTTACAGTTGCAGAATTTTTAATAAGGAAAATAATTTATAAATTTTGGTCTACGTCTGTATCCTTTTCTTTAAAATTACTCCATACCCACAATTTTTAAACATCAATTTATAAAATCGCTTACTACAACTTTTCAATTTACCTATTTAACCTACATTATGTGCGATGTAATTTATACTATATATTTTTCTCAGTAAATTTACAGTATTATTATAATGTGACTAATTCTTAGCTTTTTACCAATCTTTTTTCTTATATGTTGACATCAATATATACTTTACTAGATATCTATATCTTTACAATTATATAATCTATACGTCCCTTTAAATTTATACTATGTAATTATTCTTACAGATTATAATATTATTACACTATACCTATTACCAAATTATACTTTACTACATTATATTTACGTAGTAGTAGTAGTAGTAGTAGTAGTAGTAGTAGTAGTAGTAGTAGTAGTAGTAGTAGTAGTAGTAGTAGTAGTAGTAGTAGTAGTAGTAGTAGCGTAAGGCTACACCTCCAAATTTATTTCGTCAACCCAGCTTCTTAAGTCTTCCTCCGCCCTAAGGATGGTTTCGTAGTCACCTTCAAGTTTAGTGACTGGGCAGTGGAGGACGATGTGATCGCTGGTGTCTGGGGCTGCCTGACATTTCCCTATCACTGTTTCCAGAAATGTCAGGCAGCCCCATTTACTTATATTGTGTTTATGTATGGATCATTGTCGGCATTTTATACGTCTGTACAAAAATTTCCTTTTGGATGAATAAATTACATTATTATTATTATTATTATTTATTATTATTATTATTATTATTATTATTATTATTATTATTATTATTATTATTATTATTATTTATTATTATTATTATTATTATTATTATTATTATTATTATTATTATTATTTTTATATTATTATTATTATTATTATTATTATTATTATTATTATTATTATTATTATTATTATTATATTATTATTATTATTATTATTATTATTATTATTATTATTATTATTATTATTATTATATTATTATTATTATTTATTATTATCTATTATTATTATTATTATTATTATTATTATTATTATTATATTATTATATTCAAAATTCGTATTATACTTGACTCCATTTACATGCATTTGGCATATCTAATTTGTACATGCGAGAGTTTCAAATAATTGATATACAAAATGTAATAATATCAAATGTCATATTACATTATTCATCAAAATAAAAAAAATATGCTGTTAAATTCTTTATCAATGGCATTTTTAAAAATAGTAATTGAAATAGAATTTTTTGTCTCAAACTTTAGATTATTCTAAAATGTCACAGTCCTTTCAGTTGGGTCATTTTCCCTTATAGACGAAATGCAGCTTTCAACAAATATATTAAACTTATCTCCCTAGTGTTTGTAACATGCAATAATTTTTTTTAAAATAATTATTGTTTGGGTTTTTTGGGAGAGGTGGTTTGATGGATTTTGTTTTGTTTTGTTATGTTTTTTTTTTTTTTTGTTGCTTTTCTTTTTGTTAGTAGCAATATAGAGTTTGTTTTCTATATTTATTACTTTTACAATAATCATCATTACCACAATTATTATCATTACTATTATTAATGTTATTATTGTCATCATCATCATCATCATCATCATCATCATCATCACCAAGACCGCCACAACAACAGCACAAAACCACCACGATCACCACCACCATCTTCATTATTGCCGTCACCCATCCTCAATCAAGATAACCATTGTCATCATCATCAACATCGTCGTCGTCGTCGTCGTCATCATCATCATCATCACCATCATCCACAACATTATCACCATCATCACCATCATCATCATCATCATCATCATCATCATCATCATCATCATCACCACCACCGCCATCATCACTACCACTATCACAATAATAATATAATAATAATAATAATAATAATAATAATAATAATAATAATAATAAATAATAATAATAATAATAATAATAATAATAATAATAATAATAATAATAATAATAATAATAATCTCACCTCTCCCAGGTAGAACCTCTGTGATTCTACCCCCTCCCCCTCCACCCCTCACCCAGCCCCTCACCTGTCAGGGGATCGGTCCTGTAAGCCGATTGACAAAACAGTAGCGAAGATCGATGACGGGGCATCACGTCCAATGTTTGGATAAGGACCTGTCACCACTTTCTCTTTGTCTGCCTATTGGTCTGTCTGACTGTCTGTCTGCATGTATGTATGTATGTATGTATGTATGTATGTATGTATGTATGTATGTATGTATGTATGTATGTATGTATGTATGTATGTATGTATGTATGTATGTATGTATGTATGTATGTATGTAGGTATGTATGTATGTATGTATGTATGTATGTATGTATGTATGTATGTATGTATAGATAGTTCGAAGATGACATCACTTAGGTCTTTGTTATTGTTTTTTTTGCCATCCGCGTTTATGAGTAATGCTCACTGAACTGTATTAACCTGACTATAAACGTTCATGGATACACACAGTTTTGTGTGTGGGTCAGTTTTATTCCGGATGGCAATGTTATGAGCTTCTTTGCCAAGCGCATACTATCTATAGATAGTTCGAAGTTGAAGTCACTCAGGTCTTTGTTATAGATAGAATGCGCTTGGCCAAGGAGTTCACAACATTGCCATCCGGAAGTATAACGGACCAACACACAAACTGTGTGTAACCATGAACTTTTATAGTCTGGTTAATACAGTTTAGTGAGAACAACTCACAAACGCGGATGGCAAAAACAATAACAAAGGCCTGAGTGACGTCATCTTCGAACTATCTATTGTTATTTTGCAATCCACGTTTATGAGTAATTCTCACTAAACTGTATTAACCCGAAGGCCACGCTATGATAAGCCAGACTATAACCGATCATGGTTACACAAAGTTTTGTATGTTGGTCCGGTATACTTCCGGATGGCAATCTTGTGAGCTCTTTAGCCAAGTGCATACTATCTTTTCTTGAGCTTTTATATAGCGCAATATCCACTAAACGTGCTCAAAGCTCTTTACAAGGGATCCATGGCCAACAATAACACTTAGGATACATCAATATTTATTTTTCGGATATAGACAACGCTGTTAACGGCCAGGTACTTATTTTACACCGGAGTACGGTGAGAGAATGTGAGTAAAGAGGCGTTTTAAGGACTCAATTATGCGCCGCCGCCCAGAGGGGGACTCGAACCCGGGACCTTCCGATCCTAAGGCGAGTGTCATAACACTGGACCACATTGTCGCGCGAAAATTGAGCTTTGAAATAGCCAAATTTTATCCAACACAATTGCTCACAATTGAACGTTTAAGTAAGAATTGCTTGTTACCAATTATATAGGACACACAATTTATCGCAGAGTACTGTCCACCATGTTTTATTTAGCTAACAGATCCAAAGACATTTCGAAAAGACGTATCAGATAAAACATTGACTATTAGAGGGGATTATCGCCGCTAACCCCCACACCAACCCCCTCCCCAACCCCCACCCCACCCCCGCTCCGACATCCCGCGCGAATAGATCGTAATTTTGTAAAATATTTTTTTTATTTAAATGAGAGCTACAGTGTAAAGAGGCCAGTATGCCACTGAGTCAATAAATATTACTGCATAGAAAAACTTCGCCAGCATAATAATTGTCATTTAAATTACTAAACTTGAAAATGAAAATGGACATCATGTCCTAATGGAATGTCCAAGGTTCAACCAGTTGAGAAGGAACTTCTGGCCTGACCCAACCCCATACTCAAAGAAGCTGTACGGCAGTGAGGACGACCTCAGGACCACTGTGGGCTTCATTCACCAGACCGGACTGACCATGTGACGTGACGGGAACGAAGAAGAAGAAAGAAGAAATTATTAAATAGTACAATTCGCGTCCAAGTCTTAAAAGAAAAAAAAAAAACTTTTTAAATATATAATTTGGCCATAAAACTTTTTTTTTCTTTTAACAAATTATCGGTGTTAAATTTGAATTTATGGGTCTTTTGGTTAAAATATTATAATGGTCTTTTAATATGAATATAGAGCTAACCATAAAAGTGACGGCGTTAAAACAAAAGACTGGCTAAAACGCGTGCTCCTCTTTTACCTCAGACCGCTCTCTTTTCATAGCAAATAATAGAGAGAAAAAAATAACCATAAATATGTGGCGGTTATGAGCAAAAGAAGCACATAGGTACGTAGGCATAAATATTCGATCACGCATAAAGAATGTTTAGATATTTATATTATATTATTATGAAACAAATGGTAACGTTTATCTAAATTACTGTCGATCTATTTTTAGACAACGGTATAAAGTTAATTAATTCAAAATGAAAGCGCTTGTGTGAACAAAACTAAAACTATCTATTTGGACCCTGGTTTTTTTTTTTTAAATAATTTAGCCAATAAAAATGAAATTTTTTGTTAGATTTTGGCTAAAAAACGTTTTTTTATTTTTTGTTTTTAAACAACCATTTGTCATAATCATTTATGTTCAATTTAGATTAAAATATAAAGCCAAGCTATTCATTCGAAATACTAATAAGACATAAGAATGACAATAGCTTTTTTATGATTAAATTTTAAACGTTTTATATGTGCTTTGTGCTTTCACCTAAACGGTTATTTAAACACAAAAACAAGAATAAAAATAATAATAAGTCCAAAAATAGAAATAGTTTTTTGTTGATATTTTTTGTTTGTTGTTGTTGTTGTTTTTTTTTGTTTTTTTTTTTTATGACCTTATTTTATTTTTGTCAACCGCCTCAGAGTGACAAACAGCTATATCGCATTTTGACTATAAAACGATGCACATTTATTTTATTATGCTCGTCGGAGAAATATTATTTCATAAGGGCGTCCGCCATTATTGTTCCGATAGTTTAGAGCCAGTTACTAAGTTGCTATGCGTCATTACGAGGGAAGTGATGTCATGACTGTTGAAGGCGATTAGCTCTGCAACACAATGACCAGTTTTTATGGCTATAACTATTATTTTTAAAAATGAAATCAGAATAAGAAAATTGTTGGTTACATCGTAACGAATGTGACGATTTCCTATGGGTGGTAAGGAGAAGGTTAACCTTGACCTATCGTATGACCTATAGAAGGAATAAATTGAGGTCATTCAGTTCTTTGTTTTTGTTTTCAGTCAGCCATTTTTATGAGTAGTTCTCCCTAAATAATAGGCTTCAACAGACGTGACGTCACATCCCTCGTAATGACGCATTGTAACTTAATAACTGGTTCTAAACTATCGGAACTATGGCGGACGCCCTTATGAAATACTTCTACGACGAGCATAATAAAATAAAAGTGCACCCAGAGGAGAAAAACATTATAAAACGGATCCTGTTTTGACTTTTATACATTCTGATCACATGACATGTGAAAAAGTTCTGGCCAGCACAAAGAATTAAGAGTACCGATTCTCTTTGTATAGAACCAAGCTGCTGGTCGTTGGGCGGAGGTGACATCAGACTATTGAATCCTATTGTATCAATTAAACTATAGATGCTGTGCGCTTGGCTCAAAAACTCACAACATTGCCATCCGGAAATATGACGGACTAACACACAAAACCACGTGTAACCATGTACTTTTATAGTCTGGTTTAAAACAGTTTAGTGAGAATTACTCAGAAACATGGATGGCAAAAAATAATAACAAAGACCTGAATGACGTCAACTTCATACTTTCAATCTATAAATGTTACACATTATAGTTTTGTACGTTATATCAAGCTGGAGGATGTTGTGCGTATTTTAACCAAGCGCATAGCATCAATAAAGTTGGGGGTGGGGGGGGGGGGGGGGGGGAGTTCTAGTCTACATGGGGAAACATGTGTTTTATCAATGAGTGAGAGTCATAAACATTATCGTTGCAGTTTCAGTCACCGATCTTGGCATCAGAGAATTTGAATAGCGTGAAGAATTCGACAAATAATGATATAGATTAAATTAAATTAAATTAAGTGAGCTTTTATATAGCGCAATATCCACTAAACGTGCTCAAAGCGCTTTACAAGGGGTCCCTGGTCAACAGCAACATTTAACATGTAGGACGGGACATAACGCCTGTTAGGCGATATTACAATTTTTCGGACAGAGACAACGCTGTTAACGGCCAGGTACTCATTTTACACTTGAGTACGGTGAGAGAAAGTGAGTGAAGAGACTTTTCCAAGGACTCAACTATGCGCCGAGCGCGAGGCTCGAACCAGGACCTTGCGATCTGAAAGCGAGTGTCATACCACTAGACCACATGGCCGCAAAGCGCTTTGAGCACATTAAGTGGATATTGCGCTATATAAAGCTCAATTTTTTATATTTCTCAAATTATTTGCAAACGCTGAGACACAAACTGAAACGGTACCTGATCGAATAATTTTACCGTCCATCCATACGCAACCCCCCCCCCCCCCCCCCCCTCCTCCTCCTCCCCGTAAATTACATTCCCACTCTACCGACCACCATTCCTTTCATCCAAGCTCCCCTATTCAACAAAAGAAATTAGCAAGTTAACGTAACGATTACGTACCCCGAACCGAAACGATCGACCAACGACCACGAAGAAGAAGAAGAAGAAAACCAGAATCTGTCTCGTCAGACGTCGGTCGCCACACGACGCCTGGTTTTCTTCTTCTCCTCCTTCTTCTTCTTCTTCGCCTTCGGTCGATCATTTCGGTTCGGGTATCGTAATCGTTAACTTTCTAATAACAACAACTCTTACTACTTCATCAAGATGTAACATTATAATAACATTATTCTGTTCTGGCTTCGGCCCATCCCGCCTGGTCTGATCTAGCCGACGAAGCCGTTGTTGTTTCTGTAGCTGTAGCTGACATCATCTTTGTTATTCCAACATCAACGACATCCGTCCCGGTCTGGGAATTGCTCCGAGTCCCAGAGCTTGAATGTCATTAATATTATAACACACACCCCGGTCATCACACAACGGCTTTGTTAAACTATAAAGGCAATGAAAATTAAAATGGAAAGTAAATCGAAAAAAAAAAATGAAAAACAATTAGCGGCGAGAAATAATATAATATAGCTCTTTAAATCAATAAGCCGGATTGTGCCGGATGGAGCAGAATTTATCCTGGTATTTGTAGCCTTTAGCTATCAAAAAATAATGGCTTATATATATATATATATATATATATATGTATATATATATATATATATATATATATATATATATATATATATATATATATATATATATATATATATATAATGTAAATTTTCACTCACATTTTTTTGCCGAGACGACTCGTTTCTGTGTTCCTTACACTTCCTCAGTCGGCATAATCCATTTGCAATGTCCGTAGAAAACTCCAAACTAAAGTTGTTTCGCTGTGTAGTGGTGATTAGTTTTGATGTGTATTGTGATGTGCTCTCATGTTTATATTATGAGTGTGTGTGTATGTGTGTGTGTGTGTGTGTGCGTGTATGTGTGTGTGTGCGTGTAGGTGTGTTGTGTGTACATGTGTGTGTGATATTGTAGTGGAATGTGGTTGCGGCGGGGGGGGGGGGGGGAGGGAAGAGGGGGAGGAGGGGTATAATGGGGTCGGGAGGGGGGAAAGGGGGGGGGGGGGAGGAAAGGGGGGGGGGGAGGGTTATTTGGCCTTTTGCGTTTTGAGCTTGAATTTGTTAGAGTGTCTGCACATTGTCATCAGTTCAGATCTTTTGTTTAAGGTGCTATTGTTTCTGTGGTTGTGTAGTAAAATCTCCAGTTTCTCGACCTCAAAATCACACTAGAAAGTAACCTACACCAAGTCGATTTCCTGGACACAACCCTCTGCCTCAAAACTAACACGTATAGACCATACAAGAAACCCAACAGCGCCCCATTGTACGTCCACAAACACTCCAACCACCCACCTACGATAATAAAACAAATACCCACCATGACAGAATAACGGCTAAACAACCTCTCTTCAAATGAAAACATATTCAACGAAACAAAACAAGACTACGAAATGGCACTCAAACAGAGCGGACACACCTCAACACTGAAATACAAAAATTTAACACACGCCACAACACCAAAACAAAACAGAAAAAAGGAATATAATATGGTTCAACCCGCCGTTCAACAACGTAATCACTTCAAATATCGGCAAGCAGTTCCTTGCACTCATCGATAAGCACTTCCCGAAGAACCACCGTCTGCACAAAATAATCAACAGAAACAAAGTCAAGATAAGCTACAGCTGTGCACAAAACATGAAACAGATCATTACCAACCACAACAGACAAATCATATCCGAACCCAACAACACCAATACAAATAAAGACAACTGTAACTGCAGAAAGAAAGACAATTGCCCTCTTAAAGGAAACTGCCAAAAAAGCGCCATAGTCTACAAAGCCACCATAACCACTGATAACACCGCAGCACAATACATCGGCAGCACAGAACCCCCATTCAAAACACGATACAACAACCACAAAGCCTCCATAACACACGAAAGCAAAGCAAAAAGCACCAAATTAGCAATGCACTATTGGGAACAAAATAAACACACAAAAAACACCAACAATAACCTGGGAGGTCGTCAAGCAAAGCAGCCCCTACAGATGCGGTGCTAGAAAATGCAATTTATGCCTGACAGAGAAACTAGAGATTTTACTACACAACCACAGAAACAATAGCACCTTAAACAAAAGATCTGAACTGATGACAATGTGCAGACACTCTAACAAATTCAAGCTCAAAACGCAAAAGGCCAAATAACCCTCCCCCCCCCTTTCCCCCCCCCCTCTCCCGACCCCATTATACCCTCCTCCCCCTCTTCCCTCCCCCCCCCCCCCCCCCCCCCCCCCCCCCCCCCCCCCCCCCCCCCGCCGCAAACACATTCCACTACAATATCACACACAAACACATGTACACACAACACACATACACGCACACACACACACACACACACACACAACTCATAATATAAACATGAGAGCACATCACAATACACATCAAAACTAATCACCACTACACAGCGAAACAACTTTAGTTTGGAGTTTTCTACGGTCATTGCAAATGGATTATGCCGACCGAGGAAGTGTAAGGAACACAGAAACGAGTCGTCTCGGCAAAAAAATGTGAGTGAAAATTTACATTATATATTAGCTCTAACCACCATTATCGAGCACTTTCGCACCTACAAGTACCCACCAACACTCATAATATATATTATATATATATATATACGGGACCGCGGTATCCAACTCGCTTCAATAATATTAATTTATTCCCCGACCAGGCTATATGGAACCAGTTCCTACAGTACAACTAGCCTGCGATGCTTCATTTTTGTAAAAGTACTCCGAAAAATGGAGATTAAATTTTACATTCAAATTAAATTCCTGTGAATCCGTTTTTGCTCAAGTTCCGATGTGGTCTTCAATCGGGCATCTGGTATATGAACGGACTCATTAAGTAGTAGTAGTAGTAGTAGTAGTAGTAGTAGTAGTAGTAGTAGTAGTAGTAGTAGTAGTAGTAGTAGTAGTAGTGAGGAGGAGGAGTAGTAGTAGTAGTAGTAGTAGTAGTAGTAGTAGTAGTAGTAGTAGTAGTAGTAGTAGTAGTAGTAGTAGTAGTAGTAGTAGTAGTAGTACTAGTAGTAGTAGTAGTAGTAGCAGCAGCAAGAGCATTACTCTTGCTATAAGAATATTTCATGAATATATAAATCTTATGTACACAATTCTCATTGTACAGCGTAAAAAAAATCATTATCGTCATGTCGTATCTTATGTTGATTCATAAAATTTGAATTATTTGAGTTTTAGCCAAGGAATTTACCCAATGGAAACCGTACGGTGCTCTTATT
>NC_088367.1:42633750-42646250 GCF_034508935.2 Berghia stephanieae
TCAGGTTAAAATGAGTTAGATGGGCGTTAATAGCGTTGTCGCTGTCGGAAATGTAATATCGCCTAATTGGCGTCATGTCTCGTCCTACATGTTACGTGTTGCTGTTGGTCAGGGACCCTTTGTAAAGGGCTTTGAGCACGTTTAGTGCATATTGCGCTATATAAAAGCTCAAGATATATATTGTCTGTTCCAAAATGATATTTAAAAACAACAACAAACTTTACGAGACATGATGCCTGTTAGCCGATATTACAATTTCATTTCAGACAGAGACAACGCTGATAACGGCCTGTAGGTACTTATTTTACACCTGAGTACGGTGAGAGAATGTGCGTAAAGAGCCTTTTCTTTTATCTTTTTCAAGGACTCAACTATGCGCCGCTCGAGACTCGAACCAAGAACCTTCCGATCCGAAGGCGATTGTCATATTATATAACTAGTACCCACATACATAGCCAGCCGCACAAAACAAAACAAAACTAACAACAACAAAAAAATAAAACGTTATAAGAAGTGTAACTTAATGACAAATTGCCGTATTTGTGACCCATCGTCTCAAAACGGTATTATGTCGGAACGAACCAGATGCTTAAAAGCCGAATTAAATGTTAAACTGGTCAAAAATATAAATTGTTGGCATTAGCACCCTAAAATATGGTATACAAACTCAACACGAGTCTGATATTTCTGGCTATCAATTCAATATTCAACATCTTAACCAATCCGACTTAATACCGTTTTGAGGCGAAGGGTCACATTTATGGACAATAAAGATTATTTTAAATAATAGAAAAATGCGTTTTGTGGAAGTTGAACTGTTTTTAATAGGATGAGATCCCCCGAGGAATCTGCTGGTACAGACGACACATCAATAATTATAGATGAATGTCGAATCGGAGAGACAGGAAAAAATTATATTTGTTTTATAATTAACTTCAGAGTTAATTCTATTATTTGATCCGCGGGGTGAATTGATGTTGGCTCAACGAGCAATGATGACGGCAGGTTGATAGAATGATTTGTTTAATGATACCAATAAATGAAGATATTGATGATAATGACAAATAAATGATGATAATAATAATAATAATAATAATAATAATAATAATATAATAATAATAATAATAATAATAATAATAATAATAATAATAATAATAATAATAATGACGATGCAATTATTGTTAAGTTATTAAGAATAGATAGCTCCGGTTTGTTATTTTATGTGTGTGTGTGGGGGGGGGGGGGTAAGGGGGTGTGTGGGGGTGGGGGGTGGGGGGTTGTGGGTGGGTGTGGGGCGGGGGGGGGGAGGGGGTTATGTGTGTGTGTGTAGCTGTGTGTGTGGGGGGGGTGTGGGGGGTTGTGTGTGTGTGTGTGAGTGTGTGTGGGTGTGTGTGTATGTGTGGTTATCGGGATTCGCTGCCAATATCAAAACAATTATCTTTATTGTTCGTGCGACTATGTTGTATGACACTCGGAAGGTCCTGGGTTCGAAGCAGGTAGTCGTCCGTTGAGCCACGCTGTCCCCTAAATAGTTGTTAACTTTAGCGACTACAATTTTTATCTGAAAACTTCGAATCTTTTAATTTTTAAGTTGGCAGGATTGCATGAGTACATGTCGTGGCCGTTAAAAGCCAATCTGGGGCGGGTGGGCGGGGGGGGGGGGGGGGGGTTGTAATAACGTTTAACAGGAGCCATGTCATGAAACCGTCTCCTCCTTCATGATGAGTATTGCTATTGACTAGAAACCCTTTAAAATCGCCTTGAGCCTGTTTTGTGGATACGTTTTGCTCAATATAAATGCTCCAGTTCTCAATAAGTATGAATATAGATAGAACGAAGATGACGTCATTCAGGCCTTTGTTATTGTTTTTTGCCGCCCATGTTTATGAGTACTTAAGTAATTGGATTCAGTAGTCTGATGTCACGCCGCCCGGCAACGGCGGCCATCTTGGTTCTAAACAAAGAAAATCATTATTTTTTATTCTTCATGCTGGCTAGAACTTTTCATATGCCTTGTGATCAGAATGTGTAAAAGTCAAAACATGATCAAATTTATGTTTTTTTCCCCCTCTCGATACGCTTTTATGCTCGCCGGAGAAATATTTCATACGGGCGTCCGCCATTGTTCCGATAGTTTAGAGCCAGTGTTACTAAGTTACCATCAGTCATTAGGAAGGAAGTGACGATACGACTGTTGAAGAGTATTCTCACTAAACTGTATTAACCAGACAATAAACGTTTAAGGTTACACATAGTTTTGTGTGTTGGTCCGTTATACTTCTGGATGGCAATGGTTTGAGCTTCTAATTCAAGCGCATATTATCTATAGAATGTCGCCAAAAAGACTCTAGAGTTAAACGCGCGGCCGCGAGACTAGCTCTAGAGTTTGCCTCGCGTACGCCAATTTAACTCTAGAGTCTTTTTTTTTTTTTGGTAGAGTCATTCTCGCGTGGTACACCGGCGAAGGACCATGGGAAAAAAGAAATAAAGAATGGTGGCCTGTCCTGGAATATTTACTAGTCACTATCCAGCGTCGTCCTCATTGACGTTGGCTGCTCGCACTCTAGGGAGCGTTCACATATTACGTCATCAAAAATTTGCCCTTTTTAGACCCCCCCCCCCCTCCCCCAAGTCATCACTTGTCATCATTGACCTGACCCCCCCCCCCCCCCCCCCAAACAGATGATGACGTCATCTAGTCTAATAAAAACTAAAAGATAACTTTAATTTCACAATATTTATTATTCATTTTTCAAACCATAAACATTGATTATCAACGTTTGATAAAACACATTCATACATTTTATTAATTTCAGAAACTGTTGATAATTTATGTTTTACGATACAATGGGGACATAAAATTTAAATTTGCAAAGATAAAATGTAACAAACATTATTTAAATTAGGCTACTTTGTGCAGGTGCTATTTAAAATATTTCAGAAAGTGTAATTTAAAATAGTATAGGAGGCAAATTATTTTATAGCATATTAGTCTTTTAGTGGAATGAATTTCTGTTTCAATTTCCAAACATAAAATGAATTGATTCAAAAATGTTTCTGCCTTGGACCTCTGGCAATGTACTATAAATAGTATCATCAATTTCATCTTCATCGTCATCACTTTCTCCATTTGCTGTTCTTCTTGTATGCCGCATTTTCGTGAATGGTCTTTCATTACTGTGATCGAGGAGTGATACAATGAACATTTAGGGCAAGTTCGCCTTTTGAGAAGTGATATCCCTTTCCCATCTTGTTTCTTGAGAGATGGGCAATACTCATCATAGCAATTTATCTTTAGCTGTTTTGAAAGGAACAAACTTTGAAATAGGCTTCCAAACCTTCCATTATTGCCTATCTCCAAACCATCATCACATGAAGCAAGTGGTACAGGTGGTGGCAGAAAACGCTCTGGAAAAAAAGATGAATAGTTAGTACGCCAAGGTTTGCAGCATGAGTTGTCACTGCATTTCACTATTTGCAGCAGATATTGGGATTGACGAAAGTGTTTTATCTTCCAATCATCTGTTTCTTGAAATTGAAGTTTGGGTCTTGGATTTTCAGGTGGAGGGATGAATTTTCCAACTACTAGGTATCCATCTATTATCGACTCGGACCAAATATTGGCTAATATTTTTCCAGCAGCTTCAAAGTTCCTTTTTTCCAGATCAACATCAACAGTCTTGTTGCTTCCATCAAGATGACGTCCATGAATATCAAATGGTAAGATGACAGATGCTGTATCCTTTGAAAGCGGTGCCATTCTTCTTTCCACCTCATTATAAGCACTGAAACCTGGAGCGTGTGTAAAGACAAATACAGCATCAATATGTTTTGATGACATCATCTTGGGTCTGACCCCCCCCCCCTCCCCCATGTCAACACATGTCAACATTTGGTAGACCCCCCCTCCCCCTCCCCTAGCTGATGACGTAATATGTGACCGCTCCCCTACGAGGACCAAAGTCTGCCCATTCCCTTCGTCTGTTGACGGTATCGTATAACTCTCTTCCATTCGTCTCTGTCCATTCTAGGATGTTTTTTGTTTTTGTTTTGTTTTTGTTTTTTGTTTTTTTTGTTTTTGTTTTGTTTATATAACTATGCCTAAGGCTTCCCCTTCTTCTCCTATCATGTCCTGGAATTTGGAATACAGACACCGCAAGAGCAGCCTATCGCAAATTTTAAAAAATGGAGATGTCCGGTGGATACCCTAGGGGCAGCGTGGCTCAGCGGTACGGTCTTTGCTTCCTACCCGAAAGGGACCGAGTTCAATCACCCGCCCTGCGTTGTGTGGCCTTGAGCAAGTCACATCACCCTAGCTCACTTTGCGGCGCTGCCCTGCGGCTGACGCCTGGGTTATTCCAGTCTTCCCTTGAAATAGACCCTAAAGACAAATTTCCCCTTGGGGATGAATAATGGGAATTTTATTTTTTATTTATTTTATGTGCCTCAAGGCCGGAAGAAGATTAGGTAAGAAAGTATGAGACTGTGTCAGACAATAAATAGAAAAACTAAATAATAAAATTCCCTTTATTCATCCCATAGGGGAAATTTGTCTAAAGGGTCTATTCCAAGGGAAGACTGGAACAACCCAGGCGTGATCGAACTCGTTACCTTTCGGGTACGAAGCAAAGACCGTACCGCTGAGCCACGCCGCCCCTTGTTTTCAGGTCCTGATAGTTCATTTGGTAGAGCATTCGCGTCACACGCAAAGATATCGAGATCGATCCCGGGTGAAGTCAAGACCTTTTTTTTCTGCAGTGAATGGGTAGCTGGGTCTGTTAGATCTGGTGGAAAATTCCTTATGGGCTCATTGTTGTAACGGATATCTCAAATAATGACGCAAAATATGTGACCCTTCGTCTCAAAACGGTATTAAGTCGGGATGATTAAGATGCTGTAAATTGAATTTGTAGCCAGAAATATCAGACTTAAGTTGAATCTGTTTGCTTTATAGAGGAGAAGGAATATCATATTTTACTGTGCTAAATACCAATGTGTCATATTTTTGACCAGTTTAACAATTATTTGACTTTTTAGCATCTGTTCCATCCCGACATAATACCGTTTTGAGACGAGGGGTCACATAAAAAAAAACAAATATTGTCAATTACAACAATGTCAAACTAGGCCATAAGTGGATTGGATGGATGCCAGACCTGCATATAGATAGTATGCGCTAGGCTAGGAAGCTCACAACATGGCCATCATCCGAGAGTATAACGGAACAACACACAAAACTCTGTGTAACCATGAACTGTTATAATAGTCTGGATAATACAGTTAAGTGAGAATTGGATTCAATAGTCTGATGTCACGTCGCCTAGCAACGGCGGCCATTTTGGTTCTAAACAAAGAAAATAGGTACTTTTTATTCTTCCTGCTGGCTAGAACTTTTCATATGTCTTGTGATCAGAATGTGTGAAAGTCAAAACATGATCAGATTTATAATGGTTTTTTTTTCTCCTCTGGATAAGCTTTTATGCTCGTCGGAGAAATATTTCATGAGGGCGTCCGCCATTGTTCCGATAGTTTAGAGACAGTTACTAAGTTGCCATGCGTCATTACGAGGGAAGTGACGTTACGACTGTTGAAGCGTATTAAAGAAACCTGGATGGTAACAAAAAAAATAAAATAACAAAGACCCGAGTGACGTCAACTTCATTCTATCTATATGTGCACATTGGTAATGACGGATCATAATATATTGTCAAATTATAACAATAAAAAACTGAGTGAGCAAATAAAAAAAAATAGAACGAAACAAACACACACAAAAAAGAGGAAAAGATGATAATACGTTTTTATAGGTTGTGTCAATTTTGGGAGACACAAAACCTCGAATCGATACTCTTTACTCGCAAAATGATTGTGCCGGTGGCTTTGCGATAAATGTCAACACGATATTATTTGTGCGCGCATTAGCATTCGATACGCGATGAAAATGACCCGGTATCATGGGTTAATGGGATTTAGAGTGATTTGAAATGTTGACCTACGGGGCTTTGTTTGTTTGTTGTCTTCATTGTTTGTTGTTGGTTTTTGGTTGTTTATTTTTGATTGTTTCTTTGTTTTTTTTTAATCCGTTTACTTACTTTCTTTTTTTTTTTTTTTTTTGATGGGGGGGGGGGGGGGGGTATGCGTTAAATCCTATGTATATATATATATATATATATATATATATATATATATATATATATATATATATATATGCAGGTTTGACACCCGAACACACTTATGGGCCTAGTTTAATATTGTTGTCATGGACAATATTTTGCTTCAATTTTTGAGATTTCCACTACATACAACAATGAGCCCTTAAGGAATTGGGTTATCAGACTTGCAAATAAGTGCACGTCGTTTGAATCGTATCGTATCGTTTAAGCACTATAAGGTTTCTAAAAACCTTTAAATGCTCTGTGTAACTTTCGTGCTAAGATACAATGTATCATAATTATAAAAACAACATTCAATGTTAATGGGCATGATCTATATTAACTTTCCATGTGCTCGAGGTCATTGGTCACATTGCAAAATGTTCTCAAAGTGACCCACTTAGTGAAAAGTGTTCACAGCTTTTTAAATATCTAACATCACGATTAATCACTTGATTCAGCTTGAAACATGGCCTATGTAAACAAAGCAGTGTGTTTACATTTTTTAAGAAATATCCAATCGTTGGACAACAACAAATCATGTGATTGATGACCTGCTTTTACGAAAACATGAATATAGATCTCTCCCATTGATAATATTGATAATATATACAAAATACTGTTTAAGAAAAATTTGAAATATTTTAGATAATCCAACACATCCTTTAAATGATCAGACCACTAAGTCGAACAGCAGTGACCGATTGTTGTCTATACGAACAAAAAGTGAAAGACACCTCCGATCCTTTTTACCTTACAGTTGCAGAATTTTTAATAAGGAAAATAATTTATAAATTTTGGTCTACGTCTGTATCCTTTTCTTTAAAATTACTCCATACCCACAATTTTTAAACATCAATTTATAAAATCGCTTACTACAACTTTTCAATTTACCTATTTAACCTACATTATGTGCGATGTAATTTATACTATATATTTTTTTTCTCAGTAAATTTACAATAGTATTATAATGTGACTAATTCTTAGCTTTTTACCAATCTTTTTTCTTCTATGTTGACATCAATATATACTTTACTAGATATCTATATCTTTACAGTTATATAATCTATACGTCCCTTTAAATTTATGCTATGTAATTATTCTTACAGATTATAATATTATTACACTATACCTATTACCAAATTATACTTTACTACATTATATTTACGTAGTAGTAGTAGTAGTAGTAGTAGTAGTAGTAGTAGTAGTAGTAGTAGTAGTAGTAGTAGTAGTAGTAGTAGTAGTAGCAGCGTAAGGCTACACCTCCAAATTTATTTCGTCAACCCAGCTTCTTAAGTCTTCCTCCGCCCTAAGGATGGTTTCGTAGTCACCTTCAAGTTTAGTGACTGGGCAGTGGAGGACGATGTGATCGCTGGTGTCTGGGGCTGCCTGACATTTCCCTATCACTGTTTCCAGAAATGTCAGGCAGCCCCATTTACGTATATTGTGTTTATGTATGGATCATTGTCGGCATTTTATACGTCTGTACAAAAATTTCCTTTTGGATGAATAATTACATTATTATATTATTAATTATTATTATTATTATTATTATTATTATTATTATTATTATTATTATTATTATTATTATTATTATTATTATTATTATTATTATTATTATTATTTTATTATTATTATTATTATTATTATTATTATTATTATTATTATTATATTATTATTATTATTATTATTATTATTATTATTATTATTATTATTATTATTATTATTATCATTATTATTATTATTATTATATTTATTATTATTATTATTATTATTATTATTATTATTATTATTATTATTATTATTATTATTATTATATTCAAAATTCGTATTATACTTGACTCCATTTACATGCATTTGGCATATCTAATTTGTACATGCGAGAGTTTCAAATAATTGATATACAAAATGTAATAATATCAAATGTCATATTACATTATTCATCAAAATAAAAAAAATATGCTGTTAAATTCTTTATCAATGGCATTTTTAAAAATAGTAATTGAAATAGAATTTTTTGTCTCAAACTTTAGATTATTCTAAAATGTCACAGTCCTTTCAGTTGGGTCATTTTCCCTTATAGACGAAATGCAGCTTTCAACAAATATATTAAACTTATCTCCCCTAGTGTTTGTAACATGCAATAATTTTTTTAAAAATAATTATTGTTTGGGTTTTTTGGGAGAGGTGGTTTGATGGATTTTGTTTTGTTTTGTTATGTTTTTTTTTTTTTTGTTGCTTTTCTTTTTGTTAGTAGCAATATAGAGTTTGTTTTCTATATTTATTACTTTTACAATAATCATCATTACCACAATTATTATCATTACTATTATTAATGTTATTATTGTCATCATCATCATCATCATCATCATCATCATCATCACCAAGACCGCCACAACAACAGCACAAAACCACCACGATCACCACCACCATCTTCATTATTGCCGTCACCCATCCTCAATCAAGATAACCATTGTCATCATCATCAACATCGTCGTCGTCGTCGTCGTCATCATCATCATCATCACCATCATCCACAACATTATCACCATCATCACCATCATCATCATCATCATCATCATCATCATCATCATCATCATCACCACCACCGCCATCATCACTACCACTATCACAATAATAATAATAATAATAATAATAATAATAATAATAATAATAATAATAATAATAATAATAATAATAATAATAATAATAATAATAATAATAATAATCTCACCTCTCCCAGGTAGAACCTCTGTGATTCTACCCCTCCCCCTCCACCCCCTCACCCAGCCCCTCACCTGTCAGGGGATCGGTCCTGTAAGCCGATTGACAAAACAGTAGCGAAGATCGATGACGGGGCATCACGTCCAATGTTTGGATAAGGACCTGTCACCACTTTCTCTTTGTCTGCCTATTGGTCTGTCTGACTGTCTGTCTGCATGTATGTATGTATGTATGTATGTATGTATGTATGTATGTATGTATGTATGTATGTATGTATGTATGTATGTATGTATGTATGTATGTATGTATGTATGTAGGTATGTATGTATGTATGTATGTATGTATGTATGTATGTATGTATAGATAGTTCGAAGATGACATCACTTAGGTCTTTGTTATTGTTTTTTTTGCCATCCGCGTTTATGAGTAATGCTCACTGAACTGTATTAACCTGACTATAAACGTTCATGGATACACACAGTTTTGTGTGTGGGTCAGTTTTATTCCGGATGGCAATGTTATGAGCTTCTTTGCCAAGCGCATACTATCTATAGATAGTTCGAAGTTGAAGTCACTCAGGTCTTTGTTATAGATAGAATGCGCTTGGCCAAGGAGTTCACAACATTGCCATCCGGAAGTATAACGGACCAACACACAAACTGTGTGTAACCATGAACTTTTATAGTCTGGTTAATACAGTTTAGTGAGAACAA
This sequence comes from Berghia stephanieae, assembly GCF_034508935.2. Lineage (NCBI taxonomy): Eukaryota > Metazoa > Mollusca > Gastropoda > Nudibranchia > Aeolidiidae > Berghia > Berghia stephanieae. The sequence goes on from NC_088367.1 coordinate 42,643,340, forward strand.
CTCACAAACGCGGATGGCAAAAACAATAACAAAGGCCTGAGTGACGTCATCTTCGAACTATCTATTGTTATTTTGCAATCCACGTTTATGAGTAATTCTCACTAAACTGTATTAACCCGAAGGCCACGCTATGATAAGCCAGACTATAACCGATCATGGTTACACAAAGTTTTGTATGTTGGTCCGGTATACTTCCGGATGGCAATCTTGTGAGCTCTTTAGCCAAGTGCATACTATCTTTTCTTGAGCTTTTATATAGCGCAATATCCACTAAACGTGCTCAAAGCTCTTTACAAGGGATCCATGGCCAACAATAACACTTAGGATACATCAATATTTATTTTTCGGATATAGACAACGCTGTTAACGGCCAGGTACTTATTTTACACCGGAGTACGGTGAGAGAATGTGAGTAAAGAGGCGTTTTAAGGACTCAATTATGCGCCGCCGCCCAGAGGGGGACTCGAACCCGGGACCTTCCGATCCTAAGGCGAGTGTCATAACACTGGACCACATTGTCGCGCGAAAATTGAGCTTTGAAATAGCCAAATTTTATCCAACACAATTGCTCACAATTGAACGTTTAAGTAAGAATTGCTTGTTACCAATTATATAGGACACACAATTTATCGCAGAGTACTGTCCACCATGTTTTATTTAGCTAACAGATCCAAAGACATTTCGAAAAGACGTATCAGATAAAACATTGACTATTAGAGGGGATTATCGCCGCTAACCCACCACCAACCCCCTCCCCAACCCCCACCCCCACCCCCGCTCCGACATCCCGCGCGAATAGATCGTAATTTTGTAAAATATTTTTTTATTTAAATGAGAGCTACAGTGTAAAGAGGCCAGTATGCCACTGAGTCAATAAATATTACTGCATAGAAAAACTTCGCCAGCATAATAATTGTCATTTAAATTACTAAACTTGAAAATGAAAATGGACATCATGTCCTAATGGAATGTCCAAGGTTCAACCAGTTGAGAAGGAACTTCTGGCCTGACCCAACCCCATACTCAAAGAAGCTGTACGGCAGTGAGGACGACCTCAGGACCACTGTGGGCTTCATTCACCAGACCGGACTGACCATGTGACGTGACGGGAACGAAGAAGAAGAAAGAAGAAATTATTAAATAGTACAATTCGCGTCCAAGTCTTAAAAGAAAAAAAAAAAACTTTTTAAATATATAATTTGGCCATAAAACTTTTTTTTTTTTTTTTTTTTTTTTTTTTTTTTTTTTTTTTTTTTTTTTGTAACAAATTATCGGTGTTAAATTTGAATTTATGGGTCTTTTGGTTAAAATATTATAATGGTCTTTTAATATGAATATAGAGCTAACCATAAAAGTGACGGCGTTAAAACAAAAGACTGGCTATAACGCGTGCTCCTCTTTTACCTCAGACCGCTCTCTTTTCATAGCAAATAATAGAGAGAAAAAAATAACCATAAATATGTGGCGGTTATGAGCAAAAGAAGCACATAGGTACGTAGGCATAAATATTCGATCACGCATCAAAGAATGTTTAGATATTTATATTATATTATTATGAAACAGATGGTAACGTTTATCTAAATTACTGTCGATCTATTTTTAGACAACGGTATAAAGTTAATTAATTCAAAATGAAAGCGCTTGTGTGAACAAAACTAAAACTATCTATTTGGACCCTGGTTTTTTTTTTAAATAATTTAGCCAATAAAAATGAAATTTTTTGTTAGATTTTGGCTAAAAAACGTTTTTTTATTTTTTGTTTTTAAACAACCATTTGTCATAATCATTTATGTTCAATTTAGATTAAAATATAAAAGCCAAGCTATTCATTCGAAATACTAAATAAGACATAAGAATGACAATAGCTTTTTTATGATTAAATTTTAAACGTTTTATATGTGCTTTGTGCTTTCACCTAAACGGTTATTTAAACACAAAAACAAGAATAAAAATAATAATAAGTCCAAAAATAGAAATAGTTTTTTGTTGATATTTTTTGTTTGTTGTTGTTGTTGTTTTTTTTTTTTTTTTTTTTTTGTTTTTTTTTTATGACCTTATTTTATTTTTGTCAACCGCCTCAGAGTGACAAACAGCTATATCGCATTTTGACTATAAAACGATGCACATTTATTTTATTATGCTCGTCGGAGAAATATTATTTCATAAGGGCGTCCGCCATTATTGTTCCGATAGTTTAGAGCCAGGTACTAAGTTGCTATGCGTCATTACGAGGGAAGTGATGTCATGACTGTTGAAGGCGATTAGCTCTGCAACACAATGTCCAGTTTTTATGGCTATAACTATTATTTTTAAAAAATGAAATCAGAATAAGAAAACGGTTGGTTACATCGTAACGAATGTGACGATTTCCCTATGGGTGGTAAGGAGAGGGTTAACCTTGACCTATCGTATGACCTATAGAAGGAATAAATTGAGGTCACTCAGTTCTTTGTTTTTGTTTTCAGCCAGCCATTTTTATGAGTAGTTCTCCCTAAATAATAGGCTTCAACAGTCGTGACGTCACATCCCTCGTAATGACGCATTGTAACTTAATAACTGGTTCTAAACTATCGGAACTATGGCGGACGCCCTTATGAAATACTTCTACGACGAGCATAATAAAATAAAAGTGCACCCAGAGGAGAAAAACATTATAAACCGGATCCTGTTTTGACTTTTATACATTCTGATCACATGACATGTGAAAAAGTTCTGGCCAGCACAAAGAATTAAGAGTACCGATTCTCTTTGTATAGAACCAAGCTGCTGGTCGTTGGGCGGAGGTGACATCAGACTATTGAATCCTATTGTATCAATTAAACTATAGATGCTGTGCGCTTGGCTCAAAAACTCACAACATTGCCATCCGGAAATATGACGGACTAACACACAAAACCACGTGTAACCATGT
>NC_088367.1:42651250-42660575 GCF_034508935.2 Berghia stephanieae
CAAACCCAAGCCCGCCGACCTACTTTCTCGATTAGTGTAATGACGTGAGAAGGGTATAACTTAACCTCTCATGCATACTGTTAGTTACCTCGCAAATTATGCCAAATCAGAACGCACAATTTCGATAATTTTATTTGTAAACATGATGACCCAACTTAATGTAACATTGAGTATTGTTTGGATATATATACCATACCCATTCATGATTTGGGAAATCTTCTCTTTATCTATTATTGTTATGAATTTTCACTCATTTATGATTAATAATTGAAATGTCAATATTCCATTTACATTTTCATTCATTTCATTCAGTAAATTACCTTCATATCATCGACTTAAATCATGCTTCATTGCCATCATATTGTTTATCACAATGATTTGTAATCACATTGCCATCATATTGTTTATCACAATGATTTGTAATCACATTGCCATCATGTTGTTCATCACAATGATTTGTAATCACAATCTTTCATTGTTATTGTCACCCATTCATATACCTACGTTAATATAAACATTTCCATGTCTAGTTAATAAATAATTTAATTGTAGCACAAATCATAACAATGGATTAATGCTAGAGTATCATGATAGTAAATTTACTTCCGTTTGTAAAATCTATCTTTCCCATAATGGTTAAAGAGTATATTTTAAACGTGGGTGGGGGGTGTCACAGTAAAGATTGTTCACAATTATCTTATTAAATTTTATTTTATTAAGAACTGAATTCATCTCACTCCAGTTATATTTCGGTAGGCTTAGATAAACTTTACCTTCTAATATTAGATCGTCTTTCCTTTTATAGCCTTCCCTCGAATTAATTTCTAATTAGTGAATACTTTTCGTTCTACATTCTGTCACGTAGCCACTTATTATAAAAGCTGATAGGTCTAACATTTGACACTCACTTTCTCTCCACAATCTATGCCGGACGGCCAGTCATTCTATTCCTATATATATATTGTAAGATTTTTATCTTTTGGGACTTTGTAGATATTATATCTACACCATTAAGACGCCGGAGCTTTTAACTTTGATTGTATAATCTTCAAGGATCAAACCCAAGCCCGCTGTACTACAATATAACCTCTTACCAATTGCCTGGAAGTGGAATTTTACGAGTCCAATCCTGTTATCAGAGGAATAGATCATCCAAGCCCATCAACTGCCTGGAAACGTAAACTTATGAACCTGACATATTATCATAAGTTACGTAAAATATTCATATCTCTATTTGTAACTGCCACGATCACTGTTTATCTCTTTTAATTAAATTTCATTATTATTTTTATTTCATTGTAAACAAATCGTTAATTGTTTTTCATTTATAGTAACTAGTAAATTCTGGGGCCTCATTCTACATATATCTTTATGCATAGTCGAGTAGCTCTTTACTCACTTGAGACCATGACAGTAGGAAAAAGTCGTAGAATTACGAAATTTTGGCTCCAATTTCAGGACTTCGTGAGCATTAGTAAGTCATTAAACCTAATTGAAAATGAAAGCTGATACCACAGAGGGCACGATTTTAAGGATTTCGAAGTATTATCTAATTGTTGTGAGGGCAAATTCTTGATCTGTAAGGTTAACTAGAGATAGTATGTATTCGCTTGGCAAAGAAGCTCACAGCATTGCCACCCGGAAGTATAACGGACCAACACATAAAACTAGGTGTGACCTTGAACGTTTATAGTATGGTTAATACGGTTAAGTAAGAATTACTCTCAAACATGGATGGATAAAAAAATAAAATAAAATAAAACAAACAAACAACAAAGCAATAACAAAGACCAGAGTGACGTCATCTTCCTTCTATCTATAGATAGTATGCGCTAGGCTAAGAAGCTCACCACATTGCCATCCGGAAGTATAACGGACCAACACAAAAAACTGTGTGTCACCTATTGTTGTCTGGTTAATACTGTTTAGTGAGAATTACTCATAAACGCGGATGGCAAGAAGCAATAACAAAGACCAGAGTGACGTCATCTTCGTTCTATCTATAGTCTGGGGTTAATACAATTAAGTGAGAATTACTCACAAACATGGATGGGAAAAAAAAAAACAATAACAAAGACCCAAGTGACGTCAACTTCATTCTATCTATAATGACGTCTACAATATTTATCTCCTAAAATCTACCCAAAAAAATAATTTTCAGGTTGGCAGGTCTGCATACATTCCAGACTAACCTGGCTTGTCTTATGTGGACGCGTGATTAGGTTAGATAACTTAGATGACTATTTACTCTCAAGGGATTCTTAATTATCACCCGAGGGAGCTGATTCCAGTTGTCTTGTATCTTATGGGTGGACACGAGGAGCTATAGATAAATGTGGGGAGGAGATGGTTAGGAGCGTATAGGAGGGGGTGTTGGGGGTGGGGGTGAGGGATGAGTTATACTCTCACGTATCTAATGGAAATTAGGAATTCGGTTAAGATATATCATGACTGTTTAGTATAATAGAAAATGACCTATGGTTAAGCCATTTAGATAGTATGCGCTTGGCTAAGGAGCTCATAACTTTGCCATCCGGAAGTATAACGTACCAACACACAAAACTATGTGTATCCATGAACGTTTATAGTCTGGTTAATGCAGTTTAGTGAGAATTACTGATAAACGTGGGTGGGGGTGGGAAAAAACAATAACAAAGACCTGAGTGACGTCAACTTCATTCTATCTATAGATAAATGTGTTTGTAAGAGGAGATAGTTGGGACCGTAAAGGAGGGGGGGGGGTGGTGGTGGGTGGGGGGGGGGGGGGTGTTTAGAAGTGAGTAATACTCCCAAGTATCTAATGGAAATTAGGAATTAGATTAAGATAATATATCATGACTGTTTAGTATCATAGAAAATGATCTCTGGCTAAGCCGTATAGATAGAATGCGCTTGGCTAAGAAGCTCATAACTTTGCCATCCGGAAGTATAACCGACCAACACACAAAACTATGTGTAACTCTGAACGTTTATAGTCTGGTTTATACAGTTTAGTGAGAATTACTGATAAACGTTGGTGGGGGTGGGAAAAAACAATAACAAAGACCTGAGTGACGTCAACTTCATTCTATCTATAGATAAATGTGTTTGTGAGAGGAGATAGTTGGGAGTGTATGGGGGGGGGGGGGGGGGAATTGGGTGGGGTGGGGGAGGCGAGTAATATTTCCACGTATCTAATGGAAATTAGGAATTAGATTAAGATAATATATTATGAATGTTTAGTATCATAGAAAAGGATCGATCTCTGGCTAAGCCATATTCTGACGAAACATTTTTTATTTTACATTTTGTCAGAGAAAAGCGAGATTTTATATTATAGATAGTATGCGCTTGGCTAAAAAGTTCACAACATTGCCATCCGGAAGTATAATTCTCACTGAACTGTATTAACCAGACTATAAACGTTCAAGGTTACACATAGTATTGTGTGTTGATCCGTTACATTTCCGGATTGCAATGTTGTGAGTTTCTTAGCCAAGCGCAAACTGTCTATAACTTATTGGCAGTATGCGTTTAAGTAAGATACTCACCATCTCTGCCCGCCAGACCAAACGTACTTACACACAAAACTAGATTATGTAACCTTTATTATTTATATTATGTTATTAGTGGAACTTTACTGAGAACTAATCCCAAAAATGGAAGTCATGAAACAATTACAGCACCGAATGACGTCAACGTCATTCATTCATTCATTCATTCATCCATTCATTCATTCATTCATTCATCCATTCATTCATTCATTCATTCTGTAGAATGGTTTATGTGTGTGTGCGTGTGTGTGCGTGATGCGCGCGCGCGCATTTTTTGTCTGTCAGTGAATTGTGTGGTTTGGCAGAAAACTCTTTAAAAAAAAAACAACTTGTATTAAATAAAATTTGATTCTGTTGTTTGAAGTAAAAGCGAAAGAAATCTTCGAAGTTCAATGTCTGTTTTTGTAGCAGTATTCAGGTTTGTTATTAGCACGAATGGCACAAATGACTGATGCTAAATGAGTTAAATTCAATAGTATGAGGTCACGTCGCCCAGCAACGGCGAGCAGCGTGGTTCTAAACAAAGAAAATCGGTACTTTTTATTCTTCATGCTGGCTAGAACTTTTCATTTGTAATGTGATCAGAATGTATAAAAGTCAAAGCATGATCATATTTATAATGTTTTTCTCCTCTGGATTCACGTTTATGCTCGTCGGAGAAATATTTCATAAGGGCGTCCGCCATTGTTCCGATAGTTTAGATTAGAGCCAGTTGCTAAGTACTATGCGTCATTACGAGGGAAGTGACGTCATGACCGTTGAAGCGTATTACTACACATAATTATAGTTTGATCTAAACCATTCACTGCTGAGCTCGGGGTTGAATTATTTAGGATTACCCAATCTCGCGTCTTTCATCCTACGAACATCGCGAATGACATTTTTATTAAAACGACCCCATGGATCTAACGACACCCGTAACGCAGCATGACGAAGGTAGGGGATTCCCCAACTATCCCATCAACCCTTGGCTGGAGACCGGAAGTAATGCAAAGGCGGTTCCATACTACGACATCCGGTCTACGGCCCTTTTTGGTTCTTTGACAGATAAGACAGGTCGTCTGTCTCTCACTCCTTGGATCACATTATATTATTCAGATCTCGTAGATTAAACCACGAAGAAAATTCTCCAACTTAAATAATAATATTTTGTCTTTTCATTGCTGTGTTGACGTGAGTTTTGTAAGTACATACGTACAGAAAACGTGAGATTTTTGTGTTGACGTGAGTTTTGTAAGTATATACGTACAGAAAACGTGAGATTTTTGAGTTGACGTGTGTTTTGTAAGTACATACGTACAGAAAACGTGAGATTTTTCTGTTGACGTGTGTTTTGTAAGTATATACGTACAGAAAACGTGAGATTTTTGAGTTGACGTGTGTTTTGTAAGTACATACGTACAGAAAACGTGAGATTTTTGAGTTGACGTGTGTTTTGTAAGTACATACGTACAGAAAACGTGGATTTTTGTGTTGACGTGTGTTTTGTAAGTACATACGTACAGAAAACGTGAGATTTTTGAGTTGGCGTATGTTTTGTAAGTACATACGTACAGAAAACGTGGATTTTTGTGTTGACGTGTGTTTTGTAAGTACATACGCACAGAAAACGTGAGATTTTTGATTTGACGCGTGTTTTGTAAGTACATACGTACAGAAAACGTGGATTTTTGTGTTGACGTGTGTTTTGTAAGTACATACGTACAGAAAACGTGAGATTTTTCTGTTGACGTGAGTTTTGTAAGTACATACGTACAGAAAACGTGAGATTTTTGTTTTATTTCTGTTACAAAGTTAAAGTTTTGACATTCTAGTATCACTGTCAGTGTATTCTTGACATACTGTTATAAGGCCCTTTGCTTTCTAATCACCCCATTAGAATGCATCGACTTCCTCACGTATCCTCTGAGGTTTGATCCGCCGAAAAATTAAATAAAACACGGTGCACAAAGCTCGTATGTAGACTTCAGAGTTTTGATTCGTCGATCGTGAAAATCGACACTTCAGAGGTTTGATCCGCCGACCATCGTTATAGTTTTCCAAGAAGAGAAACGTGGATATTGCATGTTCAAATTTGACAAAGCAATTTCAATTTAATGTGCCTGTTGTACTCAATGATTCACTATTAAAATTGAGGTCATAATGAATACAAATCCGAAATTTCGCTCAAATTCACTGGTGTTCGGTGTGAGTTGAAAATAAATTCAGATACTTATTTCTGGCCCCTCACTCTCCCCTTTTCCAAAGTCACACTGACATAACGTCTTTTTTTCATTTGATTATTATTTCCTTTTAATTCAAATATCTATTAATGATTTTGGCTCTCAAATAAATTGTTAATTATTGTTGCTGGTTTTTTTCCATTCATTTGTATGTCTATTTTTGTACAGTTGAAGAGCATACTGATTCATCTATAATATTTGAAGTTACAAAATATGAACTCTGGCGAAAGTAGAATAAAAAAGTTTTTTGACCGTGTACGCGGCCCTACATTCCAAATAGCCGAAACGCCACTGCACACATGATCCAAAAAAAAAAAAAAAAAAAAACCACAACAGGGTGTATTGTTTCCATTTCAATAGAAATGGGTATAATATTATCATTGTTAACGGGAAACGTTTTATGGGGGTATTGATTGACGATAGATTGCGGGGGTGGGGATGGCGGGGAGGTGAGTGGGGGAGAGGTTGAACCGAAACTTTCATGCCGATCCCACCCCCCCCCCCCCCTCCTGGACCCAAACGTTGTTATACTTTGACAAAAACAGATTCTTCTATTTTGGCCAGAAAACTTTTTCTTCCCCTATTGATCGTTTTAAAAAGGATCGTCGACTTGCCAAGAAAATTCAGACCAGAAACATCCCAAAAAAAGACTTAAGAAATTCCCGATTTGAGAAAATTTTTTTTAAGAAGGTGAAGGTCACTTTAAATCGATCGATTTTTTAAATAAAATTTTTCTTGCCAAAATGGGGGGAAAAATACGTGTTTTGCCAGAGTTCTGCAGAGCCGTGTGTACAGGAACACGCCAACCAGAAAGCGATCCACTCCCTTGGGTACAAGTGCTCTCATTAATAATTCATTATTTATGCGCATGCGTGGCCAAGTGAATTCTGGTATATCCCGGCCAGACTTTTAAAAACATGGTATTTACTACGCGAATTAGTAATAAAAAGAAATGGGTGTGGGGGGGGGGGGGAGGTAACAATTAAGGCTTAATGCGTTAAAAATCTATAAGTTTATTTTATCGATCGCCTCTGAAGTCAGTTCATTCATGAGTTTAACGATTCTATTTAGTTACAGTTGATGAATCCAAACTTTGACTACTGCTACCACGGTAAATTTCAATCATTGCTTTACTGTGTGAAAGAGCTTGGTTAAATTTTAATGGGTTATTTTGCCTTCTTTTCACCACAACTCGAACAACTCGCCTTTACGCAAAGATGGCGGTTCTTTGTATTGGGACCAATTTTCTCATAAAGGCAAGCATTTTTTAATGGCGGTCTCTTTGTATTGGGACCAATTTTATCATTCAGGAAAGACTTTTTAAGAACCTGATCTTTTGTATAAGGCAATATCAATGTTAAAGCAGTCCTGCTCTATGGGTCCAAAACAGTCTTGGAGGAGAAGATATCACTAAGATTTGTGCGTCTCCAATCTTACCCGGAGTAAGGCAAATGTTTGTGCCAAGGACAGAAGAAGGTGGAAAAGGGATGTTGAGGCCCTGTGCTTTGCCAGGAGCCAAGAGGCATAAGTCAAGTCATGCTCACCATGTGAGGCAAGGGTCTGTGCCAAAGACAAACGAAGCTGGAAGAGTGCTGTAGAGGTCCTTTGCTTCGCCAGGAGCCAAGAGGCATAAGTCAAGTCAAGTAAGTCAATACCAATTTAATGTACTCAATGCGTTTAGCAAAGGGGTCTGAAGTCAGTAGAACGAAACATAACGTCGGTTTTTGGCTTTAGGGTTTTTTTTAAACAGAAACAACGCTCATATTACACATGCACATATTTTGATGGACTTGATTTAACATTGTTGTAATGGACAAAAGTTTGTGTTGCTTTGATAGTATTTCCATTACAACAATGATCCCATAACAGTTTGGGTTAACAGACCTGCAAATATGTACAGGTCGGTTATAACGTAAATACCAAAGTAGGACAATAAAGCGCCTTCGGTCAAGTCTGTGAATGTCTCTGGAGACAGCGCCAATACCGTTGCAAATATATGTCCAATTCATCAACATTGAATATAAAGGTCAGAGTTCATGCTGTACGTAGCCTTCGTTAATTCATAGCCTGACATTTCCCTGAACATCGGGTCACAATGCAAGGCAACAATGGCCAAAAGAAAGTGAAAAGTGAGTTGTGTTGTTGTTGTTGATGTTGTTGTTGTTATTGTTGTTAGTAGTAATAGTACTAGTGCTAAAGGAAACGAATTTTCCCCCATTGAATACCTCGCTCTTCATTTTCTTTCGGCGGTCGTCATCATATATTATTTATTGTGACGTAATTTTCGGGGAAGAATCAGGCCATAACTTAACGGAGTATACGATTGGTGACAGCGCGTTATCTACAATCTCGCTTTTATCACGAATTCAAGCGATGTTGAGCGTGATCAGAATGGGGTGAGCAATTACTCATAATCTCGAAATTCGAACCCCGTAGTGTATTCTTTGGTAAGCCAGTTTAAAAAATGGAAACTAACAATAATACACACACAAAAAACAAACGAAAAGCAAATCAATATAAAAAGATCAGCCCTCCTCGATCAGGATCAAACCTGGGACCTATTTTGCCAACCAACCAATCGAAATGCCGTTCATTTTATAGACTGAACAAAAATTGACGTCACTCAGCTCTTTGTTATTGTTTTTAGCAGTCATATTTATGAGTAGTTCTCATTAAATTCCATCAATCAGACTATAAACGTTCAAGGTTACACATAGTTTTGTGTGTTGGTACTTTATATCTATCTGGCGGATGTTGTGAGTATTTTAACCGAGCGCATAGCATCCATTTTCAATAATATCAGTATTTGATGGCTTATGTCAAGACAAAAGGTAGGACAATGAAACGCCTACGGTCTTGTCAACGGAATGTCTCTTGAGATCCCCATGCTCTGTTATGTCGTGTGTGTGTGTGTGTGTGTGTGTGTGTGTGTGTGTGTGTGTGCATTTCTCATTGACTATTATGTCAGAGTTCATGGTATCTGTTACGCCACTAGTAATGTCAATGGCCTTGAGTCTCAATCATCAATTGTCCGCGAAAAATTCATTCCACTGTGTGTGCATCAATGCAAGTTGAATAACAGGATTGCGTTCCGTAAACGGGCGATCTTTGAGCCCAATGAGCTGTGGCCGAATCTACTGTTGATATTATGCGGTCTAGTCAAGTGCGTGTATGTGTAGAATGGCAAAACACTGATTTTAATCATAAATAGAAGGAACGCAAAATGCTTCAACAGTCATATCGTCACTTCACTCGTAATGACACATGGTAACTTAGTAACTGGCTCTAAACTAAGTTAACATGCGTCATTACGAGGGATGTGACGACATGACTGTTGAAGCATATTGCGTTCCTTCTATTTATTATTAATGAGTAGATACTATAAAGAACAACATGAGGCAGAAGAGAAAGTTGATATATATATATCAGTACTTATTTATAACAGTATTTGTAAAATAACAATGGGGAAAATGGGGGAACACACACACACTCGATCGTTATATCCGTCAAATCGTTTCAGCAAATGCTTAATAAGTGTGCTCTGCTGTATTTAGAGTTTGGACAACAATT
>NC_088367.1:42660675-42665675 GCF_034508935.2 Berghia stephanieae
TAGAATAAAAAAGTTTTTTGACCGTGTACGCGGCCCTACATTCCAAATAGCCGAAACGCCACTGCACACATGATCCAAAAAAAAAAAAAAAAAAAAAACCACAACAGGGTGTATTGTTTCCATTTCAATAGAAATGGGTATAATATTATCATTGTTAACGGGAAACGTTTTATGGGGGGTATTGATTGACGATAGATTGCGGGGGTGGGGATGGCGGGGAGGTGAGTGGGGGGAGGTTGAACCGAAACTTTCATGCCGATCCCACCCCCCCCCCCCCCTCCTGGACCCAAACGTTGTTATACTTTGACAAAAACAGATTCTTCTATTTTGGCCAGAAAACTTTTTCTTCCCCCTATTGATCGTTTTAAAAAGGATCGTCGACTTGCCAAGAAAATTCAGACCAGAAACATCCCAAAAAAAGACTTAAGAAATTCCCGATTTGAGAAAATTTTTTTTAAGAAGGTGAAGGTCACTTTAAATCGATCGATTTTTTAAATAAAATTTTTCTTGCCAAAATGGGGGGAAAAATACGTGTTTTGCCAGAGTTCTGCAGAGCCGTGTGTACAGGAACACGCCAACCAGAAAGCGATCCACTCCCTTGGGTACAAGTGCTCTCATTAATAATTCATTATTTATGCGCATGCGTGGCCAAGTGAATTCTGGTATATCCCGGCCAGACTTTTAAAAACATGGTATTTACTACGCGAATTAGTAATAAAAAGAAATGGGGTGGGGGGGGGGGGGGGGGGAGGTAACAATTAAGGCTTAATGCGTTAAAAATCTATAAGTTTATTTTATCGATCGCCTCTGAAGTCAGTTCATTCATGAGTTTAACGATTCTATTTAGTTACAGTTGATGAATCCAAACTTTGACTACTGCTACCACGGTAAATTTCAATCATTGCTTTACTGTGTGAAAGAGCTTGGTTAAATTTTAATGGGTTATTTTGCCTTCTTTTCACCACAACTCGAACAACTCGCCTTTACGCAAAGATGGCGGTTCTTTGTATTGGGACCAATTTTCTCATAAAGGCAAGCATTTTTTTAATGGCGGTCTCTTTGTATTGGGACCAATTTTATCATTCAGGAAAGACTTTTTAAGAACCTGATCTTTTGTATAAGGCAATATCAATGTTAAAGCAGTCCTGCTCTATGGGTCCAAAACAGTCTTGGAGGAGAAGATATCACTAAGATTTGTGCGTCTCCAATCTTACCCGGAGTAAGGCAAATGTTTGTGCCAAGGACAGAAGAAGGTGGAAAAGGGATGTTGAGGCCCTGTGCTTTGCCAGGAGCCAAGAGGCATAAGTCAAGTCATGCTCACCATGTGAGGCAAGGGTCTGTGCCAAAGACAAACGAAGCTGGAAGAGTGCTGTAGAGGTCCTTTGCTTCGCCAGGAGCCAAGAGGCATAAGTCAAGTCAAGTAAGTCAATACCAATTTAATGTACTCAATGCGTTTAGCAAAGGGGTCTGAAGTCAGTAGAACGAAACATAACGTCGGTTTTTGGCTTTAGGGTTTTTTTTAAACAGAAACAACGCTCATATTACACATGCACATATTTTGATGGACTTGATTTAACATTGTTGTAATGGACAAAAGTTTGTGTTGCTTTGATAGTATTTCCATTACAACAATGATCCCATAACAGTTTGGGTTAACAGACCTGCAAATATGTACAGGTCGGTTATAACGTAAATACCAAAGTAGGACAATAAAGCGCCTTCGGTCAAGTCTGTGAATGTCTCTGGAGACAGCGCCAATACCGTTGCAAATATATGTCCAATTCATCAACATTGAATATAAAGGTCAGAGTTCATGCTGTACGTAGCCTTCGTTAATTCATAGCCTGACATTTCCCTGAACATCGGGTCACAATGCAAGGCAACAATGGCCAAAAGAAAGTGAAAAGTGAGTTGTGTTGTTGTTGTTGATGTTGTTGTTGTTATTGTTGTTAGTAGTAATAGTACTAGTGCTAAAGGAAACGAATTTTCCCCCATTGAATACCTCGCTCTTCATTTTCTTTCGGCGGTCGTCATCATATATTATTTTATTGTGACGTAATTTTCGGGGAAGAATCAGGCCATAACTTAACGGAGTATACGATTGGTGACAGCGCGTTATCTACAATCTCGCTTTTATCACGAATTCAAGCGATGTTGAGCGTGATCAGAATGGGGGTGAGCAATTACTCATAATCTCGAAATTCGAACCCCGGTAGTGTATTCTTTGGTAAGCCAGTTTAAAAAATGGAAACTAACAATAATACACACACAAAAAACAAACGAAAAGCAAATCAAATAAAAAAGATCAGCCCTCCTCGATCAGGATCAAACCTGGGACCTATTTTGCCAACCAACCAATCGAAATGCCGTTCATTTTATAGACTGAACAAAAATTGACGTCACTCAGCTCTTTGTTATTGTTTTTAGCCAGTCATATTTATGAGTAGTTCTCATTAAATTCCATCAATCAGACTATAAACGTTCAAGGTTACACATAGTTTTGTGTGTTGGTACTTTATATCTATCTGGCGGATGTTGTGAGTATTTTAACCGAGCGCATAGCATCCATTTTCAATAATATCAGTATTTTGATGGCTTATGTCAAGACAAAAGTAGGACAATGAAACGCCTACGGTCTTGTCAACGGAATGTCTCTTGAGATCCCCATGCTCTGTTATGTCGTGTGTGTGTGTGTGTGTGTGTGTGTGTGTGTGTGTGTGTGCATTTCTCATTGACTATTATGTCAGAGTTCATGGTATCTGTTACGCCACTAGTAATGTCAATGGCCTTGAGTCTCAATCATCAATTGTCCGCGAAAAATTCATTCCACTGTGTGTGCATCAATGCAAGTTGAATAACAGGATTGCGTTCCGTAAACGGGCGATCTTTGAGCCCAATGAGCTGTGGCCGAATCTACTGTTGATATTATGCGGTCTAGTCAAGTGCGTGTATGTGTAGAATGGCAAAACACTGATTTTAATCATAAATAGAAGGAACGCAAAATGCTTCAACAGTCATATCGTCACTTCACTCGTAATGACACATGGTAACTTAGTAACTGGCTCTAAACTAAGTTAACATGCGTCATTACGAGGGATGTGACGACATGACTGTTGAAGCATATTGCGTTCCTTCTATTTATTATTAATGAGTAGATACTATAAAGAACAACATGAGGCAGAAGAGAAAGTTATATATATATCAGTACTTATTTATAACAGTATTTGTAAAATAACAATGGGGAAAATGGGGAACACACACACACTCGATCGTTATATCCGTCAAATCGTTTCAAGCAAATGCTTAATAAGTGTGCTCTGCTGTATTTAGAGTTTGGACAACAATTTCCTATCTACTTTAGCTTTATTTCAATTTCCTCATTTGACTAAAGCAATTTCCTCCTCCATTAAAGATCTCTTAGTCATAATGTACGCCTACAAGATATGAAGTGAATAGAAAAGTGCCAGAAGACAATAGAGAATAAAAATTTTTTTCGCGGCGGTGGTGGGGTTTGAACCTGCGACCTTATTGGTACGACAACTCCGCCTGGCAGGTGAGAGCGTGGCTCTACCGTGTGAGCTATCCACGAACACAAAATATTCGTTTCAAACTCAAAGTCATTACTAGATCCCTCTCTCACCCACTTCTTGAGACCGCCGATTCGTTCGTACACCACCATCGCGAATAATTTTTGACCAGCAGTTAAGCTTAATAGCCAATATTCTCAACACAAACATATAACATAGAAACGATTGAGACATTGAGTATGCTCCGGTGTATGGGGTGAATTTTAATTCAGAAAAGTGAGTGGAGCAGGCACTTGTATGTCAACTTCCTTTTCCATGTTCAGTACGTAGATTTTTCCAAAAAATGTCCAAGAGAATTGAACGAGAAACCATTGACAAATTTCTTCACATTTATCAATCATTCATATCCTCATTGTCAACATTTGTCTATCACTGTCAACTTTCTTTTTCATTTTTAATTTTCAGTTCATTGTTTTCCAAATCATTGTTTATGAGATTAATTTGAATGACCAGCCATTCACAAATTTGTTCATATATTTTAACAATTGACATCTTCAATGTCAACATTCTATCTATGTCAGCTTTCTTTTCATTTTATTTTTCATTTTCAGTTCATGGTTTCCCAAATCCACTCATTGAATAATCAACCCACCCACAAGCTCCCTCTAGAAAAATCTAACATCAAACAAAAGTAAATCCAAAAAAAACAAAAAAAAAAACAAAAAAAAAAAAAACAAAAAAAAACAAACAAAAAAAAACAAAAACAAAAAAAACAAAAAACAACATTATTGACACAAAGTAATTTTCAGCCTAGATATGACTTCACAATGGCAGAAACCCGACTATCGGATCGGCAAAAATAATTATTCCACATACGACCCGATCAAACACAACAGCGACTTGCCCGACACAGGGAATATGTATTATAAGAGTACTAAGTCAGAGAGGGAGCACGGCGATGACGTCACAAGGAAAATGGCGATTGACCCACTTCCTGTCGATAATGACCCGTGCGATGATCCGTACGGCGATAATGGCGGACAGCAGACGTTTAGGGACGACCCGCGATATGGAAGTGCGTCCAGAAGATCTAGGGTAAGGAAAAGTCATTAATATAATTTATTAAGATGAAATTGATTGAAAAGATCAATCTCTCTATATAGGGAATGAGATTAGCGGAAGAGTAGCGTCCCTTGATTAGACGTCACCGGGGAGAAGTTATTTGTAAACAAACCAACTACAAGCCAAGCGCTCCAAATACAAAATTTATTATTCATATTTCTGTACAAAAATGCATATCATAATCAACGTTATGCATTTTTGTACAGAAATATGAATAATACATTTTTTATTTGGAGCGCTTGGCATGCAGTTGGTTTGTTTACAAATAACTTCTCCTCCGGTGACGTCCAATCAAGGGACGCTACTCTTCCGCTAATCTCATTCCCTATCAATCAATCAATCAATCATCAT
>NC_088367.1:42672834-42687834 GCF_034508935.2 Berghia stephanieae
GGAAAGGGGGGGGGGGGAGGTTATTTGGCCTTTTGCGTTTTGAGCTTGAATTTGTTAGAGTGTCTGCACATTGTCATCAGTTCAGATCTTTTGTTTAAGGTGCTATTGTTTCTGTGGTTGTGTAGTAAAATCTCCAGTTTCTCGACCTCAAAATCACACTAGAAAGTAACCTACACCAAGTCGATTTCCTGGACACAACCCTCTGCCTCAAAACTAACACGTATAGACCATACAAGAAACCCAACAGCGCCCCATTGTACGTCCACAAACACTCCAACCACCCACCTACGATAATAAAACAAATACCACCATGACAGAATAACGGCTAAACAACCTCTCTTCAAATGAAAACATATTCAACGAAACAAAACAAGACTACGAAATGGCACTCAAACAGAGCGGACACACCTCAACACTGAAATACAAAAATTTAACACACGCCACAACACCAAAACAAAACAGAAAAAGGAATATAATATGGTTCAACCCGCCGTTCAACAACGTAATCACTTCAAATATCGGCAAGCAGTTCCTTGCACTCATCGATAAGCACTTCCCGAAGAACCACCGTCTGCACAAAATAATCAACAGAAACAAAGTCAAGATAAGCTACAGCTGTGCACAAAACATGAAACAGATCATTACCAACCACAACAGACAAATCATATCCGAACCCAACAACACCAATACAAATAAAGACAACTGTAACTGCAGAAAGAAAGACAATTGCCCTCTTAAAGGAAACTGCCAAAAAAGCGCCATAGTCTACAAAGCCACCATAACCACTGATAACACCGCAGCACAATACATCGGCAGCACAGAACCCCCATTCAAAACACGATACAACAACCACAAAGCCTCCATAACACACGAAAGCAAAGCAAAAAGCACCAAATTAGCAATGCACTATTGGGAACAAATAAACACACAAAAAACACCAACAATAACCTGGGAGGTCGTCAAGCAAAGCAGCCCCTACAGATGCGGTGCTAGAAAATGCAATTTATGCCTGACAGAGAAACTAGAGATTTTACTACACAACCACAGAAACAATAGCACCTTAAACAAAAGATCTGAACTGATGACAATGTGCAGACACTCTAACAAATTCAAGCTCAAAACGCAAAAGGCCAAATAACCCTCCCCCCCCCTTTCCCCCCCCCCCCCTCCCGACCCCATTATACCCCTCCTCCCCCTCTCCCTCCCCCCCCCCCCCCCCCCCCCCCCCGCCGCAAACACATTCCACTACAATATCACACACAAACACATGTACACACAACACACATACACGCACACACACACACACACACACACACACTCATAATATAAACATGAGAGCACATCACAATACACATCAAAACTAATCACCACTACACAGCGAAACAACTTTAGTTTGGAGTTTTCTACGGTCATTGCAAATGGATTATGCCGACCGAGGAAGTGTAAGGAACACAGAAACGAGTCGTCTCGGCAAAAAAATGTGAGTGAAAATTTACATTATATATTAGCTCTAACCACCATTATCGAGCACTTTCGCACCTACAAGTACCCACCAACACTCATAAATATATATATATATATATATACGGGACCGCGGTATCCAACTCGCTTCAATAATATTAATTTATTCCCCGACCAGGCTATATGGAACCAGTTCCTACAGTACAACTAGCCTGCGATGCTTCATTTTTGTAAAAGTACTCCGAAAAATGGAGATTAAATTTTACATTCAAATTAAATTCCTGTGAATCCGTTTTTGCTCAAGTTCCGATGTGGTCTTCAATCGGGCATCTGGTATATGAACGGACTCATTAAGTAGTAGTAGTAGTAGTAGTAGTAGTAGTAGTAGTAGTAGTAGTAGTAGTAGTAGTAGTAGTAGTAGTAGTAGGAGGAGGAGTAGTAGTAGTAGTAGTAGTAGTAGTAGTAGTAGTAGTAGTAGTAGTAGTAGTAGTAGTAGTAGTAGTAGTAGTAGTAGTAGTAGTAGTAGTAGTAGTAGTAGTAGTAGCAGCAGCAAGAGCATTACTCTTGCTATAAGAATATTTCATGAATATATAAATCTTATGTACACAATTCTCATTGTACAGCGTAAAAAAAAATCATTATCGTCATGTCGTATCTTATGTTGATTCATAAAATTTGAATTATTTGAGTTTTAGCCAAGGAATTTACCCAATGGAAACCGTACGGTGCTCTTATTGGCTAACCAACCAGCGGCCTCGATGAGAAAAATATCCGCCATTTTGATGTTGGCTGGGAATCGCGTTACTATAGTAAACAAGCGCTGATCGGCCGTTCATGAAAACAAGTTGCTGCTCGCTCGTTTAACTCAAAATTATTCAAAACGATCTCTCTAAAATGATATAAATGTGACTTCTTAAGGTTTTCTTCAAGGTCAAAACAACACAACATTCTATTAATGATTACGTCCGAGGCAAAAAGGAATATTGACAGGTCGACCGAGAGTTGAACTCGTGAGACGACAAACATCAATGCGAAGTGTAGCGAGAGTCAAGCTATTGTTTGTCTTGTCCTATTCTATATAGAGAAAAGGATAAATAGTATAGCCTCGTGTGTGAGTGGTTGCATGTCAAAGTCTTGTTTTTAAATTGTTTCTGTTGTTTATGTGTGTAGTGATGACTCTCTCACACTCAATTTCAATGCCGAAAGAGGAATTCCCGCACACAAGAAAGGGGAATTGGGGTGGTATTTGGCATACATATTGTATAGTATCTAGTTCTAAATAGATAACTGATTAGAATTATATTATGATATATAAACACAATGCCAAATACAATTCCGAAGTTTCCTTATTTCAAATGAAGTAAAGCTCCAAAACCTAATGGTAGTGATTGTAGTACTGAGTGTTAGTGAGGTGATGTGGTGTTGGTGTTGGTTGTAGTTGTAGTAGTAATAGTGATGATGTGGTGGTGGTGATGATTGTAGTTGTAGTAGTAGTGGTAGTGATGATGATGTGGTGGTGGTTGTAGTAGTAGTGGTAATGGTAATGATATGGTGGTGGTGGTGGTGGTTGTAGTAGTTGTGGTCGTGATGATGATGTGGTGGTGGTGTTTGTAGTAGTAGTGGTAATGATGCGGCTATGTGGTCTAGTAGTATGACACTCGCTTCCGGATCGGAAGGTCCTGGGTTCGAGCCTCGCGCTCGGCGCATAGTTGAGTCCTTGGAAAAGGCTCTTTACTCACATTCTCTCACCGTACTCAGGTGTCAAATGAGTACCTGGCCGTTAACAGAGTTGTCTTTGTCCGAAAAATTGTAATATCGCCTAACAGGCGTCATGTCCCGTCCTACATGTTAAATGTTGACCAGGGACCCTTGTAAAGCGCTTTGAGCACATTTAGTAGATATTGCACTATATAAAGCTCAATTAAAAAAAAATATTTCAATGATGATGATATGGCGGTGGTGGTTGCAGTAGTAGTAGTGGTAGTGATGATAATGTGGTGGTGGTTGTAGTTGTAGTAGTAGTGATAGTGATGATGATGTGGTTGTGGTTGTAGTAGTAGTGGTAGTGATAATGATGTGGTTGTGGTGGTTGTAGTAGTAGTTGTAATGGTGATGATATGGTGGTAGTGGTGGTTGCAGTGGTAGTGATGACGATGTGGTTGTGGTGGTTGTAGTAGTAGTGGTAATGGTAATGATATGGTGGTAGTGGTGGTTGTAGTAGTAGTGGTAATGGTAATGATATGGTGGTGGTTGTAGTAGTAGTGGTCGTGATGACGATGTGGTTGTGGTGGTTGTAGTAGTAGTGGTAGTGATGCTATTGTGGTGGTGGTTGTAGTAGTTGAGGTAGTGATGTGGTGGTGGTTGTAGTAGTAGTGGTGGTGGTGGTTGCAGTAGTAGTGGTAGTGATGACGATGTGGTTGTGGTGATTGTAGTAGTGGTAGTGATGATGATGTGCTGGTGGTGGTGTAGTGGTAGTGGTAGTGATAATGATGTGGGGCTGGTGGTTGTAGTAGTAGTGTTAGTGATGATATTGTGGTGGTGGTTGTAGTAGTAGATGATGTGGTGGTTGGAAAACACATTACAGGTTATTATAATACATGATTACACACATTCTCTAACTTCATTTTTTGACAGCTTCGTTGTGCCATAAATATACGCAACAGTTCTGAAACATTTTATTGTGGATTTTGATATTGTTTGTTGTTTTTCTTGTGTCGTTATGTTGACAAAGATACCGAATGAATGGTAATTACTACATTCTCAGCCAACAACAAAATGGCGCTGAATGCTTTCATTGGTGGACACTTTTTAGGCTTCGTACGTATTCTCATTCGTTTAATTCTATGGTTGTAGCAAGGAATTTTTATTTTTTTATTATTTATTTTTAAATTTATAATTCAACCTATTAAATAACTAATCTATTAATTAAATCTTTAGGTGATTTATTTTTACCACCATTATAATTATCATTATTACTATTGGCAAGTGTCTAAAAATAAACGTTTGAATAATTTGAATAATTGTAATAGGTATCAAATTTTAAATAACGAGAAAAACCGATTGGAAACGTAGTAATGATGGTGGTAGTGATAATGGTAATGGTGATGGTAGTGATGGTAGTGGTAGTAATGATGATGGTAATATTATTATTGTTATTGTTATTATTATTAATAATATTATTAGTATTATTATTATTATCATTATTATTATCATTATTATTATTATTATTATTATTATTATTATTATTATTATATTATTATTATTATTATTATTATTATTATTATTATTATTATTATTATTATTATTATTATTATTATTATTATTATTATTGTTATTATCATTATTATTATTATTTTACGTATTGGTGGTATTACGATTGTTGTATTTTGTTGTGGTTATTAATGGTATCAGTTTATTTTTTCGTTCCATTTACCATTGTTCCCACTTTCATGTATGTTGTCATCAAATTGTGTGATTTATTGGCCAAAGCCGTAGATTGAATAAACTTTGAAAATTTGATTAATTTTTAATTTAACTTGAGCTTTTATATAGCGCAATATCCACTAAACGTGCTCAAAGCGCTTTACAAGGGGTCCCTGACAAACAACAACACGTAAAATGTAAAACAAGACATGACGCCTGTTATGCGATAATACAATTCTTTCGACAGGGACAACTGTTGACGGCCAGGTACTCATTTTACACTTGAGTACGATGAGAGGATGTGAGGAAAAAGCCTTTTCCAAGGACTCAACTATGAGCCAAGCGAGGCTCGAACCCAGGACCTTCCGATCCGAAAGCGAGTGTCATACCACTAGACCACATAACCACACAAGTTAACTGTCCGTTTAGAACTTCAGGTTCCAATGGGGACCAAATGGCATCGCGCATCGGATTGTAAATGGAATCATTGAAGTTTAGACCCGAAGTTACGTAACTCTCGTTAAATCCGTTTTGTTCAAGTTCCATCAATATGGCCCTCAATCGGGATGGGGTGTGGAATTGAATCATTAAATTTTACACTCAAAGTAAACTTCTGTTTCAATGTGGCCTTCATCGGCTATGGGATGTGGGAATTGAACCATTAAATGTTACACAAAGTAAAATTCCGTTTAGAACGTCAGGCTTCAATGTGGCCCCCAATCGGCTATGGGATATGGGAATTGAACCATTAAATGTTACACTCAAAGTAAAATTCCGTTTAGAACGTCAGGCTTCAATGTGGCCCCCAATCGGCTATGGGATATGGGAATTGAACCATTAAATGTTACAATCAAAGTAAAATTCCGTTTAGAACGTCAGGTTTCAATGTGGCCCTCAATCGGCTATGGGATATGGGAATTGAACCATTAAATGTTACACTCAAAGTAAAATTCCGTTGATCCGTTGAGAATGTCAGGTTTCAATGTGGCCCCTAATCGGCTATGGGATATGGGAATTGAACCATTAAATGTTACACTCAAAGTAGACTTCCGTCAGTCCGTTGAGAACGTCGGGTTCCAATGTGACCCTCAAACTCAATCTCATCTTACCTTGTCTTAATCGGGCATCGGGCATCGGGCATATGACCGGGAATTGAATAATTAAATCTTACATTTAAAGTAAACTCCCATTAGTCTGTTGAGAGCCCCATGGGCCATTCTGGTCTTAGAACTTAGATTAATCCCTCTCAAAAATAATGAATTCCGATTCTATCTATCTATCTATCTATCTATCTATCTATCTATCTATCTATCTATCTATCTAACTATCTATCTATCTATCTATCTATATAAATATATATATATATATATATATATATATATATATATATATATATATATATATATATATATATTCTGATGATGGAATACATTCGATGGGGAGAGATAATGTCATACCCCAGACCTACCTAGTAGTAGGAAAAAGTCGTAGAATTACGAAATTTTGGCTCCAATTTCAGGACTTTGTGAGCATTGTTAAGTCATTAAAACTTATTGAAAATGAAAGCTGATACCACAGAGTGTACGATTTTAAGGATTTCGAAGTATTATCTAATTATTGTGAGGGCAAATTCTTGATCTGTAAGGTTAACTATAGATAATATGCGCTTGGCTAAGAAGCTCACAGTGGCTAAGAAGCTCACAGCATTGCCACCCGGAAGTATAACGGACCAACGCATAAAACTATGTGTGACCTTGAATGTTTATAGTCTGGTTAATACGGTTAAGTAAGAATTACTCTCAAACATGGATGGAAAAAAAACAACAAAAAATAAAAAAACAAACAACAAAACAATAACAAAGACTAGAGTGACGTCATCTTCCTTCTATCTATAGATAGTATGCGCTTGGCTAAGAAGCTCACAACATTGCCATCAGGAAGTATAACGGACCAACACACAAAACTATGTGTCGCCTATTGTTGTCTGGTTAATACTGTTTAGTGAGAATTATTCATAAACGCGGATGGCAAGAAGCAATAACAAAGACCAGAGTGACGTCATCTTCGTTCTATCTATAGTCTGGGGGTAATACAGTTAAGTGAGAATTACTCACAAACATGGATGGCAAAAAAAAAAAAACCAAAAAAAAAAACCACAATAACAAAGACCCAAGTGACGTCAACTTCATTCTATCTATAATGACGTCTACAATATTTATCTCCTAAAATCTACCCAAAAAAATAATTTTCAGGTTGGCAGGTCTGCATACATTCCAGACTAACCTGGCTTGTCTTATGTGGACGCGTGATTAGGTTAGATAACTTAGATGACTATTTACTCTCAAAGGATTCTTAATTATCACCCGAGGGAGCTGATTCCAGTTGTCTTGTATCTTATGGGTGGACACGAGGAGCTATAGATAAATGTGGGGAGGAGATGGTTAGGAGCGTATAGGAGGGGGTGTTGGGGGTGGGGGTGAGGGATGAGTTATACTCCCACGTATCTAATGGAAATTAGGAATTCGGTTAAGATATATCATGACTGTTTAGTATAATAGAAAATGACCTATGGTTAAGCCATTTAGATAGTATGCGCTTGGCTAAGGAGCTCATAACTTTGCCATCCGGAAGTATAACGTACCAACACACAAAACTGTGTGTAACTATGAACGTTTATAGTCTGGTTAATACAGTTTAGTGAGAATTACTGATAAACGTGGATGGGGGTGGGAAAAAACAATAACAAAGACCTGATTGACGTCAACTTCATTCTATCTATAGATAAATGTGTTTGTGAGAGGAGATAGTTGGGAGCGTATGGGGGGGGGGGGGGGGGGGGGGGAATTGGGTGGGGTGGGGGAGGCGAGTAATATTTCCACGTATCTAATGGAAATTAGGAATTAGATTAAGATAATATATTATGAATGTTTAGTATCATAGAAAAGGATCGATCTCTGGCTAAGCCATATTCTGACGAAACATTTTTTATTTTACATTTTGTCAGAGAAAAGCGAGATTTTATATTATAGATAGTATGCGCTTGGCTAAAAAGTTCACAACATTGCCATCCGGAAGTATAATTCTCACTGAACTGTATTAACCAGACTATAAACGTTCAAGGTTACACATAGTATTGTGTGTTGATCCGTTACATTTCCGGATTGCAATGTTGTGAGTTTCTTAGCCAAGCGCAAACTGTCTATAACTTATTGGCAGTATGAGTTTAAGTAAGATACTCACCATCTCTGCCCGCCAGACCAAACGTACTTACACACAAAACTAGATTATGTAACCTTTATTATTTATATTATGTTATTAGTGGAACTTTACTGAGAACTAATCCCAAAAATGGAAGTCATGAAACAATTACAGCACCGAGACGTCAACGTCATTCATTCATTCATTCATTCATTCATTCATTCATTCATTCATTCTGTAGAATGGTTTATGTGTGTGTGCGTGTGTGTGCGTGATGCGCGCGCGCATTTTTTTGTCTGTCAGTGAATTGTGTGGTTTGGCAGAAAACTCTTTTAAAAAAAAAAAACAACTTGTATTAAATAAAATTTGATTCTGTTGTTTGAAGTAAAAGCGAAAGAAATCTTCGAAGTTCAATGTCTGTTTTTGTAGCAGTATTCAGGTTTGTTATTAGCACGAATGGCACAAATGACTGATGCTAAATGAGTTAAATTCAATAGTATGAGGTCACGTCGCCCAGCAACGGCGAGCAGCGTGGTTCTAAACAAAGAAAATCGGTACTTTTTATTCTTCATGCTGGCTAGAACTTTTCATTTGTAATGTGATCAGAATGTATAAAAGTCAAAGCATGATCATATTTATAATGTTTTTCTCCTCTGGATACACGTTTATGCTCGTCGGAGAAATATTTCGTAAGGGCGTCCGCCATTGTTCCGATAGTTTAGATTAGAGCCAGTTGCTAAGTACTATGCGTCATTACGAGGGAAGTGACGTCATGACCGTTGAAGCGTATTACTACACATAATTATAGTTTGATATAAACCATTCACTGCTGAGCTCGGGGTTGAATTATTTAGGATTACCAATCTCGCGTCTTTCATCCTACGAACATCGCGAATGACATTTTTATTAAAACGACTCCATGGATCTAACGACACCCGTAACGCAGCATGACGAAGGTAGGGGATTCCCCAACTATCCCATCAACCCTTGGCTGGAGACCGGAAGTAATGCAAAGGCGGTTCCATACTACGACATCCGGTCTACGGCCCTTTTTGGTTCTTTGACAGATAAGACAGGTCGTCTGTCTCTCACTCCTTGGATCACATTATATTATTCAGATCTCATAGATTAAACCACGAAGAAAATTCTCCAACTTAAATAATAGTATTTTGTCTTTTCATTGCTGTGTTGACGTGAGTTTTGTAAGTACATACGTACAGAAAACGTGAGATTTTTGTGTTGACGTGAGTTTTGTAAGTATATACGTACAGAAAACGTGAGATTTTTTAGTTGACGTGTGTTTTGTAAGTACATATGTACAGAAAACGTGATATTTTTCTGTTGACGTGAGTTCTGTAAGTACATACGTACAGAAAACGTGAGACTTTTGTGTTGACGTGAGTTTTGTAAGTATATACGTACAGAAAACGTGAGATTTTTGAGTTGACGTGTGTTTTGTAAGTACATACGTACAGAAAACGTGAGATTTTTCTGTTGACGTGTGTTTTGTAAGTACATACGTACAGAAAACGTGAGATTTTTTAGTTGACGTGTGTTTTGTAAGTACATACGTACAGAAAACGTGGATTTTTGTGTTGACGTGTGTTTTGTAAGTACATACGTACAGAAAACGTGAGATTTTTGAGTTGGCGTGTGTTTTGTAAGTACATACGTACAGAAAACGTGAGATTTTTTTAGTTGACGTGTGTTTTGTAAGTACATACGTACAGAAAACGTGGATTTTTGTGTTGACGTGAGTTTTGTAAGTATATACGTACAGAAAACGTGAGATTTTTGAGTTGACGTGTGTTTTGTAAGTACATACGTACAGAAAACGTGGATTTTTGTGTTGACGTGTGTTTTGTAAGTACATACGTACAGAAAACGTGAGATTTTTCTGTTGACGTGAGTTTTGTAAGTACATACGTACAGAAAACGTGAGATTTTTGTTTTATTTCTGTTACAAAGTTAAAGTTTTGACATTCTAGTATCACTGTGAGTGTATTCTTGACATACTGTTATAAGGCCCTTTGCTTTCTAATCACCCCATTAGAATGCATCGACTTCCTCACGTATCCTCTGAGGTCTGATCCGCCGAAAAATTAAATAAAACACGGTGCACAAAGCTCGTATGTAGACTTCAGAGTTTTGATTCGTCGATCGTGAAAATCGACACTTCAGAGGTTTGATCCGCCGACCATCGTTATAGTTTTCCAAGAAGAGAAACGTGGATATTGCATGTTCAAATTTGACAAAGCAATTTCAATTTAATGTGCCTGTTGTACTCAATGATTCACTATTAAAATTGAGGTCATAATGAATACAAATCCGAAATTTCGCTCAAATTCACTGGTGTTCGGTGTGAGTTGAAAATAAATTCAGATACTTATTTCTGGCCCCTCACTCTCCCCTTTTCCAAAG
Source organism: Berghia stephanieae (assembly GCF_034508935.2). NCBI lineage: Eukaryota > Metazoa > Mollusca > Gastropoda > Nudibranchia > Aeolidiidae > Berghia > Berghia stephanieae. The sequence goes on from NC_088367.1 coordinate 42,683,338, forward strand.
TCACACTGACATAACGTCTTTTTTTTCATTTGATTATTATTTCCTTTTAATTCAAATATCTATTAATGATTTTGGCTCTCAAATAAATTGTTAATTATTGTTGTTGTTGTTTTGTTTTTTAATTCATTTGTATGTCTATTTTTGTACAGTTGAAGAGCATACTGATTCATCTATAATATTTGAAGTTACAAAATATGAACTCTGGCGAAAGTAAAGTAGAAAAAAAGTGTTTTGACCGTGTACGCGGCCCTACATTCCAAATAGCCGAAACGCCACTGCACACATGATAAAAAAACAAAACAAAAAACCACAACAGGGTGTATTGTTTCCATTTCAATAGAAATGGGTATAATATTATCATTGTTAACGGGAAACGTTCTATGGGGGGTATTGATTGACGATAGATTGCGGGGGTGGGGATGGCGGGGAGGTGAGTGGGGGGAGAGGTTGAACCGAAACTTTCATGCCGATCCCCCCCCCCCCCCCCCCCACCCCCCTCCTGGACCCAAACGTTGTTATACTTTACTTTGACAAAAACAGATTCTTCTATTTTGGCCAGAAAACGTTTTCTTCCCCCTATTGATCGTTTTAAAAAAGATCGTCGACTTGCCAAGAAAATGTCAGGCCAGAAATATCCCAAAAAAAGACTTAAGAAATTCTCGATTTGAGATTTTTTTTTAAGAAGATGAAGGTCACTTTAAATCGATCGATATTTCAAATAAAAATTTTCTTGCCAAAATGGGGAAAAAAATAGATACGTGTTTTGTCAGAGTTCTACAGAGCCGTGTGTACAGGAACACGCCAACCAGAAAGCGATCCACTCCCTTGGGTACAAGTGCTCTCATTAATAATTCATTATTTATGCGCATGCGTGGCCAAGTGAATTCTGGTATATCCCGGCCAGACTTTTAAAAACATGGTATTTACTACGCGAATTAGTAATAAAAAGAAATGGGGGAAGAGTGTGGGGAGTGGGTGGGGGGGGGGGGGGTAACAATTAAGGCTTAATGCGTTAAAAATCTATAAGTTTATTTTATCGATCGCCTCTGAAGTCAGTTCATTCATGAGTTTAACCATTCTATTTAGTTACAGTTGATGAATCCAAACTTTGACTACTGCTACCACGGTAAATTTCAATCATTGCTTTACTGTGTGAAAGAGCTTGGTTAAATTTTAATGAGTTATTTTGCCTTTCTTTTCACCACAAATCGAACAACTCGCCTTTACGCAAAGATGGCGGTTCTTTGTATTGGGACCAATTTTCTCATAAAGGCAAGCTTTTTTTTAATGGCGGTCTCTTTGTATTGGGACCAATTTCATCATTCAGGAAAGACTTTTTAAGAACCTGATCTTTTGTATAAGGCAATATCAATGTTAAAGCAGTCCTCCTCTATGGGTCCAAAACAGACTTGGAGGAGAAGATATCACTAAGATCTGTGCGTCTCCAATCTTACCCGGAGTGAGGCAAATGTCTGTGCCAAGGACAGAAGAAGGTGGAAGAGTGATGTTTAGGCCCTGTGCTTTGCCAGGAGCCAAGAGGCATAAGTCAAGTCATGCTCACCATGTGAGGCAAGGGTCTGTGCCAAAGACAAACGAAGCTGGAAGAGTGCTGTAGAGGTCCTTTGCTTCGCCAGGAGCCAAGAGGCATAAGTCAAGTCAAGTAAGTCAATACCAATTTAATGTACTCAATGCGCTTAGCAAAGGGGTCTGAAGCCAGTAGAACGAAACATAACGTCGGTTTTTGGCTTTGGGTTTTTTTTTTAACAGAAACAACGCTCATATTACACATGCACATATTTTGATGGACTTGATTTAACATTGTTGTAATGGACAAAAGTTTGTGTTGCTTTGATAGTATTTCCATTACAACAATGAGCCCATAACAATTTGGGTTAACAGACCTGCAAATATGTACAGGTCGGATATAACGTAAATACCAAAGTAGGACAATAAAGCGCCTTCGGTCAATTCTGTGAATGTCTCTGGAGATAGCGCCAATACCGTTGCAAATATATGTCCAATTCATCAACATTGAATATAAAGGTCAGAGTTCATGCTGTACGTAGCCTTCGTTAATTCATAGCCTGACATTTCCCTGAACATCGGGTCACAATGCAAGGCAACGATGGCCAAAAGAAAGTGAAAAGTGAGTTATGTTGTTGTTGTTGATGTTGTGGTTGTTATTGTTGTTAGTAGTAGTAGTACTAGTGCTAAAGGAAACGAATTTTCCCCCATTGAATACCTCGCTCTTCATTTTCTTTCGGCGGTCGTCATCATATATTATTTTATTGTGACGTAATTTTCGGGGAAGAATCAGGCCATAACTTAACGGAGTATACGATTGGTGACAGCGCGTTATCTACAATCTCGCTTTTATCACGAATTCAAGCGATGTTGAGCGTGATCAGAATGGGGGTGAGCAATTACTCATAATCTCGAAATTCGAACCCCGGTAGTGTATTCTTTGGTAAGCCAGTTTAAAAAATGGAAACTAACAATAATACACACAAAAAAAAAACAAACGAAAAGCAAAACAAATAAAAAAGATCAGCCCTCCTCGATCAGGATCAAACCTGGGACCTATTTTGCCAACCAACCAATCGAAATGCCGTTCATTTTATAGTCTGAACAAAAATTGACGTCACTCAGCTCTTTGTTATTGTTTTTAGCCAGTCATATTTATGAGTAGTTCTCATTAAATTCCATCAATCAGACTATAAACGTTCAAGGTTACACATAGTTTTGTGTGTTGGTACTTTATATCTATCTGGCGGATGTTGTGAGTATTTTAACCGAGCGCATAGCATCCATTTTCAATAATATCAGTATTTTGATGGCTTATGTCAAGACAAAAGTAGGACAATGAAACGCCTACGGTCTTGTCAACGGAATGTCTCTTGAGATCCCCATGCTCTGTTATGTCGTGTGTGTGTGTGTGCATTTCTCATTACTATTATGTCAGAGTTCATGGTATCTGTTACGCCACTAGTAATGTCAATGGCCTTGAGTCTCAATCATCAATTGTCCGCGAAAAATGTATTCCATTGTGTGTGCATCAATGCAAGTTGAATAACAGGATTGCGTCCCGTAAACGGGCGATCTTTGAGCCCAATGAGCTGTGGCCTAATCTACTGTTGATATTATGCGGTCTAGTCAAGTGCGTGTATGTGTAGAATGGCACTGATTTTAATCATAAATAGAAGGAACGCAAAATGCTTCAACAGTCATATCGTCACTTCCCTCGTAATGACGCATGGTAACTTAGTAACTGGCTCTAAACTATCGGAACGATGGCGGACGCCCGTATGAAATATTTCTCCGACGAGTATAAAAGTGTATCCATAGGAAAAAAAAAACCATAAATATGAACATACTTTGACTTTTATACATTCTGATCACATGGCATATGAAAAGTTCTAGCCAGCATGAAGAATAAAAATTACCGATTTTATTTGTTTAGAACTAAATGTGCTCAAAGCGCTTTACAAGGGGTCCCTGGTCAACAGCAACATTTAACATGTAGAACGAGACATGACGCCTGTTAGGCAATATTACAATTTTTCGGACAAAGACAACACTGTTAACGGCCAGGTACTCATTTTACACCGGAGTGCGATGAGAGAATGTGAGTAAAGAGCCTTTTCCAAGGACTTTTCCAAGCGAGTGTCATACAACTAGACCACATAGTCTCACAAAAACAAAAAACAAAACTATATGAATAAAGCGTTGGAAGCGAAAAATTATCCAATCGAACTATCGAGATGCCAGTGCATGAGGACTATTTTCTCTAAATGACAAGTAAGCAAGGACATATTCCATTGATGTTGAAATATTGATTACAGTAGAAAGTGCGGCTATGCGCTCTTGTAGTATGACACTCGCTTTCGGATCGGAAGGTCCTGGGTTCGAGCGAGCCTCGCTCGGCGCATACTTGAGTCCTTGGAAAAGGCTTTTTACTCACATTCTCTGACCGAACTCAGGTGTAAAACGAGTACCTGACCTTTAACAGCGTTGTCTCTGTTGGAACTAATTGTAATAATATGTCATGTCTCGTTTCAAATGTTACGTGTTGCTGTTGATCAGAAACCCTTTGTAAAGCGCTTTGGACACGTTTAGTGGATATTGTGCTATATAACAGCTCAATTTTTTTAGTAAGTTGGAGAAATATTTCATAAGGGCGTCCGCCATTGTTCCGATAGTTTAGAGCCAGTTACTAAGTTACCATGCGTCACTACGAGGGAAGTGACGACATGACTGTTGAAGCATATTGCGTTCCTTCTATTTATTATTAATAAGTAGATACTATACAGAACAACATGAGGCAGAAGAGAAAGTTATATATATCAGTACTTATTTATAACAGTATTTGTAAAATAACAATGGGGAAAATGGGGAACACACACACACTCGATCGTTATTTCCGTCAAATCGTTTCAAGCAAATGCTTAATAAGTGTGCTCTGCTGTATTTAGAGTTTGGACAACAATTTCCTATCTA
>NC_088367.1:42692834-42715334 GCF_034508935.2 Berghia stephanieae
CACCGCTCAGAGCAGGGACTCGAATCGACCCGAGACCGTCCTGTCCTGTCCTGTCCTAAAGCGAGTGTTTACGTATCACAAGACAACTTTACGCCGTTGAGTGGGACTCGAACCAGGGAACAACTGGTCCGAAGTCTAGAATCATACCACAAGTCGCACAAGATTCAATGGGAGCGATCTATAGATAGTATGCAGATGACGTCACTCAGGTCTTTGTTATTGTTTTTTGACTCCGCGTTTATTAGTAATGCTCACTGAACTGTATTAACCCGACTATAAACGTTCATGGATACACACAGTTTTGTGTGTTGGTCCTTTATACTTCCGGATGGCAGTGTTATGAGCTTCTTAGCCAAGCGCATACTATCTATATTCATGTTTTCGTCCAACAGAGTCATCGACCACGTGATTTGTTGCTGTCCAACGATTGGACATTTCTGAACAAATGTAAACACGCTGCTTTGTTTATAACAGTTGTAAACATACCCATGTGTCAAGCTGAAAACAATGACCAATCGTAATGTGAGAGAGTTTAAAATCTGTGAACGCTTTTCACTATGTAGGTCACTTTGAGCACATTTTGCAATGTGACCAATGACCTCAAGCACATGGAAAGTTAATATAAATCATGTCCATTGTATGCACGACCTTTTTACCGTTACATTTTCATGATATTGATAGGATATTACATGACGCACTGCTGCTATTTATACCATTGTGGTATGGATTACGTTTTATAGATATTTCGAAGATGGCGTCACTCAGGCCTTTGTTATTGTTTTTGCCATCCGCGTTTGTGAGTTGTTCTCACTAAACTGTATTAACCAGACTATAAAAGTTCATGGTTACACAGAGTTTGTGTGTTGGTCCGTTATACTTCCGGATGGCAATGTTGTGAACTCCTTGGCCAAGCGCATTCTATCTATATAACATTTAACTTTTGTATATTTATTTGTGACGTGCATTCGACATCACCGAGTGATGAATATGCACGATATAAATGCAATGTACAGTATTATTATTATTATTATTATTATTATTATTATTATTATTATTATTATTATTATTATTATTATTATTATTATTATTATTATTATTATCATCATCATTATCATTATTATTATTATTATTATTATTATTATTATTATTATTATTATTATTATTATTATTATTATTATTATTATTATTATTATTAGATATTATTATTATTATTAGATATTATTATTAATATTATTAATGTTATTATTATTATCATTATTATTATTATTTCTATTATTATTATTATTATTATTATTATTATTATTATTATTATTATTATTATTATTATTATTATTATTATTATTATAATAAGATACACACCCCTTTTATATTGTTCTAAGACGATTTGTCTTTTAGGGGGCAGCGTGGCTCAGCGGTACGGTCTTTTCTTCGTACCGAAAAGGTACCGAGTTCGACTACACGCCTCGTTGTGTGGCTTTGAGCAAGTCACCTAGCCCCAGCTCACTTTGTGGCGCAGCACTGCGGCTAACGCCTGGGTTATTCCAGTCTTCCCTTGGAATAGACCCAAAAGAAAAATTTCCCCTTGGGGATGAATTTTGGGAATTTTATTTTATTATTTTTTAAAAATAAAGATAGTATGCACTTGGCTAAGAAGCTCACAACAGTGCCATCCGGAAGTATAATGGACCAACACACAAAACTCTGTGTAACATTTAACTTTTATAGTCTGGATAATAGAGTTTAGTGAGAATTTACTCATAAACGTGCATGGCAAAAAGCAATATATAACAAAGGCCCGCTGACGTCAACTTCATTCTATCTATAACCAATCAAGAACCATCGAAACTGAAACACACAATTTGGGGTCCATCTGCTTGTTGTTGTTGTTGTCGGCCATGGGGAGATGGAACATATGGTTGTCAGCCATGAAAAGGTCTCCGGGGATGCGAAACGGCCTAGATCCTTATGGCGGAAATATAAATAAGCATAATATAATATAAAGCTAATTCTTATGCAAATTATATAGTGTCGATTTGAAATATTGACCTAGTTAGTATTTCATTGTTATATAATATAATATAATGGATGGACAGGACTTGACGTCACTCTGCTTTTTGTTATTGGTTTTTGACAGCCATTTTAATAACTTGCTTGTTCTCACTTGTGCGGCTATGTGGTCTTGTGGTGTGACACTCGCTTACGGATCGGAAGGTCCTGAGTTCGAGCCTGGCGCATAGTTGAGTCCTTGGAAAAGACTTTTTCACTCACATTCTCTCACCGTACGCAGGTGTAAAATGAGTACCTGGCCGTTAAAAGCGTTGTCTCTGTCCGAAATAAAATTGTAATATCGCCTAACAGGCGTCAGTCATGTCTTGTCCTACATGTTAAGTGTTGTTGTTGGTCAGGTTCTACATAAAAGCTCAATTTTGGCTCATTTATTTGTTTTAGACAGCCATTTTAATGACTTGTTCTCACTAAATAATATCAATCTGACTAAGACTTTTAAGACGGGTCAAAACGGTATTGGGTTAACCCTCTCTTTAACAATAGGAAAATCGCCACATTCGTTCCGATACAACCAACATTTTTCTTATTCATATTCCTCTTGTACATCCTAAAATTTAAAGAAAATGAACCGTGTGCTGTAGATAATGTTTTGCGAAAGAAATTATTTATCGCAAGAACTTTAATGCTATTGTGTTTGAGTGATAAAAAATATATTTTTGTGTTAGTTGGGTGTGAAGTTTTGGGGAAAATCCTGAAAATGGCTGGTAAGGAGAGAGTTAATCAATACTGGGTCATACATACATTTTAAAATAAATACAGTAGTAATAATATACGATACTTTCATTTCTTTGTCTTTATTAAACGACTAGTTTTTATCGGGGATGCAATTGATTCATGCCCATCAAAAGATGACTTTTAATCTACACCTTTTACCTTAAACCAAGTAACAATACAAGCTTACGAGTGTGTGTTATTGCACGATAACTAAAACGAGTTTAATAAATACAAAGATGTGAAAGAATACGTTAATCCTCCCCCCTCCCAATAAGATTCTTAGATACTTCGTGACCATTTGTATGGTAGATGGTAGTAGATACTTCGTGACCATTTGTATGGTAGATGGTAGTAGATACTTCGTGACCATTTGTATGGTAGATGGTAGTAGATACTTCGTGACCATTTGTATGGTAGATGGTAGTAGATACTTCGTGACCATTTGTATGGTAGATGGTAGTAGATACTTCGTGACCATTTGTATGGTAGATGGTAGTAGATACTTCGTGACCATTTGTATGGTAGATGGTAGTAGATACTTCGTGACCATTTGTGTGGTAGATTGTAGTCGATACTTCGATTCGCCATACTTTGTATTTTTCTCCATCTGCTTGAATGACAATTTGACCCGAATAGAAAACAAATGTTGTATATATTTGTATTCATGCGCACCAAAAGATAATTTTTAATTGTCAATCAGCTGTCATTTACACCTTTTATCTTAAACCAATTAAAAGTAAAGGAGCGAAATAGTGTTGTGATGGAAAGACTTTCAGATCAACGCAAATATATTGTCAACAACAATGTAAAATCAAGCCCATAATTGACGATATAAAAGCTCAATTTATTTATTGTTTGATTGCGTTCGGCTATCAGACCTGAGAATAAGTATACGTTGCCCTCACCACAGTGACATTTTTAAATGAATGTTAACAAATCTCGACAAATCCTAATGTGATCCATCAACGTGACGTCAGTTCCTATAATATCGTATTTGGTCTAGACAAAATCAAGCCCATAATTGCGTTCGGTTATCCGACCTGCAAATAAGTTTACGTTGCCCTCACCACAATAACATTTTACAATGAATGTCACCAATCTCGAGGAATCCTTATGTGATCTATCAACATGACGTCATTTCCTATAATATCGTATTTAGTCGTGACAATACAGTATTATAAAGATAATGTCATAATAATATTATTACATCTAAGTTACTGATCTAAATTTTACACCTGTCTTCATATTACCCCTCTCTCTCTCTCTCTCTCTCTCTCTCTCTCTCTCTCTCTCTCTCTCTCTTCTTCTCATTTATCTTCTATCTTCATCTATCTCTCTCCCTCGCTTCCTCATTTCTCCCTCCTTCTCTCTCTCTATTTCTCTCTCTTCCCGTATCTCTCTCTCTCCCTCTCTCTCTCCTTTCTCCCTCTTTCTCCCCCATTCTCTCTCTCTCTCCTTTCTCTCCTTCTCTCTCTCTCTCTCTCTCTCTTCTCTCTACTTTCTCCTCTCACTATCCCCCATCTCTTCTCTCCCTCATTCTCATCTATCATCTCTATTTCGTCTTATCAATTCCTCTCCCTATTACTCTCTCACTCACTCCCCACCCCTACACACAGCAATGACACATAACAACAATATATATAATATATATTTATATTTATCTTTATAATATAATTATTCCCGTGATTTACATACAAAAGTAATCTACGGTGACCTGCCCTCACAGAACACAACAGTATCATAAGGTAGAATCGAATTATCGGATATACAAAATCATGTACAAGTCATAATACTATAAGAAGGTGACCTTCTCACCCCACTCCACCCACCTACCATCCTACACAAAGTCCGTACCGCCAAGCTACCCTCTCTCCCCCCCCCCCCCCCCCACACACACACACACACACACAATGGGTCTGAAGGACAACTTTTTGGATTCGGATTCAAACTGACATAATGCAGTTTTGACGATATGAGCAACAATCTACATACAAAATAAAAGTTTTCTTGAAAAGAAAAAAAAAAACTAATTTCAAAATGAGTTGTTTCGTCAGAGTGCTCGTAATGTGTTGTGTGTGTGTATGTGTGTGTGTGTGTATGTGTGTGTGTGTGTGTTCACAGCTGTACTTGGTGACTGTGTGTCTAATCTGCCCCGGAGCCTGGAAGCCGAGGACGACGTGTTAATGAAAGACGAGTTAATTAGTTCTCTCAGACGATGCCACCGCTATCGGAACGCTTTGGATACCGTAACAAAATGTCACAAGTTGACACTTCCCAACTCACATGTCACCAGTCTAGTTTTAAAACTATATATATATATATGTCATTGCTGTATTGTATTTTTTTTTAAATCTATATTGGCTCAAATTTCAGAACTTCATCAGCATCTCTAAGTCATTAAAATTTATTGAAAATGAAAGTTGATGCCAGACTACAAAATTTTAACGATTTTTATGTATTATTTAATCATTATGAGGATAAATTGTGGATTTTTAAGATCAACTGTTATGACTTACAATTTTTTTTTCAACCCCCGCCCCCCCCCCCCCCCCCCCCCCCCCCCCAAAAAAAAAATGAATTTTTAGATTGTCAAGAAGATAGGTATGGCGAAGCAGCTCACCGAGTTTCCAACGGATGCAACAACAGCTAACACCTCACACGCATTCATAAAAGAAAAGTTTAGAGATTATGTTATACGGGCTGAGATATCGATAAAACCCAGACTATAATTACTCCGCTATAACCATCCATACCTGTAATTGTCAACCATTGCCCCCCCCCCCCCCCCCCCTCCCTCTCTTCTCTCGTGCTCTGACAAAACACACTTTTTTACATTTTGGCCAACAAAACACAAACAAAAACAAACAAAAAGCAAACAAACAAAGATAAATGAAAATTTTACTCCAATCCAATATCATCAATTGATTAAAATTACCTTAAATTTGGCCCAAAATTTTTTTTAAAACTTAAAACCCCAAAGAGATTTGGTGTGTGTGTGTGTATGTGTATGTGTGTGTTTGTGTTTGTTTGTGTTTGTGTGTGTGTGTGTGTGTGTGTGTGTGCGTTTGTAGCAACGGGAAACTTTTGGGTAATTGAATGTTTTTTTTTCATTTTAAGCGATTGATTTTGGAGTAAAATATTGTCTGTCCTACATGTTAAGTGTTGCCGTTGGCCAGGGACGACCCCTTGTAAAGCGCTATTAGTGAATAACGCGCTATATAAAAGCTCAATTTTTTTTTAAATTCTGGCTGTGTGAAATTGTGAAATTTGAGTTGTTGTTTGTTTTGCTTTTTTTTGTTGTTTGTTTGGGGTTTTTTTTAGTAAAAATATGTCATCGCAGACCTGCCTACTCGAAAATTTAAAATAGTCGTTGTTTTGGGGAAATGTAAATAAAAGTCGCTTTAGTTTATATCTACAATTTGCCCTCACAATGATGAGGGGGGAAAAAACCACTTCAAGAGCCTTAATATTGTGCCCTCTGGCTTCAAGTTTGAATATCAATGGGTTTTAATGACGAAGTGAGGGCGAAGTGGCCGAGTGGATAGGGCATTGTACTCGAGCCCCCCTTTGCAGGCACTTTCGTTTTTGTTTTTTTCTTTGGGCACGATTATTAACACCCCAATTTGCTCAAACTTGGACAACATGGGTGATTCCTGTTGACATCAGACATCTTGTTTGATGAATTATCTATATTCCTTCATGGAATGCCTAGGCGACAGGATCTTATGGTACTGTTGCGAAAGGGCGTAATTTTATTTTCGATGACTTAGAGATGCTCATGAAGGTTTGAAATTGAAGCCAAAAATTTCGTAATTCTACTAATTCTTCGTAATGGTTGGCAGGTCTACACTAATGGAGGATAATCGTTTAAAGTGGTTTGTTAAAATTGCAGGGTTTTTTTGTTTTTTTTTTCTCTCGTTCTGTCGATGCCGAGCGATACGACGAGGAACCGAAAATCGATAAAAATCAACGATTTTAATTGGTTGGTTTACAGACTTGGGTTCTATATAATGATAGATCAAAGATGAACCTATTGGAGAAGTATCGGGGTTAGAATAAGTGGGTTTGTTCCAAAAGGTCACGATTCGAGTCGAATGTCAAGAAAAGACAAAGACCTGGAACTATTTTAAGAACAACACAGCTTCCAAAAAGAAAAACAAAAACAAAAAAAGAACTAAATACTTACGTATATATTGTTTATAGTTTATATTGTAGCATGGAATGTTTCGAGCTCAAAACCCATCTTCTACCAACGACAAAAACAATTCAATAAACATTAATACGACACGAAAAGTTCAAACTAGATTGTATGACGCATGGAATGTTTCGAGCTCAAAACCCATCTTCTACCAACGACAAAAACAATTCAATAAACATTAATACGACACGAAAAGTTCAAACTAGATTGTATGACGCATGGAATGTTTCGAGCTCAAAACCCATCCTCTACCAACGACAAAAACAATTCAATAAACATTAATACGACACGTAAAGTCAAAACTAGATTGTATGACGCATGGAATGTTTCGAGCTCAAAACCCATCTTCTACCAACGACAAAAACAATTCAATAAACGTTCATAAGACACCTAAAGTTTAAACTAGATTGTATGACGCATGGAATGTTTCGAGCTCAAAACCCATCTTCTACCAACGACAAAAACAATTCAATAAACATTAGTACGACACGTAAAGTTTAAACTAGATTGTATGACGCATGGAATGTTTCGAGCTCAAAACCCATCCTCTACCAACGACAAAAACAATTCAATAAACATTAATACGACACGTAAAGTCAAAACTAGATTGTATGACGCATGGAATGTTTCGAGCTCAAAACCCATCTTCTACCAACGACAAAAAAGCATTATATAAACGTTAATACGACACATCATATCCGAACTAGACTGGATCACGCATGGAATGTTTCGAGGTCAAAACCCATCTTCTACCAACGACAAAAACAATTAAAATAAACATGAATACGACACGTTAAGTCCGAACTAGACTGGATGGTCGGTCTCTGTAGGTCCACTGACTAAATACGCGATTTCACGCGAAGAAAGGATCGTTTACATTGATTTTTTGTTGTTGTCTGAAGAAGGGTTTTGAGCACGACACAATCCAGTCTATAGATAGTATGCGCTTGGCTAAGAAGCTCACAACATTGCCATCCGGAAGTATAAAGGATCAACACACACATCTACGTATAACCTTGAACATTTATAGTCTGGTTAATACAGTTTAGTGAGAATTACTCTAAAACATGGATGGCAAAAAAAACAATAACAAAGACATGAGTGACGTTATCTTCGTTCTATCTATACGCAATTTTACGTGAAGAAATGATCGTTTGCATTATAATTTTTTTTGTTTTTGGCTGAAGAAGGGCTTTGAGCCCGACACGTTCCGTACCGTATTAAGTAGTAGTAGTAGTCCGTTTGTTACAACTGTCTGCTACCCCCCCCCTCCCCTCCTCCATCCCTCCATCACTGGACTGACTGAACCACCGACAATCAAGTTTTAAGACTCATTCATTAACCGCCGGTTAAAAGATTATTCCATATTTTATTTTAAAATGTATGAATTCCTAATTCATGACAAAGGTAGAATTCAAGGATAATAGACATTATTTCAATTTATAATAATAATCACAGAATATGACCTGGGGTGGCTAATAGATAGAACGAAGATGACGTCACTCCAACCTTTGTTATTATGTTTTCCCATCGCCGTTTATGAATAACTCTCAGTAAACTGTATTAAAAAGACTATAGAAGTTCAGGTTACATATAGTTTTGTGTGTTGGTCCGTTATATTTCCGGATGGCAATGTTGTGAGCTTCATAGTCAAGCGCATACTATCTATAGAAGGAAGTTGACGTCACTCGGGTCTTTGTTATTGTCTTTTGCCATCCGCGTTTATGAGTAATTCTCACTATACAGTTTTGTGTGTTGGTCCGTTCTACTTCCGGATGGCAATGTTGTGAGCTTCTTAACGTCGCTCAGCTCAGCTCTTTGTTATTGTTTTTTTAGCCAGCCTTTTTTATGAGTACTTATTAAATTGTATTAATCATTTAAGTTTAAGTTACACATAGTTGTATTTGTTGGTACGTTATACATAGAATGATGTTGACGTCACTCAGGTCTTGGTTATTGTTTTTGCCATCCACGTTTATGAGTATTTCTCACTAAACTGTATTAACCGGACTATAAACGTTCAAGGTTACACAGAGTTTTGTGTGTTGGTCCGTTATACTTCCGGATGGCAATGTTGTGAGATTCTTAGCCAAGCGCATACTATCAATATCCGGCTGCCGGACTTTATGAGTTATTTTTTTTTAACCAAACGCCTTAACAATAAAAGAAAAAAGAAGGTGTTATAATATTCATTCTTGTTGGGTTTTTAAAATTTATTTTGGTACAGTCCACAGCTTCTCGCAGCTTTGTATCACCAAAGAGTATACAGTCAGGTTAATACAGTTTAGTGAGAATTACTCATGTCAACTTCATACTATCTATCATATCATTGCTATCATTGCAACATCAATATCGTGTTTACTTCCAACATAAAAGATGACAAGTTGTTTTCCAAAACACGCTATCTCCTTTTTCCACGTTTTTTTGGGAGGATAATGTGCCCAAGAACAAACCTACCCATTTATAATCAACCAGTAGATTTTTGACCAATCAAAACATGGAATTTGTGACAAACCATCATACGTACTCGGATAAACATGGTTGTTTATAGATAGAATGAAGTTGACGTCACTCGGGTCTTTGTTATTGTCTTTTGCCATTCGCGTTTATGAGTAATTCTCACTATACAGTTTTGTGTGTTGGTCCGTTCTACTTCCGGATGGCAATGTTGTGAGCTTCTTAACCAAACGCATACTATCTATAAACAATAACGTGAGTGATATCGACCTCTCTGATCATTGTTATTGTTTTTATACCACCGAATGGGTGACTAGTTATCACACGATTTTTTCGACCATATTATAAACGTTTAAATTTTCACATAGGTTTCTGTGTTGGTTCAGTGGGTGCAACTCAAATTTCTTCGTCCTCGTCCTCTCGTGTTCAATTTATATGTTGTTTGATGCAACGAGGGTTCATAGCGTAAAACGCATACCCTTGTGAAGAATAAATTATGCTTAGACGCATACCATCGAAAGTTCAACCTGAGTAGCTCACCGTGTTTACCAATCACTGCCATTGTTTACAGTATGACATCTGTCCGAGAGGCGTGGTTATCTAGGTATCTATTGTTTTATATCGCCAAATGGGTGAGTTAACGAGCTAAACAAGTGCGTATGAAATGTGCCAAACATTCCCCAAATATCAGTCGACCTTGACTGGGGATCGAACCTCAGACCTTCTGATTACCGGTCAGACATGCTACCATTACACCACAGAGGCACCGATAGTTGGGACAATTTTAATACATAATTTATTCTTCACAAGGGTATGCGTTTTACGCTGTGAACCCTCGTGGCATCAAACAACATATAAATTGAACATGAGAGGACGAGGACGAAGACATTTGAGTTGCTCTATTTTATCACACGATTTTATCCATCAGATTATAACTGTTTGTATACACATAGTTTTCTGTGGTGGTTCTATTTATCAAGCGGTAGAACATTGGGTATTCATAAACATTTTTTTCAGGTTTTCAAGCAATGTTTTATACACATCTTTTAAAAATTTATTCACAATGTTTCATACACATTTTTTCAGGTTGTCTGGCAAAGTTTCATTCACATCTTTTTAGGTTTTCAGGCAACGTTTCATACACATCTTTTGAGGTTTTCAGGCAATGTTTCATACATATCTTTTTAGGTTATAAGGCAATGTTGTTTCATACACATCTTTTTAGGTTTTAAGGCAATGTTTCATACACATCTTTTCAGGTTATAAGGCAATGTCTCATACACATCTTTTTAGGTTTTCAGACAATGTTTCATACACATATTTTTAGGTTTTCAGGCAATGTCTCATACACATCTTTTCATGTTTTCAGGCAATGTTTCAAACACATCTTTTTAGGTTTTCAGGCAATGTTTCATACACATCTTTTTAGGTTTTCAGGCAATGTTTCATACACATCTTTTTAGGTTTTAAGGCAATGTTTCATACACATCTTTTTAGGTTTTAAGGCAATGTTTCATACAGATCTTTTCAGGTTGTCAGGCAATGTTCCATACACATCTTCTCATATTTTTATCTTACACCAGTGCCTGCTCTCTATTTTGTTACTTTAGTATATGACGTAAAAGTGTTTCGGACCAAAGTAATTCAAAGCAGTTTTGTCTTGTTTTCGTTTTGTTTGTGTTTTCGTTTTGTTTGTGTTTTTGATTGTAAGTTTGTGTTTTTGATTGTATGTTTGTGTTTTTGATTGTATGTTTGTGTTCTTTTTGTTTTGGTCTGGTTTTGGTTTTTTGTTTTTTTTTTTTGTTTTTTTTTTTGTTTTTGTTTTTTTTGTTTCTTTGGATTTGGGGGGGGGGGGGGGGTGGTGTTTTGTTGATCTTTGCTTGCTTTGATTTTTTTTAAATTGTTATGCAGTGTTTTGGACAGAATTAAATGTAATTTGGCTTACCTTCCAATCGTCTGCTTGGCAGAAAGGGCCGCTTCCTTTGAAGGTTGTAGGACACGGTCCTTTAAATTGTTGAAAGCTCCAAACGGCATCTTGACTCCTTGGAAAAGATTTTTTTTCTATCACCAACACGAAGATAAAGATAGATGCAGGTGCAACTCGAGCCAAAACGATAAGGATGGCGAGACAGTTGGCGAGATAGATTGTGATAGATTAACTTTGATGGGTGGTCGTTGGCATAAGGTCAGAATTTTTTTTTTCAGAATTTTGTTAGAATGTAAGTTAGATGTAATCCTTTGAATCTGCACCTTGCCGGTCAGCACGTTCTATGAAATAGGTTCAAAGTTCAAAGTTCAAAGTTTAGAGGTTTATTTTTAGCCAATTGCCAATATAAATCATACATTAAATATAGAATTTCCAATAAACAAATAAAAACAAGTAAAATCGACGTGGACTTATTTGCAGGTCTGATAACATAACCCAACGCCTTATGTATTGGCCCATTGTTGTAATGGAAATCTCAAACAAACAAAAAATGACGAAAAAATATTGTCCATTACAACAATGTTAAACTTGGCTAATAAGTGGGTTCGGATGTCAGACCTGTATATATGTAAACGTCAGCTAAAAATCAACAATTAATTTACCAAAGGAAACCAACAAAAAAAAAAGAATTAGATAAATAAATATATAAATAAAATTTCAAAAAATAAATAAATAGATGAATAAATAAACAGATAAATAAATAAGAAAAGCTTATTTCCCCTTATAATGTTGTTTTATCCTTTTTTTCACAAAACCTTTCTGCTCCACGATGATCGATACAAAAAAAAATAATAAGCTTAAAATTAAAAAAATATATTTTGTTAATCCACTACACATATAAGACTACAAACACACCAATTTGAAAAACGGATGATCTCTTGATGAAAATCTACGAAAGCGAATTATTCACAAGCACAACGATGGGCGTGGCTAGTTATTGGTCTCTTTAAAACAATTATACAACGGGGTATTTCATTGGTTGATGATGATATAGACGTCTAATAATAATAACAGTCTCAATGAACGAGTTTTGAACGAGTGTTCGAATGTTTTGTTTTGACTTTGTGTTTTTTATTTTGTTAAATTTCATTTCAGTTTTTATTGCTATTTTTTAATATTTTTTTTTGGGTCGTCAAAATGTTAATGACGAAAGGGATGTAAGAATAGAAAATTTTGGTGAACTTCTGGCGGCTGAAGAGGTCTTGTGATGAGAATTAAGGATAGAAACTGTGCAGAGGTGTCTGTTCATCCTTCTTGTTCTAGTCTTTTGGATTGTGTTCTGGCAAGATAAAAAAAATTTTTTTTTTTAAATGAGATAAGCATGGGCAATGTGTATAGATACTATGCGTTTTTTGTCTTTTTTAAATCTCGCAACTTTCGCAATCCGGATATAACGTACTAACACACAAAACCATGTAGAACTTTAAACGTTTATGGAATTTATGCGTTTATTTTTTTAAAAGTCACAATAACCACCAGTCGGATATAACGTACTAACACACAAAACGATGTGTAACCTTAAACGTTTATAGATAGTGTCCGCTTGACGAAGAAACTCACAACATTGCCATTCGAAAGTATAACGGACTGACACACAAAACTATGTGAAATCTTAAACGTTTATAGATAGCGTCAGCTTGTCTAAGAAACTCACAGCATTGCCATCCGGAGGTATAACAGACTAACACACAAAACTATGTGTAACCTTGAACGTCAATAGTCTGGTTAATACAGTTAAGTGACAATGGGATTCAGTAGTCTGATGTAACGCCGCCCGGCAACGGCGGCCATCTTGGTTCTAAACAAAGAAAATCATTACTTTTTATTCTTCATGCTGGCTAGAACTTTTCATATGCCTTGTGATCAGAATGTGTAAAAGTAAAAACATGATCAAATTTATGGGGTTTTTTTTTCCTCTGGATACGCTTTTATGCTCGCCGGAGAAATATTTCATACGGCGTCCGCCATTGTTCCGATAGTTTAGAGCCAGTGTTACTAAGTTACCACGCGTCATTAGGAAGGAAGTGACGTTACGACTGTTGAAGAGTATTACTGAGAAACATGGATGGCAAGAAAAAAAAGAAAATACCAAAGGCATGAGTGACGTTATCTTCGTTCTATTTATAGTCTGATTAGTACAATTTAGTGAGAACTACTCATAAAAATGGCTGGCAAAAAAACAATGACAAAGAACAATTATTTATTTCTTAATAGGATCCAATAGTCTGATGTCACGTCCGCCCAGCAACGGCGAGTAGCGTGGTTCTAAACAAAGAAAATCGGTTCTTTTTATTCTTCATGCTGGCTTCATGTCATGTGATCAGAATGTATAAAAGTCAAAACATGATCAGATTTATGTTTTTCTCCTCTGGATACACTTTTATGCTCATCGGAGAAGTATTTCATAAGGGCGTCCGCCATTGTTCCGATAGCTTAGAACAAGTTACTAAGTTATTATCATTACGAGGGAAGTGACTTCACGACTGTTGAAGCCTGTTCTCTGCACAGTTTCTATCCTTAAGTTATTATCATTACGAGGGGAGTGACTTCACGACTGTTGAAGCCTGTTCTCTTTTTAGAATCGAATTCTTCCCGACATCAAACCATTTTGAGACGATGAGACACATGTATTTGACCCCCATAAACCGTCGATCCGGTATCGTATCGAGGCGTGGCACTTTGTAAACTCTTGGCCTGACAGTGGTCTTCATCAACTTATAGCCTGAAACTAAAACCGTAGCCATCGTAACCCCGTGTGGTCTCCGGGGTCCCTCAACTGAGAGGGAAAAGAATTGAACCACAGACCTCCATATTCCAGCCCTTTATAAAAATGGCTTCATTCTCCCAATTTGTTATTTTTCTTGTCCTGGAAATCATCCCCAAACTTTTTCTCCCCCCAAATCCCAAAGAACGTAGTATATAAAAGATGTTTTGAGGAATGACGGTTTAAGTTTAAAGAGAGCAAGGGAAGGCGATAGCATAGCACAAATCCCACCCCGTTTTACCATATTTGAGCTATGATTTACATTCCATACCCCATTTCCCCAATGATTCCAAATTTCCCTTCCTTATCAAAATTGAGCCGCCAGGACAGAGAGAGAGAGAGAGAGAGAGAGAGAGAGAGAGAGAGAGAGAGAGAGAGAGTGAACCGAGGAAAACAAGCCTTCTTAACTGTCTTCTATCCCCCAGTATCTCTATACCCTGTACCGTTAAAAAAGGTTCAACGAAGAGATATTCCTTTCCAAATCCTGCACAGCAGGCACCTTTCTGCTGAGGGTGCGCAGTTCCGAGAGGACCCCGATAAGGAGGAGCTATTGATCCTGGAGGCTGAGGGGGGGTTCACTTTGCGAGGTGTTTCTACCCCAACACTCCTCTTTGGCTTGACGCTTCCCTAAAGACGGGTGGGTAGCCTACCTTGTAGATGGCCCGAGCTACCCAGCGCACAAATGCCAAATCTACTTTCTGGCACTCCCCTCCATTTAGGTAAAGAGATTAGAAGGACTAGATTTAAAACCATATCTAGTTCCTGTCCCCCATGAAATTTCTTTTTAATCATGGTTTGTCATCTCTGAATCAGCAGTCAGTCTTTGTGCAACGCAAAGATTAGGGTCAATCCGAAAGAAAGGCCTGGAGGCGGGACGTCCCCCAACTCCACCCCTTGAGTCCTTTTTTTCCAAGGACCATGAAAGGACAAGAGGAGGCCAGACTTGAGGAGTATAGCTTCGGTGAGTGCCTTACCCCCCAAGTGTTGGACTGAGCCGTGCTAGTGGGCACAATATAGCCGGGTTGAAGTAAAAACTTATATAGATCATGGCCAAAAAGCTCTCCCCTTCAAGCCCCACCCCAGACTGGAAAAAAACGTAAAATAAATGCCCTAATGACTCTTGAAGACTTACCAGGAATGGCAAGCCCAAAATTCTCGCCGTTCCTGGTAATAAAACCGAATGAGGACAATACCAAAATAAACACTTTGAGTATCATCACCATCAGTAAGGCACTCAAAGCAAATGGCACTGGAACACCAAAGGCAGTAAATAGGAGCAATTCAGGCACTTTAATGATCCAAGTGCAGGGTCGAAAAGAGAGTGAGAACCTCTTGAGATGTACTAGATTCTCTGACATCCCAGTCGCCGTTGAGGCTCACAGTCAGACAAGATTAATTTCCTGGAACATCAGAGGGATCAGATCAAATAGAACAGAATTGGACCTCCTCCTCCAGAGCAATCCTGATGTAGTCTGTTTGCAGGAAACAAAATTACCGACAGACGACTACACAGTAAAAGGATATACGGCCAATCATATGATTCACTCTGATGGCCAGATAGCGTGTGGGGGAGTTTCAATTCTCACTAAGAAGAGCACCCCCCACCGCTTGATACCAATAAAAACAAATCTACAGGCAATAGTAGTGAGAGTGACATTGCACAGACCAATCACCATCTGCTCTGTGTACATCCCACCAGATCATCGCCTCCAGTCTGCTGAGCTAGAGGGAGTTCTAAACCAACTCCCTACTCCCTATGTAATAATGGGAGATTTCAATGCTCACAGTCAACTCTGGGACTGTGTAGGAAGATCTTCCGAGAAATCAAACGTAGATCCTTCCAAAACTTTGTCTCAAAAATAAATAGCCAGACACCCCTAAATAGGATGTGGAAGATGTTACGGAAACTGAAGGGATCTGATAGTGATCACTAAATCACTTGACACGTCCCGATGGATCCGTGGCTGAAACAGAAGAAGAAATTGCCAACACTCTGGCTGAGAGGCTGGCGCACAACTCCTCGTCTGCACACCACACACCTCAATTTCTGCGTCATAAACAGAACGCAGAAAACACACCAATAAACTTTACATCTGCAAACACTGAAGACTACAACAAACCATTCACAATAGAGGAGTTGGGTGCCTGCCTCCGTGACACAAATGTCACAGCACCGGGTCCTGACATCATCAGTTATGAAATACTCCGACATCTTCCACAAGACAGTCTGGTTGTCCTTTTGAATATCTATAACAAGATATGGACAACACAGACTTTTCCACCTAGTTGGAATCTGGCCACCATGATTCCAATCCCAAAACCTGGGAAAGACCATTTAATTTGGACGCTTCAAACCACCGACCAATCTCCCTCACCAGCTGCCTGTGCAAGCCGATGGAGAAAATGGTCAACAAGCGTCTGATGTTCTACTTGGAACACAACAACTCCCTCTCCGACCTTCAATGTGGCTTTCAAAAGAACAGATCAACTATTGATCACCTTGTTCGACTAGAGAGCTTCATTCGCGAGGCCTTTGCCAAAGGTGAGCATTTGGTAGCAATCTTCTTTGACCCCGAGAAGGCCTTTGACACAACTTGGAAATTCGGAATCCTCAAAGATCTGCACAATCTTGATCTACGAGAAAACCTTCCAATGTTTGTCAGGGCATTTTTAAACAACAGATCCTTTCAGGTCAAAGCGGGATCCACCTTTTCTGATCCGTTTGACCAGGAAGAGGGAGTTCCACAGGGTAGCATTCTGTCTCCCATTCTGTTTGAGATTGAAATAAACTCAATAGTGAATGCAATGAGACAGAATGTTGACTGTTCCTTATATGTTGATGACTTTCTTGTATGCTATCGAAGTAAATCGAGTATGGACACCATTGAGAGACAGTTACAACTCCAAATAAACAAACTGTCGGAGTGGGCAATTCTGCAGAAGATGTAACTGTGACCTCACAGTTCAACACGTTTTAACTGAATGTACAGAATTAGAACAGATAAGGTCACAACATTATGAAAACAGGGACTTGAAGTCTCTGTTCCAGTCGGTCGATCCGCTTACAATTTTAAAGTATCTGCAGGAATGTGAACTCCTGCAGAAATTGTAAATAAATATTTTTACATAACAAACATGTAACTTTTATGATTTTATAAAGATTTTATTACAACAGTACACGTTTTTGAGCAGCTATGGCCCCTCAAGGCCGATAAAGATTGATAAAAGACAGAAACGGGCGCTTAAATGACCTAAATAGTGTCGAAAGCGCCGTAAAGGACCTAAAAAAAATTTTAAGTAGTCATCGTAAAGTTATAGCCTGACACTAACCAAAAAATGACGTCGAAATGCCAGTCGTTTGCCACAAAAGAAAACAAATCGTGAGTTATATTCAATAGTTCAACCAATGAAATAACTTGTTTCCATGAGCTCTACTAACGACAACTCACTAGACGCTACACAAACCTAAAAATGACGTTGTCTACGGTTCTAGTGTCAGGCAAAAGTCAACGATCGATACGGTGACATCTGGCGTGCGCTAGAGATGTGCGATTCTCGATTCCGGAATCGAGTCCTATCGATTCCAAAAGCTCCGATTCCAGAATCGAGTCCTTATGCAAGACTCGATTCAAAAATTCCCCTCGATTCCACGATTCCTCACTCCGGACTCGATTCTGTTACCATATTTGGACTTATATTTCTTTCTAAATTTCTAAGAAAACTGAGAAAATTAATTTTCCTTTGCCATATTTGGTATGGTTCCGCTCCGTTTCCGAGAAATGATGATAGGCTATTAATTAAGGCCTAATCATTACCAAATTTGAACATAAGCATGGTACCAATTTCCTATATAAATGGAGAAAAATTACATAATTCATCATTCATCACATTTTTTATGATACCACTGACGCTGATATTAGTCAACTCGCAAGTACGATGGCCTCCAAGCAGAAAAGTGCTGTATGGACCCACTTCACCAAGAGTCCCGGGAAGAAAGTGAAGTGCTCCCTGTGCAGTATGGAAATGGCAAACTGTGGCAACACCAGCAATATGAACAAACACCTAAGGCTGAAGCACCCTGCGGAAACACGAGAGCTCCAAAACGATCAAGCCCAAGAAAAAGCCAAGAAGCCACGCCTGGAACAGCCGACTCTTCAAGAAGTCGTCCAACAGAGAGCAAAGTATCCCAAGGAATTCGACAGGCAGATGATGTTGGTGGAAAAGTTGATGTTCATGGTTGTCAAAGATATGCAGCCGTTCTCCATCGTTGAAGACGAGGGCTTCCGAGATTTTGTGAAGTCTTTGGATCCACGCTTTGTGATCCCCAGCCATACAACACTATCGAGACAACATCTGAAGAGCATGTATGACAAACGCGTCTCTCAATCAGGCTGCTGACCGATGATGATGACGACGCAAACTGCATTGATTTATTGTCTAATGTGAATTGCATGATTCTGAGGTCTTTGTTAATAATTTTTTTTTACATTCAGCTGTTCTGGGATATAGATAAACTCCCAAGAGAATATTACACTGCAGCCTGCTTTACGAAATAACTGCCTTTATCATGTCAGAAATATTGGGCTATTTTTTTGTTTAATTTGCTAGATTTTCATGGTTTTTTTTTTTCTATATTTAGCAGCCTTGGAATCGGGCTTGGACTCGATTCCGGAATCGATTCCCACTTCCGATTCCAGAATCGAGTTCAAAGCTCTGAGACTCGATTCAGAACTCGATTCTGCGTCTCAGAATCGATTCTGGACTCGATTCCTAAAAAGTGGTATTCGCACACCTCTAGCGTGCGCCCTATAATAAGTAGATGACTGGGTCACACTTTACACTTTCGATGTAGGGGAGTGGGAAGGGGGGGGGAGGGGGGGGGTGAAAATTTAATTTACACTAGCTTGTGGTGTGGATTTAATTATGACTCTTTATCTTTCATCACAATGACGTTTTTATTCTACGTTTTTTTTTAAATTTGCCCGCGAATTACGCATTTTGTTTTGAAATGCAACGCAGCATTTTTGTGTTATTTTGTACACGTGAGCGGGGGGGGGGGGGTAACGATATAAAGCATCGAATTGAAGGTAATTAAACCATGTATCATAATATATTAGCTCATAAAATAATACGTTGATGAAAGGAAAGCAACTCATTAATAACCTCAAGTCCGATAAAAAATTGATAAAAGCCACAAAAGGGCGCTTAAATAACCTAAATATACGAAAACAAACAATTTCATTTATTTCGTCTTTGACATCCGAACCCTTTCCCGGGTCTAGTTTAACATTGTTGTAATGGATAATATTTTGCGTCAATTTTTGGAGATATCCATTACAACAATGAGCCCATAATACATTTATTCATAACAAATATTAATATGAATACATTTAATAACAAATTTATTGTTAGGCTTGTCTTGCCTGATGAGTCGGTGCGCGGCACTTAACTGTTTAACGGCGGAATTGAAACAGATCACGTGGTAACAAAAAGTTGGATCGTATATTATATTGTTTACATATGACGACTGTCCGAGAGGCGTGGTTATCTAGGTGTCTATTGGCATGGATGCTTTTTTAAAACTATTATTTTATAGTCTGAGCCCTCAGGTCTTCAATCAACACACAGAGCATACACTTTTAAAAATTACGTCAGTTATCGTATATTTTATTAAAACTAGACTCTATAGTCGAATAAACATTTAAGTTGTTTTATGAAATTAAACCCTTTAATAAAAGACTCTCCGTGGTTACCGAGTTAATTTTTGCTCTTTTTCATCGACAGATGGCGCTTTTCCAAGGACTCAACTATGCAACGAACGCGAGGCTCAAACCAAGGACCTTCCGATCCGAAAGCGAGTGTCATACAACTAGACAATATAGCCGCACTTTCTTTCTTGTATTTTTCTTTCTTGCTTTGTTTGTCAGTGATTCATACATACACAAATCAGATCTTTATCTCACACATCCTAAAACAAAACATTTATTATCACGTTATCTACATCTTTCAAAACAATTTGTTGTTTTGATTTTACTCGTTTCTTGACTTTTCAGTTTTCATTGTGCTGGTCTTAATACGCTTCAATAGTCGTAACGTCACTTCCCTTGTAATGACGCGTGGTAACTTAGTAACTGGCTCTAAACTATCGGAACAATGGCGGACGCCCTTATGAAATATTTATCCGACGAGCATAAAAGTGTATCCAGAGGCGAAAAAAAATATTATAAATATGATCATGTTTTGACTTTTATACATTCTGATCACAAGACATATGAAAAGTTCTAGCCAGCATGAAGAATAAAAAGTACCGGTTTTCTTTGTTTAGAACGACGATGGCCGCGCTTGCTGGGCGACGTGACATCGGACTATTGAATCCAATTGGCGTTGGCTATGTAAATATTTCTAGATCAACGGGTGAGGAGAAAAAAAAATTATGATCGAATGCGATATGATGCAGACAAGTTTTGATTACCTCTCGTCACGTTTCAAATCGGTCCCGATAGCTCAGTTGGTAGAGCACTCGCATCACACGCAAAGGGACCAAGATCGGGTGCATTCGTGATTTATTTTTTTTCTGATTCCCCCTTCTGCCTACGCAGCTGTGAATGGGTAGCTAGGTCTATTAGACCAGGCGGAAAGGTAAGACAAAGGGGAATTAGCTCAAATAGAGAACAGATGTAGATTCCAAGAGAACGCTATCAAAGTACTTAGTTTGAGATCACCCAAAAGTCTCATTCAGACCCAAGCACTGGTCCCAACTAAGAGGGATACACTCAAATGTTTAAAAGTCATATATAATATGTAAACAAAACAATGCAGGGCAAAACAGAGAGATGATTTACAAGACAAAAAATATCATCTCCCAAAACTCTGCATTTGACTGTTTCCCTCCCAGCTAGGTCATCCGGTCAGGGCCTGGACAAAAGTAATCTCATTCCAAGACAAAGACAGAAAGCTATTTGCAAACAGATATTAGGGGGATAGAAGACACAGTAAGTGCCACCCTGCCCACTATGGGAGGCAAGAAACCCAAAACAGTCAAAGCATTTAAAATATAAGATAACATAGTTAATGATGTATACGTTGAACAGAAAATAATAATAATAATAATCTCTCTCTCTCTCTCTCTCTCTCTCTCTCTCTCTCTCTCTCTCTCTCTCTCTCTCTCTCTCTCTTCTCTATCTATCTATCTATCTATCTCTCTCTCTCTCTCTCTCTCTATCTATCTATCTTCTCTTCTCTCTCTCTACTCTCTCTCTCTCTCTCTCTCTCTCTCTCTCTCTCTCTCTCTCTCTCTCTCTCTCTCTCTCTCTCTCTCTCTCTCTATCCACATATATCTAAACATATGTAAATATATATATATATATATATATATATATATATATATATATATATATATATATATATATATGATTTATTTATTTTTTGGAGTAAGAATTTTTTCTTCGGACATTATTAAGGATTACGCCGACTGAGGACGTGTAAAGAGACAAAGAAACAAACGTTTCGGCCACAAAAAATGTGAGTGACAACTAGTATTCTATATTATATATATATATATATATATATATATATATATATATATATATATATATATATATATATATATATAATATACCCATTCTTTGTTTCCCTTGTCTGTTCCTCACTATTGATCTCAGTCCCATAGAATCAACCATCACAATAACATATCATTAAAAAGTTAACTGCCGTACTATGGAAAAGACATGTAGGTATTTAAAAAACTTGGCCAGAAAACTCGTCCTACAAATATTGATCGATTTGAATAATGACCCTCGTCGTGGAGCAACAACTCTTCAAACCTGGGACTTCGCTAATGAGGCCTTCACTAAAGTCTTGGTTTGAAATCATTACAAAGACGAGGGTCGTTTAAATCGATCGATATTTGAAGGACGAGTTTTTTTTCTGGCCAAATATTTTTTAAAGGAGTTTTTCCAGAGTATGGCAGTTAAACTTGTTAACTGTGTCAGGGTTGTTGTTTTTGTTTTGTTTTGTTTTTTTTTTCCTTTTTGTTTGTGTTTTTTTTAATAATTATTTTGATGGAACGTGTCAACTACCAATAATTGTTGCACTTTAGTTGGTTTGTTTTGTTTGTTTTTGTTTAGTTTTGTTTGTTTTTGTTTTTGTTTTTTGTTTTTGTTTTTGTTTTTGTTTTGGGGGGGGCGGGGTTTAATGGGTTATTTTGTTGGGTTTTTTGTTTTGTTTTGTTTCTGTTTAATGTAGTATCATATTTGAATGGATCGATGTTGTTACGCACCGAGAGCTTTATTGTATATAATAAAGGCTTGGATG
>NC_088367.1:42725334-42735334 GCF_034508935.2 Berghia stephanieae
GAGTAATTCTCAATTAATTTAACTGTGTTATCCAGACTATAAAAGTTCATGGTTACAGAGTTTGTGTGTTGGTCCGTTATACTTCCGGATGGCAATGTTGTGAGCTTCTTAGTCAATCGCATACCATCTATATCTGGCCTATTGATGATGGAACGATTCTGAAATGATTGTTAGTGTTATAAGAGAAATGCGTTGATATGTTATACCGATTATGTCCCTTAGTTAAGTTAACACAGTGATTACAATATAAGAACTCGCATGCAAACAATAGATGCTGTGCGCTTGGTTTAGAAATTCACAACATTGCCATCCTGAAATATAACGGACCAACACACAAAACTAAGTGTAATATTGAACGTTTATAGTCTGGTTAATACAGTTTATTGAGAATTACTCATTAAAAAATGGATGGAAAAAAACAAACAAGCAAACAAAACAAAACAAAAACAAAAAAAACAAAGACCTGAGTGACGTCAACTTCGTTTTATCTATAGATAGTTCGAAGTCGACGTCACTCAACTCTTTGTTATTGTTTTTTGCCATTCGCGTTTATGAATAATTCTCACTTAACTGTATTAATCAGACTATAGATAGTATGCGCTTGGCTAAGAAGTATAACGGACCAACACACAAAACTGTGTGTAACCATGATCTTTTATAGTCTGGTTAATACAGTTTAGTGAGAAGTACTCATAAACGCGGATGGCAGAAAACAATAACAAAGACCTGAGTGACGTCATCTTCGAACTGTCTATAAATGATCATGGTTACACATAGTATAGTGTTTTAAGATATTGTTCGATTTTGTGAGTGAGTTTGGCTCACTCGTAGAAACCGTTGACCCCCCCCCCCCTCCCTCCCCACCTCCCCCCCCCCCCCTTTTCCAATAGTGTTTTCAGGTGTGATTTCCTCTTTTATTGGTGTTCACTGCATAGATAGTTCGAAGATGACGTCACTCAGGTCTTTGTTATTGTTTTTTGCCATCCGCGTTTATGAGTAATGCTCACTGAACTGTATTAACCCGACTATAAACGTTCATGGATACACACAGTTTTGTGTGTTGTTCCGTTTTACTTCCGGATGGCAATGTTATGAGCTTCTTAGCCAAGCGCATACTATCTATAGATAGATAGAATGAAGTTGACGTCACTCATGTCTTTGTTACTGTTTTTTACCATCCGCGTTTATGAGTAAGTCTCACTAAACTGTGTTATCCATACTATAAACGTTCAAGGTTACACAGAGTTTTGTGTGTTGGTCCGTTATATTTCCGGATGGCAATGTTATGAGCTTCTTAGCCAAGCGCATACTATCTATATTCATGTTTTCGTCCAACCGAGTCATCAATCACATGATTTGTTGCTATCCAACGATTGGAATTTTCTCAACAAATGTAAACACGCTGCTTTGTTTATGAAAGTTTTAAACATACCCGTGTGGCAAGCTGAACAAAATGACCAATCGTGATGTTAGATATTTCAAAAGCTGTGAACACTTTTCAGTATGCGAATTACCTTGAGCACTCTTTGCAATGTGACCAATGACCCCGAGCACATGAAAAGGTAATAAATTATAAATTATCATCCCCATCATTGCGCAGTCACAGATAAGAGACGTAAAAAAGTAGGAAACGCATTCACTCAATAGATGGAACGAATATGACATCACTCAGCTCTTTCTTAATGTTTGTAGAGAGCCATTCTCGTGATTAGTTCTCACTAAATTCTTTCAAACTATAGATAGTATGCGTTTGGCTAAGAAACTCACAACGTTGCCATCCGGGAGTATAACGGACCAACACACAAAACTATGTGTAACCTTGAACTTTTATAGTCTGGATAATACAGTTAAGTGAGAATTACTCATAAACATGGATGGCAAAAAAAACAGTAACAACGACACGAGTGAAGTGAACTTCATTCTATCTATAGAAAGAACGATTTTGACGTTACTCAACTCTTTGTTATTATTTTTAGAAAGCCATTTTGATTATTAGTTCTCATTAAATGATATCATCAATATATTAAAAACGTTCACATTTACACATAAGTTTTGTGTATTGGCACGTAAAATCCAGCTGTGAGCATTTTACCCAAACGCATAGCATTAGTAATCTATTCAATTTACCATTTATTTAATTTTTCAATTTTCCTATATTTCCCAGGTTTGAGATATTTTTTTTTACCAAGATGAGGGCCATTTTAAATCGATCGATAAATTGTTAAGGACGAGTTTTCTGGCCAAAATTTTACTTCAGCAATATGCGACTATGCAGACATGATTTAGATGAATATGATAAAATAAGTTTAAGTCATAAACACACCCAGTCCTGTTACAGCAATAACACACATTACCCCACATGACTCGGGTGTAAATGAATACCTGCATAAACACACCCTGTCCTGTTACAGCAATAACACACATTACCCCACATGACTCAGGTGTAAATGAATACCTGGCCAAAATTTTAAAAAGACTACGTGTTTTGTTGGGTCTTTTTTTTTTTTTTTTTTTTTTTTTTTTTTTTTTTTTTTTTTTTTTTTTGTTTGTTTGTCCGTGAAAACAATCATATTTTTTTTTAATCAGGCTAATTCTTTTTGGAATTATTTTTTTCTTCTTTTATATTGACGCGATGAGTTTAGTTAAAATAATTCACAACATCTGTCAGCCGGGTATAACGTTCCAACGCACAACACAACGTGTAACCTTAAACGTTTTTATAGTCTGATTAATACAATTTAGTGAAAACTACCCATAAAAATGGCTGGCTATAAACAATACCTTAAAGCTGAGTGACGTCTATTTCGTTTCTATCTATAGATAGTACACGTTTGGCTAATAAGATCACAACATTGCCATCCGGAAGTATAACGGACCAAGACACAAAACTGTGTGTAAACATGAACGTTTATAGTCTGGTTAATACAGTTTAGTGAGAATTACTCATAAACGCGGATGGAAAGAAACAATAACAAAGACCCGAAAGACGTCAACTTCGAACTATTTATAGTGCAATATCCACTAAACGTGCTCAAACCGCTTTACATGAGGCCACTACCCAACAGCAACACTTGAAGGTAGGACGAGATGTGACGCCTTTTATGCGATAAATAACAATGTGAAATTGAATGTAAGCTTCAATTTATTATACGAAAACAGATAAAATGGACGTAAATATTTTCGTATATTAAATTGAATCTTAACTTCAATGTCACGTTATTATTTATTTCTTCGAGCTTCGAGCAGCAACATTTAAATCGCCTACTTTTGTGCGGAATGACAATTTTTCTGACAGAGATAAAGCTGTTTACGACCAGGTTACACAAGAGCACGGTGGGAGAATAATAATATTATGAGTGAAGAGTCTTTTCCAAGGACCCAACTTTGCGCCGCTTAGATAGAGTGTGACTCCAACCCAAGACTTTCCTATCCAGAGGCGAATATCATACTACAAGTAGAGATAGAATGCGCTTGGCCAAGGAGTTCACAACATTGCCATCCGGAAGTATAACGGACCAACACACAAACTCTGTGTAACCATGAACTTTTATAGTCTGGTTAATACAGTTTAGTGAGAACAACTCACAAACGCGGATGACAAAAACAATAACAAAGGCCTGAGTGACGTCATCTGATCTGCATACTATCTATAGCCGCACATAGAAGCATTCGAAAGCAATCACCTCTTATTTTCGGGGGAGGGGTTGGGGGGGGGGGGGTGGTTAGAGTAAGTAGACTTGGCCACAGTTTCTTAAAGGCAAAAACAAAAGCAAAATTCTCACGTTTCCAGAGTATTCTAAGTTTTAAGCACTTTCCGGGATCTGGTTCGCTTCTCCGATATATTATATTTTAATAATGTATAGAGCGACGTACACTTTTTGACAGGTCTGATAACGCTGCTTACGTTACAGGCCAGGTTACACATACAGACCTGTCCACTTGAAATGTTAAAAATTCGAAATTTTTAGGAGATAAAAATTGCAGTCGCTGTAGTTAACTCTAAAATTCAACAGTTTACCCTCAGTAGAAATAAATAACACGTCAAAATCTTTAAACTTATATAGTCTGGCATCGACTTTCATTTTCAATAAGTTTTAATGACTTAGAGATGATCATGAAGTTCTGACATTGGAGCTAAAATTTCGTTATTCTACGAATGTTTCGTAATAGTGGGCAGCTCTGCACATGAACACCAGGAAACGGGGGGGGGGGGGGTGAGAGAGAGAGAGTGAGAGAGAGAGAGAATATGAGTAGAGTCTTTTCTAAGGACTCAATTATGCGCTGCTTAGAGCGTGACTCAAACCCAAGACTTCCCTATACAAAGGCGAGTGTCATACCACATTATAGATAGAATGAAGCTGACGTCACTCAGGTCTTTGTTATCGTTTTTTTTTTTTTTTTTTTTTTTTTTTTTTTTTTTTTTTTTTTTGTTGTTATCCACGTTTATGAGTAATTCTCATTAAACACAAACGTTTAAGGTTACGCGTAGTTTTGCGTGTTGGTCCGTTATACTTCCGGAGGCAATGTTGTGAGTTTCTTAGTAGAAGTATAACGGACCAACACACAAAACTGTGTGTATCCATTAACGTTTATAGTCGGGTTAATACAGTTCAGTGAGCATTACTCATAGACGCGGATGGCAAAAAACAATAACAAAGACCTGAGTGACGTCAGCTTCGAACTATCTATAACGGACCAACACACAAAACTATGTGTCACCTTGAACGTTTATAGTCTGGTTAATACAGTTTAGTGAGAACTACTCATAAGTGCGGGTGGCAAAAAGCAATAACAAAGACCTGAGTGACGTCAACTTGGTTCTATCTATATTTCTTCTGTTGTGTCTAGCACTGTACCATACACACACCTATTCCGACTTTTAGATCACACTAGAACCTATATCAACCTTTTCACTTTCAGAATTTGAATCACTATTCAAATCACACGGTCTTATCACATTTAACTTTCTTTTATTTTTATATTTAAAAAAAAAAATTAAAAAATAAAACAAAACAAAACATTAAAAAAAAAAACAATAACAAAAAAGAAAAGCTACATTAAGAAAAGTTAATATGATTTTCTTTTTTTTTTTCTCAAACTTTAAGTTGACTTTTTTTTTTAAAACAAAAACAAACAAAAAACAAAAAAAACATGAGCTTTTAAATAGCACGATATCCACTAATTGTGCTCAAAGCGCTTTAGAAGAGGTCCCTGACAAACAGCAACACGTAACGACATGTAGAACGAGACATGACGCCTGTAAGGCGATATTACACTTTTTTTTGTTTTAGAAAATGCAATCACATTGTTTTCATATATTATTATTATAATAATCTTATCAAAACTCCATCCGAATCTATAGATACCACAATATTTCTGTTTTCCTTTTTATAAGGTTATTTTAAAATCCACTCACATTCAAGTATGTAGGTAAAAAACTTTAGGTCTATCATCAGAATAATGCAATATAAAAAGTAATCCTTTGACTTTTGATCGAATTAGAAATACGAGTTGTTCGCTGCTTGCTTGCCCGCGGCCCGCTATGCGGTGAGCATCTTTACAAAAACACGGTATGCACGTGCACTGTGATAATAGAAAAGAGGAAATCAGTGGTGAGGGTTTTCGTGTGTCATCAATAAAGGCAAAGAATTGTCACACACACACGCACACGCACACACACACACACACACACACACACACACACACACACAGCAACCCCTCACATAATGTTACTACCTACAGACCGTGGTCGAATTGATACCTGGTTCGGAGTCCGATTTTTGTCACCAATATAATAACAACAAACAAAAAAACAAAACAAAAACCCGAAAATACAGTGAGTGAGTGAGTGAGTGAGTGAGTACCGACCATGCATTCGCGTCCCCCACTCGATTTTTCCCGTCCCCCTTACTTACCCCCCCCCCCCCCCCCACCTCTCTCTCTCTCTCTCTCTCTCTCTCTCTCTCTCTCTCTCTCTCTCTCTCTCTCCTGTCTGTCTGTCTGTCCCTCTCTTCTCCCGCCCCCCCCCCCTCACTCTCTTTCTCCTTTTTTTTTTCGAATTCCTGAAATCACTCATCGTTTTTCGATACTGTCGCTCGCGCAAGACTCAAAAACTGACTTCCACTCTTGAGATTTAATCAGTATTTTACTCATTCGTGCCTTTGTGAGTGAGTAAGGGAGTGAGGGGGATCGGAGGTGGGGGGGGGGGGCGGTAGAGTGAGTGAATGTGGATGAGAGAGAGAGGGAGAGAGAGAGAGAGAGAGAGAGGGGGGGGGGGGGGGGGGGTATGACGGTGGAATAATAAAAATAGAAAGAACTGGTTTAGAGGATAGCAAAAGAATGATTAGACGATGAAAGAAAAGGAGGAGGAGGAGGAGGAGGAGGAGGAGGAGGAGGAGGAGGGAGGGAGAAGAGAGAAAAAGGAAGGGGCGTGGGGGGGGGGGATGGGGAGACAGAGAGCGGGGGGGGGGGGGCGGGTAAAAGAGGGAGTGGGGTTGCGGGGGTTGAAGTGTGAGTATGTGAGTGAGTGAATGAGACATGAGGTACACACGAACGATGCGATACGGTGCCGGCACCACCGGGTCGATAACGCCCAGTGTTAAGAGAGGGGTCATCTCCGATTCTAAAGGAGAAGCGTCAAAGGGACCGCTACCGTTCTTCTTTTCTTGATTGACACCTATGGTGGGCGTGGTTTCTTTCCATTTCGGCCAATGGCGGAGGAACCCTACTTGACTCAATACTGTTTATGAATAATTCAGAAAAATGTTGTTGGATGATGACGATTTGTGACGACGTGATCAAATGATTAAAACTTTTGAAATAATCATAGAAGAAGAAAGAATGTCACAACCAGATGGTTTTCAATTGGAAAGTGTGTCAAATTATGATAGATGGAGGGCAAGGAATTGATTTTAGATCAACGTATTCTGGTCTCATTTGCTGTTTGCTTTGTTTTGTTTTGTTTGTTTTGTTGTACTTTTCGGCTAATTTTGTTGTTGTGTTGTTTAGTTTGTTTTTGTTTGTTTGTTTTGTTTGTATTTTTTTTTTTTTTTTTTTTTTTTTTGCAGTCTCTCGTTATCAGGTAAAATTGGAATATGATGTAATATGGAATGCGGTCACACTATTTTATGTCTTATTTTTAGCCAGCCAAAGAGATAGATATTCAATAGATACTTATTGAAAGGAACATAACCACGCCCCTAGGACAGTCGTCTAAAATGTAAACAATGGCAATTAGAGCTAAACTAAGCGAGCTTGCACGTTATTACCATCGATGGTATGCATGCCTTTAGAAATAATATCTATTCGTTTTATGATCCAGATCAATCGTAACATGGCATAAATTATGTGTAACCTTTAACGTTCATTGTTTGATTGAGCGAATTTAGTGAGAACTAATCACACAACAATCTGTCGAAAAAGAAAATACAAAGAACAGAGTGATGTCAACTCCCTTCATTCTATTGTTTGTAATCAGCCAACACTAGATAGTTCGAAGATGACGTCACTCATGTCTTTGTTATTGTTTTTTGCCTTCCGCGTTTATGAGTAATGCTCCCTGAACTGTATTAACCCAACTATACAGCTTTGTGTGTTGGTCCGTTATACTTCCGGATGGCAATGTTATGAGCTTCTTAGCCAAGCTATCTATATGCGGCTATGTGCTCTTGTGGTATGACACTCGCTTTCGGATCGGCAGGTTCTGGGTTCAAGCCTCGCTCGGCACATAGTTGAGTCCTTGAAGAAGGCTCTTAACTCACATTCTCTCATCGTACTCGGGTGTAAAATGAGTACCTGACTGTTAACAGCGTTATCTCTGTCGGAAAAAAAATGTAATATCGCCTAACAGGTGTCATGTCTCGTCGCGTCCTACATGTTAAGTGTTGCTGTTGGTCAGTGATCCCCTGTAAAGCGCTTTGAGCATGTTTAGTGGATATTGCGCTATTTTAAAGCTCAAATTTCTTTGTGTATATTTGTCCGAATGGCTTGAGTGTCTGTCACAAATCCCTCATTTTGATTGGTCAAAAAAAATCTACTGGTTAATCCTCGGCACAAGGTCTCTGATAGACTACAAGCGACGTGTACTTATTTGCAGGTCTGATAACCCAATTCCTTATGGGCTCATTGTTGTAATGGAAATCTTTAAAAAATGACCCAAAATATTGTAAATTACAACAGTGTTAAACTATGCCCATAAGGATGCTCTGATGTCAGACCTGCATATATGTAAACGTGGACGGAAAGCAGTTCAATCGTAGCCTGCGCAGCTATGTGGTCTTGTGGTATGACACTCGCTTTCTGATATGAAGGTCCAGGGTTCGAACCTCTCTCGACGCATAGTTGAGTCATCGGAAAAGACTCTTTACTCACATTCTCTCACCCGGTCGCCAACAGCGTTGTCTCTGTCGGAAAAAAATTGTAATATCGCCTAATAGGCGTCATGTCTCGTTCTACATGTTACGTGTTTCTGTTGGTCAGGGATCCTTTGTAAAGCGCTTTGAGCACATTTAGTGGATATTGCGCTATATTAAATGTCTTTTTTTTTTTTAGTCTGATACATTTTTTATGTTACAGCCAGGAATCTTTTTTTTAATTTCAAATATCGATCTTTAAACCCTCTCCTCACAACACGAAGAAAACCGTTGCTGTAACCAGCATAATAAATTTATTTCTAAAATTTGAGATCATATTTACATCATCAGAACATTTGAAGACACTTTGTTGTAATGCTGGTCACTGCATAGGTGTGGGTAATCGGTCCTGGTATATAACAAAATCGAATCCAAAAGCATAAAATTACGGAGTATCCCAATGTTCCGTTTTAGGCCCTCTCCTTTATATATAGTATGCGCTTGGCTAAGAAGCTCATAACATTGCCATCCGGAAGTATAACGGACCAACACACAAAACTGTGTGTATCCATAAACGTTTATAGTCAGGTTAATACAGTTCAGTGAGAATTACTCATAAACGCGGATGGCAAAAAAATAAAAAACAATAACAAAGACCAGAGTGACGTCATCTTCGAACTATCTATACTCTCTACACACAAACGTTGAGAGTAATAATCAGAATTGATGATTAATGTCCATCATAGATAACCAAAAAGGCATTTGGTTGGTTCAAACTTGTTTTATTTATAACTTGTTAGTTTCATTCAAACCTCACAATGATGGACATCTAAATGGTTGGTTCGAACTTGTTTTATTTATAACTTGTTAGTTTCATTCAAACCTCACAATGATGGACATCTAGAGAATATAGAATAATAAAGGTATTACATACATGATAAATAACCTTCTAATCATGAGATCGGCCATTATATATACGCTGACGACGCCCAGTAACATAGCTTTGTCCATCCTTTTGAAATAAATATGTTAATTTAAAAAAATATGGAAATGTGTATGGAAGATGTAAAATATTATGAATGACGATAAATATGCTCAAAATCAACAAAGAAATAATGAAAGTTCTCTTTTGTGGTAAAAAATGATGGTTAAAACGATGGTTCATAAAATGAAAATTAGTCAACCGGGTGTGTACGAGTAGTTGTACCGTTCATCACACAGAGAGAATTTCCCTGTATTCCCTGTTAGTGTCTATCGCGGCAGACAATCGGTTGTCATTGCCATTGGTTAACGGCAACGATGTGACTGAAAAGGCAATCAATGTTGTCAAAAAGATAAATTCGTTGGATGCCGTGTATCTTTCTGATACCGTATGGCAAAAATAAAAATCAATCAACAAAAGACAGTAGTGAATTTCTACATTCAAGCTAAATTTTTGCCGAGTTGCCACGCAAGAAATGCTAACGAAAGAGTGAAAATGGAAAGGCTTCGTATGGGAACAAAACAGAGACAGTGGTCTTGTGGTATGACACTCGCTTTCGGATATGAAGGTCCAAGGTTCGAACCTCTCTCGGCACATTGTTGAGTCATTGGAAAAGACTCTTTACTCACATTCTCTCACCTGGTCGTCAACAGCGTTGTCTCTGTCG
>NC_088367.1:42742834-42770334 GCF_034508935.2 Berghia stephanieae
CCGCCACAGAGTCAGATGTCTGGGCAAGCACAACAATCCCCCTTGCGTTCCTGGCAAAGCTCCTTTCAGTCAACAGAATGTTCTCAGACTTCCATGGGATCCCAAAGATCATGAGACTTGTTCACACTTCTTTGGCAAGAGCGCTCCTGGACCCAGCAAATCTTATATTCAGTGAAATAAATTCTGAATGTACAGCCGGAGTCATGTTATTTTTCATTAAAATTCGTTCATGAAGTATTTACATATCTCTGTTTTAAGTTTCTGTATTATTTGTTTGCTATTTTTATCTGTGTATGTATGCATGCATGCACGTGCCGTTGTGTGTGGGTATCTGTGTGTAAAATGTGTGTGTCCCATGTGTGACACTATACAAATGTAACACTTTATTATCTTTGAAATATTATTATAGTACCAACCTGAGAGTAATGATGAGCTTTTCTTCTGCTGATTTTTGTTTTTGTTTTTAAGGGTTTTACGGCGCTTGCAACACATTAAGTCATATCAGCGCCAGTAAAAAGGAAGAAAATGGGATAGTATAAAGTTCTAGAATTACAATAAAGCATCCAAGAAAAGGGAAGACAAAGGGGAATTGGTTCAAATAAGAAAACAGGTGTAGATTCCAAAAGCACACTATCAAAGTACTTAGTTTGAGATCACTAAAAGTCTCATCCAGACACAAGCACAATATCCCGCTAAGAGGAACACACTCAAATGTTTTACAAATCATATATAATATAAAGAAAGCATAATACAGTGCATAACAGAGAGATGATATACAATGAAAAAAATATCATCTCCAAAACTAACTATACATTCGACTGTTTCTCTCTCAGCCAGGGCATCTGGCCAGGACCAGGACAAAACCAAGTAATCTCATTCCAAGACAAAGACAGAAAGCATGTTGGAAAACAGATATAAGGGGATAGAAGACACAGTATGTACCCCCCTGCCCACTATGGGATTTTCTTCTGCTGAGATTGATTTCCCCCTATTTAACTGATCTGGCTTTAGACGTCCCAGCACAAGTGACTTCAACGCATTGTAAGTACTGTACGACATCCTCGTGTATAATTCTCAAGAAGATGACGGAATGTACGCTGGAACTCTCCTCGTGATCCTCTGAGAAGGAAATGTTCTCGGCACCATATGCTGTGTCTCTTTCGTTTTTTTCTCCTTCGTAACAAAAGCAAAATCAGTACATCTTCTTCGTCGGAAGAATAGGATTCAATAGTCGTAACGTCACTTCCTTCCTAATGACGCATGGTAACTTAGCAACACTGGCTCTAAACTATCGGAACAATGGCGGACGCCCGTATGAAATATTTCTCCGGCGAGCATAAAGGGTATCCAGAGGAGAAAAAAAACCCATAAATTTGATAATGTTTTGACTTTTACACATTCTGATCACAAGGCATATGAAAAGTTCTAGCCAGCATGAAAAATAAAAAGTAATGATTTTCTTTGTTTAGAACCAAGATGGCCGCCGTTGCCAGGCGGCGTGACATCAGACTATTGAATCGTATTCATCTTTGGAGAAAATAAAACAAAATCCCTCTTTCTCTGGAAATATGAAAGATGGAGCATGATAGTGTGAAGTTATTTAGCCCAGGGTATGAAACGTGTAGTGTGTAGCATGTAGCATGTTCCCTGTAGCATGTAGCGTGTAGTTCTATGGCCCGTCAGCCTTAGATAGTATGTGCTTGGCTAAGAATCTCATAACATTGCCATCCGGAAGTATAACGGACCAACACACAAAACTGTGTGTATCCATGAACGTTTATAGTGGGGTTAAAACAGTTCAGTGAGCATTACTCATAAACGCGGATGGCAAACATCAATAACAAAGACCTGAGTGACGTCATCTTCGAACTATCTATATCCGGCTGGTGGATGTTATGGGTCTTGTTTGTTTTTTTTTTTGGTTTGTTTGTTTGTTTGTTTTATTTTGTTGTTGTTTTTTTGTATTGTTTTGTTTGTTGTTGTTGTTGTTGTTTGTTTTTTTTTTTGTTCTTTTTGTTTTGTTTTTTTTTTTTTGTTTTTTTTTTTTTTAAACGCATAGTACCAGTAAACGTCCAAGGTTACACATGCTGGTGGACATTATGGTTCTTGTTTGTTTTGGGGTTTTATTTTGGGTTTCTTTCTGTTTGTATTGTTTTGTTTGTTTTGTTTTGTTTTTATTTTTGGATAAACGCATAGTACCAGTAAACGTCCAAGGTTACACATGCTGGTGGATATTATGGGTCTTGTTTGTTTTGTTTTATTTTTGTTTTTTGTTGTTGTTTTTTTTTTTTTTTTTTTTGGGGGTGGGGTTCCATGTGGTGTATTTGTTTGTTTGTTTTGTTTTTTTTGTTTTTTGGTAAACTTTATTTCGTTTGTTTACTTTTTTTGGGGGAGTTGTTTTGGTATGTTATGTCGCTGGTCGATGTTTGCTTTGTTTTGGATAAAACGTATAACATATAAACGCATAGGTTACAACGATAGTTTAGAGTTATGTACGATTGTACTGCGGTGTTAAATGCCTTTGATAAAAATAATACAAATATACATAGATACAAACTTTTAAATAATATATCATTGTAAACATTTAAACCAATACATAGAAATGAACTTATAAGACAACATGCTCTTCAATTTCACTTCCAATTTCGCTTAGTTTGTTTTGATGTTATGCAGTGATCAGTGAGTCCTGACTTGACTGTCCCAGTCCCGGCCAGAGAAAGTGCATGAACTCAATCAATTAAGACTGCGAAAAACAGTCTGAAGTCTATTCGGCAACACAAACAAGAAGAGAGAAAAAATCTCTATTCGC
Organism: Berghia stephanieae; assembly: GCF_034508935.2. NCBI lineage: Eukaryota > Metazoa > Mollusca > Gastropoda > Nudibranchia > Aeolidiidae > Berghia > Berghia stephanieae. The sequence continues at coordinate 42,745,644 of NC_088367.1, forward strand.
AGACGGGCTGCTTTCAATTTTTTTTTTGTGTGTTTTTTTTTTTTGTTTTTTGTTTTTTTTTTTTAATTTTTTTTTTTTGTTTTGTTTTTTTTTGTTTCTTTTTTTTTATTTGTTCTTTATTTTTGTTTGTTTATTTATTTATTTTTGTTTGGTTTGTTTTGGGTTTGTTTGTTGTTGTTTTGTTGTGTTTTTTTTTTTTTTGTTGTTTTTTTTTTGTTTTGTTTTGTTTGTTTTTTTGTTTTTTTTTTTTTTGGGGGGGGGTTGCTTGTTTGTTTTTTGTTTGTTCTTTTGTGGGGTTTTTTTTTTGGGCGCGGTGGGGGGGGGGGGGATTTGTTTGTTTGTTTGTTTCCTTTTTTTTAGTAAAACTATTGTTTACTACATCACGCAAGTCACACTCGTGTTGGTTGCACTACAAGAAGACGGGAAGAAAATGAGAGGAATATTTTGTCTTCTTCTTCTAGGTTCCATGCCTGGTCCAGGCTTCGGATACTGCATGAATTATCTCTCTCCATTCCTCCCTGTCTCTTGCTTTTTCAAACAGCTCTTGGATAGTTAGGTTGGTGAAGCCCTTCAGTTGGTCTACGAGTGTTTTTCTTTGCTCCCCCGGGCGCGTTTACCAGGTATTTTTCCACAACTTGCCAGGTATTCATTCTTATCTTTCCTTACTATGTGTCCGAAAAAGGATAGTTGTCGATCCGCTATTAAGGGCATTAGTTTCCTTTGTTGGTATGTTTGTTTTAGCACTTCTTCGTTCGTTTTGTGTGCAGTATACGATATTCTCTGCATCCTTCTCAAGCACCACATTTCAAAAGCTTCAATGTTCTTTTGTGTTTCTGCATTTGTAGTCCAGCTTTCGCATCCGTATAACAAGATTGGCCACACGTAGCACTTCAAGACTCGGAATCTAATCCCGAACGACATCTGTTTGTTTTTCAAAATGTTTCCAGGTCCATGAAGGCCTGTTTGGCTTGAGTTATTCTTGCTCGTATGTCTCGGTTACATCTTCCATCTGTTGTCACTATTGAACCTAGGTATTTAAAACTTTCTACGTTGGTAAGTTGCTCGCCGTGAATCGTTATATTGCAGGTGTTGTTGTTTTCGGGGTTTTTCTGTATTACCATGCATTCCGTTTTGGTGATATTCACTTCCATTCCCTTGGCTTCACTATCTACTACCACTTTGTCAACAATCTTTTGAATATTTTGTCAGGACCACTAAAATACAATGAGAATAACAGAGAACTGAATGGAATTACACCATTAACATCTCAAGATAGAATAGATGATAAGGAATTACACACATAGTGTGTTACTAAACCACCCGACCCGCCGCTTCTCTGGGTTCACTTTAGTTCTATAGATAGTTCGAAGATGACGTCACTCAGGCCTTTGTTATTGTTTTTGCCATCCGCGTTTGTGAGTTGTTCTCACTAAACTGTATTAACCAGACTATAAAAGTTCATGGTTACACAGAGTTTGTGTGTTGGTCCGTTATACTTCCGGATGGCAATGTTGTGAACTCCTTGGCCAAGCGCATTCTATCTATAGATAGTATGCACTTGGCTAAGAAGCTCACAGCAGTGCCATCCGGAATTATAACGGACCAACACACAAAACCCTGTGTAACCTTGAACGTGTACAGTCTGGTTAATACAGTTTAGTGAGAATTACTCATAAACGTGGATGGCAATAACAAAAAAAAAGCAATAACAAAGACCTGAGTGACGTCAACTTCATACTATATAAATATATAAAACATTAACATCATCCAGATCATAATCCAACGAAGTCTCGCTTGAATAGGCTTCATCAGTCGTGACGTCACTTCCCTCGTAATGACGGACTGTATCTTAGTAACTGGTTCTAAACTATCGGAACAATGGCGGACGCCCTTATGAAATACTTCTCCGACGAGCATAAAAGTTTATCCAGAGGAGAAAAACATTATATAAATCTGATCATGTTTTGACTTTTATACATTCTGATCGCATGACATGTGAAAAAGTTCTAGCCAGTATGAAGAATAAAAAGTATTGATTTTCTTTGTTTAGACCCGAGCTACTCGTTGCTGGGCGGACATGACATCAGACTATTGAATCCTATTAGTGAATGCTTCTTGTGAATGCATGCAGAAGTCAGCAAGCAAGGTAACACGTGGTTTTGTTGCAATGAAGGATTCGACTAAAGGCGTCTTATTAAAAATGTGAGTTTTTATATAGCGCGATATCCATTACACGTGCTCAAAGCGCTTTACAAATGGTCCCTGACCAACAGCAACACGTAGCATGTAGAACGAGACATGACGCCTGTTAGGCGATATTACAATTGGGGGGGGGGGAACAGAGACAACGCAAATAATGATCAGGTACTCATTTTACACCTGAGTACGGTGAGAGAGCGTGAGAAAAGAGCATTTTCCAAGGACTCAACTATGCGACGAGCGAAGCTGGAACCCAGGACCTTCCGATCCGACAGCGAGTGTCATAACACTAGACCATATAGCCGCATAATGTAAATATGAAGACAATATCAGAGAACATAAAGATTAGTAAATAATAAAACTGCTTATCAAATTGACAAATAAGATAACTTTTAAAAAGACTTGTATTTTTTTTTTTTAAGTATGAATTTAAATGTTAAATTGTCGTACTTTTTATAGTTCAAGGCTTACAAAATATTTGTTTTTGTTTTGTTTTTGTTTTTAAGAAAGAAGGGAGATCGCTCTTTAAGCGTCTAGTGCAATATACGATAGTCTATAGTCTATAGTGATATCAGTGACTGTTTAGTTTATTTACGGAGAAATATAGGCTATTAGAAACATGCACTTATCTATTTTAACTCTCTCCATACCAGCCATTTTTAGAATTTCCCCCTAAAATTTACACCGACCCAACACAAAAATAGACTATTCTTACTCAAACAAAAAAGTAACAAGTGCATTTTATACAGAATGTTGTTCAACACAATGATGTCTACAACACAGTGTTTAGTATTTATAGCTGTCATCAAAGCATTTCTTTACATTTTGTGATGTACAAGAGAAATTAGAATAAGAAAACTGTCGTTTGTATCGTAACGAATGTGACGATTTTCCTATAGTTGGTAAGGAGAGGGTTAATTATTATACAACTGTATTGTGGAAATTAACAGAGATCGAGACGAATCTTTTGAGCCACCAACTTTGGTCGGTCCTGTAGATGTTAAGATCTTAACAACGCCACTACCACATCATCTCATTCATCTGTGGTGTTTCATTCATCCTGTTTTGTTGATAAAGGGGAAACCCAAAACGTTCATTTGATCTGTTTTTGTAATTAAATTGAAGCTTACATTCAACTTCACGTTATTATTTATTTCTTCGAGCTTCGAGCAGCAACATTTACACTAAGTCCTATCTATAAAAATATAAAATAAAAAGTACGAAATAAAATTCTTCATCTTAACTTAACAGCAAATTTGGGCGTTGCTTGTTTTGACTTATCTGTATTTGAATATGTTTGTGTGAATGTGTTTGTTTGTTTTTTTTTTTTTTTGCCAGTGTACGACAGACACGGCCAAATTCACAATATTATATAAACAATTATATCAACCCAGCCCATCGTTCAAATAAAAATGTCAACGAATTCATTGGTCACAGATCGTAAGTCTTCCATATTATAACATTGCCGGCTTTATGGTGTGTCGTTGAATTAATTACAAATGTACACATGAAGGATCATCGGTTTGTATCACACTTACTTTCTACCCCCACATCATCATCACTGCCATGACTGCAACCTTCACCACCAAATCATCATCATTACCATTACTATTACAACCACCACCACCACCACCACCACATCATCACTAGTACAACGTCTGCAACCACCACAACCGCATCATTTTTTTTTTTCGATGACTACTATGTTACTAGTGTGCATCTGTGTGAGTGTGTCGATGTCAATATTGTATTGTTATAAATGTGTAACCAAATGACAAATTGACACTTTTTAGGACAATAAAGATTTGTTATTATTATTATTATGATTATGATTATTATTATTATTATTATTATTATTATTATTATTATTATTATTATTATTATTATTATTATTATTATTATTATTATTATTATTATTAGCACTACCAATACGATAACAACCACCACCATCACCACATCATCATAAATACAAACACTACTACTACAACCACCACCACATTAGCACTAACATTGCTACTACAACTACAACACCCACAACTACATCATCATTGCCACCACTACTACTACAGCCAGCACGACCACATCACGGACCATGATGATGATGATAATAATAATAATAATAATAATAATAATAATAATAATAATAATAATAATAATATATAATAATAATAATAATAATAATAATAATGATAATAATAATGATAATAATAGTAATAATAATAATAATAATAATAATAATAATAATAATAATAATAATAATAATAATAATAATAATAATAATAATAATAATAATAATAATAATAATAACAACAACAATAATAATAATAACAACAATAATGATAATAAATCTTTATTGTCCACAAAATGGAAAACTTTCCGTGGATTACATTATCATTATCTGTCTGTAGCGGTCAAACTATTTACACCGGGTAAACAAAACTAGACCAGATCTTATGTACCCGTTATGGTAACGAGCCCGAGACCGCAGACCATCTTAGTTGAACAGAGCACTGTGACGAAGATTCCGGGTGGGTTTGCGAAGGTGTAAAACTAATAAATAATGGTACCCAAATGAGTCAATACAATGGAGATTAAGATAAAGGGAGTAAATCTGACTCATGAATTAACAACACAAAATAGACGACGTTTCGACCCTTGGCCTGTATCAAGTAAACACAAAATACATATTTATAATATATTTATATTAGATTTGTGTTTACTTGAGAAAGGCCAAAGGTCGAAACGTCGTTTATTTTGTCTTGTTAATTCATGAGTCAGATTTACTCCCTTTATCTTAATTAATCTCCATTTGCGAAGGTGCACGAGTGCGGTACAGCACTTGCTGATTGGGCCGATCGTTATAACATAGTAGTAGTGTGAGTACTATACGATTCAATAGTCTGATGTCACGCCGCCAGGCAACGGCGGCCATCTTGGTTCTAAACCAAAAAAAATTATTACTTTTTATTTTTCATGCTGGCGAGAACTTTTCCTATGTCTTGTGACCAGAATGTATAAAAGTCAAAACATGATCAAATTTATGTTTTTTTTTTCCTTTGGATACGCTTTATGCTCGCCGGAGAAATATTTCATACGGGCGTCCGCCATTGTTCCGATAGTTTAGAGCCAGTGTTGCTAAGTTACCATGCGTCATTAGGAAGGAAGTGACGTTACGGCTATTGAATCCCATTAGAAGCTGCCGCCTTTTCCAGATAAAGTCGTTTAACTTAAACTTGAAACATTTACATTAGGGCTGAAAGTTTACTCTCCGAGAACTTTTAGAGAACGGGATTCATTGACAGTGCCAGGCTAAGAAATGATAAGATAAGATAAGATATACTTCATTCATTAAAAAAAAATGGAAATTCGTTTACAGACGTGGCATGCATGAAAATGTATAAACACAAAGTTGAGAATCTATGGCGACAATGTGTACATATATAATATATGTAAATGCACAAAAGTGTAAAAATATACAACCAAGAACCAATAGCAACACTTTATATATTAATTTGATAATGTGAGATAGGCCATACCTCTGGTCTTTAGCCCGAACTTGTGTGTGTATATTTAAAAGTTAGTATTTAATTTAAATCACATAGTAGTGTGATCACTATTAGAAGCTGCTGTCTTTTCCAGATAAAGTCGTTGTACTTGAACTAGAAACATTTACATCAGGGCTGAAAATTTCCTCTCCGAGAACTTTTTTTTAATTTTAGAAATTGAGCTTTATATAGGGCAATATCCACTAAATGTGCTCAAAGCGCTTTACAAGGGGTCCCTGGTCAACAGCAACATTTAACATGTAGGACGGGACATGACGCCTGTTAGGCGATATTACAATTTTTCGGACAAAGACAACGCTGTTAACGGCCAGGTACTCATTTTACACTTGAGTACGGTGAGAGAATGTGAGTAAAAAGCCTTTTACAAGCACTAAACTATGCGCCGAGTGCGATGCTCGAACCCAGGACCTTCCGATCCGAAAGCGAGTGTCATACTCATACCACTAGACCACATAGCCGCACTTTTAGAGAACGGGATTCATTGCCAGGGTTTGAAGTTTCTGTATTAAAAATTGGCCGTTTTGTGAAAGAAAACATAGGCCTGGAGTGCAAAGTCATCCCAGGGACTGAAATAGGATTTAAGGGTAAAATTCTTATGTTTTCCCTTGTTGTAGCATCATAATACGATTCAATAGTCTGATGTCACGCCTCCCGGCAACGGCGGCCATCTTGGTTCTAAACAAAGAAAATCATTCCTTTTTATTTTTCATGCTGGCTAGAACTTTTCATATGTCTTGTGATCAGAATGTGTAAAAGTCAAAACATGATCAAATGTATGTGGGTTTTTTTTTCCTCTGGATACCCTTTATGCTCGCTGGAGAAATATTCAAATGGGCGTCCGCCATTGTTCCGGTAGTTTAGAGCCGGTGTTACTAAGTTACCATACGTCATTAGGAAGGAAGTGACGTTACGACTGTTGAAGAGCATTAATCAAGGGTTTTTATAGAATGACATATTCAACTAGTAAATGAAGGATAAAATAAGAGTAGTTTTTTTTGTTGTTTTTTTTGGTGACGAAATCAACTTAATTATTAAGTTGTTGTATGCTAAAAACACGCCAGAATAGTAGAACATAAGCTGCCTTATAATAATAATAACAACAATAACAACAACAACAACAATAATAATAATAATAATAATAATAATAATAATAATAATAATAATAATAATAATAATAATAATAATAATAATAATAATAATGAAATTTATTTATATTGCGCCCAATTCTCTATACAATAAAGCTCTAGGCGCATAACAATAACATCAATCCATTCCAATTTATGTGACAATAATATGCTTGGATTGGTAATGGCTTTAGTTTTGTGAAATATCATCATTAAAGATTAGAAGATTTAAGAACAATAAGGTTAACTTATTTGGAATATTCTTTTTAAGGAAGTGTGAAGAAAAATTGTTCTTTTTTTTAGGTCAGAAAATAAAAGACTTTTTATACATCGGTAGGCCTGATAACATTGTGAAGTTAAGAGAAATGGATTTTTTTTAAAAATTAGGTTTCGTTATAGATAGTTCGAAGATGACGTCAATCCGGTCTTTGTTATTGTTTTTTGCCATCCGCGTTTATGAGTAATGCTCACTGAACTGTATTAACCCGACTATTAACGTTCATGGATACACACAGTTTTGTGTGTTGGTCGTTATACTTCCGGATGGCAATGTTATGAGCGACGTGTACGTATTTGCGGGTCTGATAACCCATTAGGTTTTATAGATAGTAAGCGCTTGGCTAAGAAGTTCACAACATTGCCATCCGGAATTATACCGGACTAACACACAAAACAATGTGTAACCATGAACTTTTAGTCTAGTTAAAACAGTTTAGTGAGAATTACTCATAAACGTGGGTGGCAAAAACAATAACAAAGATCCGAGTGATGTCAACTTCATTCTATCTATATATTTTATACGAATGATAAATGATACCTAACAGTATTTATCATTAATGCTAATAATAATCATTGTTGCATAACTTAATGTGCATTTTTTTTTTCTTTTTAGTAGAGTCTTTCGATGATTTGGGTTTATATCAGTGATATTATCACTGTTGTAGTCTTGTTCTTTTTCCCCTTCTCCTCCTTCTTGCTTTTAAATGTTTATATTGTTTGCTTGTTTATTTTAATAATTTATGATTGCTCTTTAGTTCAAGACTTATATAAATAGGTACAAATTGCATCAGCATCACAAAAAAATCGTTGCATTTTTTGACCGCATAATTTCACCTCCTTGTCCAGTTACATATCCAAGGGAAAGAACAATGAAAATCTATACAAACTGAGTTAAATCCTGATTACATCCCCTGAAAAGAACGAATAATTAATCCGCTTCAACAGTTGTAACGTCACTTCCCTCGTAATGACGCATGGTAACTTAGTAACTGGCTCTAAACTATCGCAACAATGGCGGACGCCCTTATGAAATATGTCTCCGACGAGCATAAAAACGTATCCAGAGGGTAAAAAAGCATAAATCTGATCATGTTTTGACTTTTACACATTCTGATCACAAGACATATGAAAAGTTCTAGCCAGCATGAAGAATAAAAGGTACCGATTTTCTTTGTTTAGAACCACGATGGCTGCCGTTGCCGGGCGACGTGACATCAGACTATTGAATCCAATTGTGAGGGATTGCAAGGACGCGGGCCCCGCATTCTTCAAATTCAAGGGAACGTACCATGGAAATTTACTACAAACCGACGAAATCTTGATTACATCCCCTGACAAACTTCGTTATTATTTTTTTTTTCCGCTCACTCCTGAATACAGATACAGGCCACAGCATCGCCGTTGATACCGATTCCTCATTTTCTTTTCTTTTTCATTATTAAATCAAGATGACAATCAAGCATTTTACGGAAACCGTTTCCCACGAGATTGGTCATAAAGTAAGTCAATCTGCAGCAGGCTATACAAAGAAGATGAAGCAGTGGTGAGGAAACAATGGACCTACTAAATAAATTTGATGGTTTTGTGTTCTTCAATGTCCTTGGAAAAGGCTCTTTACTCACATACTGCCAATATGCTGTGATGTAAAATGAAAACCTGGTCGTTAACAGCCTCATCTTTGACGTTTAAAAAAAGGGAATATGACTTAACAGGCGTTATGTCTCGTCCTACATGCTAAGTGTTGCTGTTGGCTAGGACCCCTTGTACAGAGCTTTGAACATGTTTAGCACTATATAAATGCTTTGGTTATTTTTTTTTTTTTTTTTAGCTAAAAGTATAAGAGTCTTGGACTAACAACACAACATAAATTTTGCGAATCAAGCCAGGCAAATCGACATGTTAAATTTATACCCAAAAAAAGTATGCCAACACCTGCCGAGTGCTTCGAAAACTTTGTAGAATTACGAATGTTTGGCTCCAGTGAGAGATGTGCATGCATTTCTGATTGTTGAAAAGGAAATTGTGGTTGCTTAGAAACTGTATTCAGGACTTAGAAGCAATTGTGATCGTTCTGAGGGCAAATAATTGATTAGTAATGCTATTTATTGTGACATTTTCATTGTTTTTCTTGGAAACTACTTTATATTATAGCGCAATTTCTACTAAACGTGCGCAAAGCGCTTTCCAAGGAGTCCCAACAGCAACTCTTAACATGTAGAACGAGACATGACGCCTGTTAGGCAATATTGCAATTTTTAAAATTATTTTTTCAGACAGAGACAATGCTGTTAACCAGTTATGTACTCATTTTACACCCGATTACGGTGAGAGAATGTGAGTAAAAAGTCTTTTCCAAGGACTCAACTATGCGCAGAGTGAGGCTCGAACCCAGACCCTTCCGATCCGAAAGCGAGTGTCATACAAGACCACATAGCCCCACATAGATTTCAAGTAGGCATCTCTGAGTAAGCGGCTCTTTTTATATCTGGTGGAAAATACTTTGTATTAGATTAGCATCCGAAGCAGAGAGTAACAAGTAATTATCACTGTCCATTTAACACCACAGAAATCTGAGCCTTTCAGCTCTGATGGACTACAATGTGAGTTGGCATCATATGGGCCACACAAAAACCAATAAATTTGTTTGTTTGTTTGTTGTTAAAGGTTTTTTACGGCGCTTTCTACACTTATTAGATCCTATCAGCGCCAGGGCAAAAGAGGCAGAGGAAGACCACAAAGAAGATGGCAACAGGATATACAGGAATGGCTCAACAACGGCGTGACGGAATGTGGCAGATGGGCACAAGACAGAGACTTCTTCCGAAGGACTGTGTGGGAGGCTACGTCCAAGTGATATGACACAGAGAGAGAGGGAGATCAGCGCCAGTAAAAAGGAAGAAAATGGGATAGTCAAAGAATTGTAGATTTACAATTGAAAGATCAAGAGAAAAAGTAAGACTGGTTCAAAGAGGGAACAGATATAGATTCCAAGGGCACACTATAATCTGTGTACTTAGTTTGAGATCACTTAAAAGTCTCATCCTGACACGAGCACAGGATCCCACTAAGAGGAACACACTCAACAAATGCTTACATTATACATTCAAAATAGCAAATATAACAATAGATAACATGGCATGATTTATATGGAAAAAAAAATCATCTCCCAAAACTTTAACAACACATTTGACTATTTCCTCCCAGGCAGGGACTCTGACAAAACCAAGTAATCTCATTCCAAGACAATGACAAAAAGCAAGGTGAAAAAAAAGGGTATAGTATAGGGATATAGAAGACACAGGAAGTGACTTCCCTGCCCACTATGGGAGTTCAGGACCCCACCCAGAAACCAATAAAGTCAAGCTGGCAAATAAAAGAAATCTTGAAATAAATCAAGAGAAAAATTGCAAATAAAGAAAATGCTGCTCCATTTTATTTATGGTGATAATCCAAATTTGATGATGATGATGATAATGATAATGATGATGATGATGAGGATAATAATAATAATAACACTGATGACGATAACAAACAAAAAATATTAAAAATATTCATTTTATTGATGGTCATCATCAACATCCTTATTGTCTTTACCCACCAAATATTTTAATGAGTAAATTTACAGTATAATCAGGTTAAACCGATAATCTGGGAACATTGTCATCATATTCAATTAAAGACACATTTTGGTTTCAACACAGTGACTGAAAATGATTTTTTTTTTGTTTGTTTGTTTGTTGCTTTAGGTCTCTTCCAACACAAATGAGGTTATATGAGAGACCGCTGAAACAAAAAAACAAGCAATCTAACAAAAATAGTACAAATGTAAATCAAAATCATAACCTAAAGATATCATAAGCTAAATTATAAATAACCAAGAACAAACAGGCAGAAGATTTACAGAAAAAAAAATCCCCTGTCAAAAATACAATCACAAACCAAAGAAGCAGGATAGGCTAGTAAAGAGAAGAAGAAACGACATCACTATCGGATCGTACACCCATGCGAACATCATAGGTATATGATTCAAGGGTGATGCTCCCATCCAACCACCCGCTGACTGAAAATGAGAAGAAAAAAAAAAAAATCATGCACTATTTCTTAATAATACAACAAGCAAAAAATTTTTTTTTTTTAATTATCCGAATTCCTACAAAATTATGTAACAAAAATAAATGCATGATTGCCAAATCTAAATACTTATATTGCCATTTTTACTGCGGGCCTACAATGTCAATATATATATATCCGTCATTGAATGTATAGGGAATTAGATTAGCAGAACAGTAGCATCCCTTGATTGGACGTCACCGGTGAGAAGTTATTTGTAAACAAACCAACTACAAGCCAAGCGCTCCAAATACAAAATTTATTATTCATATTTCTGTACAAAAATGCATAACGTTGATTATGATATGCATTTTTGTATAGAAATATGAATAATAAATTTTGTATTTGGAGCGCTTGGCTTGTAGTTGGTTTGTTTAGAAATAACTTCTCCACCGGTGACGTCCAATCAAGGGACGCTACTCTTCCGCTAATCTCATTCCCTATCATAAAACAAAAGGAGAGTGGTTTTCCATGATTCATTAAGTGGATTTTCTACTTTTATAGTACTTTTGAATGATACAAAAGCTGAGGCGGAAAAGGAACTGTAGGGTTGGAGACGGGTGTTGGAAAGGAGGGGATTAAGGGTAAGCAGATCGAAGACAGAGTATTTGTGCATCGAACAACAGAGAGCAGAACCACCAATAAAGATAGGAGAAAGAGATGTGCAAGAAACAAATCAATTCAAACACTTAGGAACAACTGTTCGAGGAGATGGGGGCAACGAGATGGAGGTTAAGAAGAGGATACAGGTAGGCTGGAAAAATTGGTGGAAGTTTACTGGAGTTATGTGTGACAAACGAATTTCCGCAAAGCTGAAGGGGAAAATAACTACAACAGTTGTAAGACCAGCATTGTTACATGGACCAGAGACAGCAGCTACAACAAAGAAACAAAATAAAGAAGTTGAGGTGGCAGAAATGAGGATGTTGAGATGGTCACTTGGCTGTACAAGAAAAAAATTAAGTGAGAAATGAACGAATTTAAAGGTTGACTGAAGTGAAGAATGTATCAATAAAGATGAGAGAAGATAGATTGAAATGGTTTGGACATGTAAAGAGACGAGAGAGGGAGCACGTGGGAAGGAAAGTATTGGACTTACAATTAGCGGGAAAAAGGAAAAAGGGACGATAAAGGAAAAAAGGAATAATAATAATAATAATAATAATAATAATAATAATAATAATAATAATAATAATAATAATAATAATAATAATAATAATAATAATATAACAATGATAATAATAATAATAATAATAATAATAATAATAATAATAATAATAATAATAATAATAATAATAATAATAATAATAATAATAATAATAATAATAATAATAATAATAATAATAATAATAATAATAGTAATAATGGAAAACATTTATATCGTTCCTATTCCATATACAAACAGCTCTATGCGCCTTATCAATACAAACATCAAAGCTACAATAACAGGTTATATGTACACAAAACATGCTAAAGGCGTTCATATCATGAAAAATAATCCTTAAAAGGAAACTGGTTTTGATCTATCTCATTATATTTCCTAACAAAATAAGTCCTTACATTTGTCTTAAAAGTAGCTTCAATTTTGCATTTTGTTAAGGAAACTGGAACGAGTTCCAAATAGAATGCAAGAATTTACATGAAATTGCAATAAATACAACCAAAAAAAAAAAAAATAATAATAAAAGTTTATAATTGACCGAATTCCAAAAATATACGAAAAAAGTAAGCTTTTAAAGTATTTAGCTCAAATGAGAGATTTTCAAAATAGCAATAAAACCTAACAAGCATTATTTAGAATTTATAAGGTGACATTAATTTATTTATTTTTTAATATCATGCACAGTATCAGTATCAACCAGCATACAATCCATACTAAATAAACGACTAAAACAAACAAATAAATATATCCAAATAATAACCAACGTATCACGACTTCCAGAAAAACGGATTATGCTGCAATTTTCTCTGAAAATTGTCATACCAGGTCTTGAGAGTACTCAGAGGAACGAAATTCTCACTGGGGTTAGGAACCATCTGACTCTGCGTCACCGCGAACGACGACGTGTAATTGAAGAGGTTCTCCAGCATTTTCGTGGAGAACTCGACAAACGAAGGCACGGATGTTGCGTTGGATTGAGTGGCAGGCGTCTGTTGGGCGAGCTGGGTCAGTGGCTCGGCCGATATGCCGATCTGGGCTTGATGGGATTGTTTTTGGGATACGTCTCCGAAGTGAATTTGGTTTTGACCATCTTCTGAAGCTAAAAAAAAGATATGTAGAATACATTGAAAAGTTGTTTTTTTAATTATTATTTTTATTATCTATTTATTTTTGAAAGAATTAAATTTTAAAAATAGTACTTCAGAACCCATGGAGCCGGAGTTTAGAATCCCAGTTTCTATAGTTGTGAAACGGACAATAGCAATTGCTTGCTACCCTTTGGATAGGATGATAGTCTATTGCAAAATACTTTTCACCAGATAGCTACCCAATCACTGTTGGCCGGACAGGGAGGGGTCAGAAAAAACTATTGACTGCACCCGGGATCGATCTCGGTCCCTTTGCTTGTGAAGTGAGTGCTCTATCAACTGAGCTAATGGGACCACAAAATTAAATTTTAATTGGAAGTAAAAATATTTCATAAAATATGAGAGTTAATGTTCATGGTCAAGGCAGTGTTGGTGGAAGATAATGATTTTGATGGTGCTAATTATGATGAAGATGACAATAACCTTCATATCTCTTCTATAAGAAATAAATTTCAAGACACCTTTAATTATCAGTTTCAAATTTATTCTTTTTACTTCCACATGATATTGAATTTTTCCAAGCATTTATGATTTACTTCTTTTAAGCTGGTTGTCAACTCTAAAAATGTTTGCTTAACAAAAACACCTAAGCCGATTTCTATTTCTTGTTCAAAATTTTCTGTTTTCACCTTTTCCTTGAATTTTGCGTTTCAAATTGTGTTTCTTAGTTTTGTTATTTGTTCTCTATACATTTTCTCTTCGGTTGTCACTTAGCATGGATGATTCTTTACCATATAAGTATCTGATTGGACAAGCAAGAAATTGCAATTAAAAAAAATTTTTTTAATAAAAAATTGAGCTTTTTATATACCGCAATATCCACTAAACTTACTCAATGCGCTTTACAAAGGGTCCCTGACCAACAGCAACATGTAACATGTAGAACACAACAAGACGCTTGTAAGGCGATATTCAAATTTTTGCCGACAGGGACAACCCTGTTAATGTCCAGGTACTCATTTTACACCCGAGTACAGCGAGAGAATTGTGAGTAAAGAGTCTTTTCCAAGGACTCAACTGTGCGTCAAGCGAGGCTCAAACCCACGACCTTCTAATCCAAAAACAAGTGTCATACCACAAGACCACATATAGCCGCATAAAAAAAAAAAACACACAAAAAAGACAACTAAATCTAACTGTGATGTCAATTCATTTAAAATCAACACAGTAGATATATCAAAATGTCTCTAATAAAAATGCAGACTTTTTAAAATTTACTTACAGTGTTTAAAGGATGAGATCTTGAAGATGGCACTTGGTTTTTGATTACTAATGTGTCCGAGTAAAATCCATGAGGGTCCCTCTGAGCTGGGCCAGGCAAAGTAGACTGATAGATTAACCCAACAAAAAACAAAAAAAAAAGAGAGAAAAGAAAAAGAAAATCAACTACAGTAATGATAATTTTAATATAATACATTTTTACAATGCAAGCATTACAATAACAAATAGCAATTATTAATAACAAGAAATGAAGTGAGTAGAAAAGTGTCAAAAGACAATAGAGAATAAAAAACTTTGCGACATCGAATCTGCGACCTTACGGGTACGACAACTCTGTCTGGCCAGGGTCTCATTAGTTCAGTTGGTAGAGCACTCGCTTCACAAGCAAAGGGAAGGAGATCGATCCTGGATGCAGTTTCCCCCATCATAAATATAGTCACCCAGAATAGAATAAATGTTTTATATAGTGTTTCCATTCCAAATAGTATCTTCAATTGAAATTTTATATATGAAGTTGGTCAAAGTTTACTTGACATCATAAAGGACACAAAAGAAATTCATACATAGTAACTTTTTTGACACATTTATAATGTTATTAAATTTCTTGTTTTGTTTTGTTTTTAAGGGTTTTATAGCGCTTGCTATACAATTAGGTCATAACTGCACCAGTAAAAAAGGAAGAAAATTGGATAGTAAAATCATACCAGGTGTACAATTAAAAGGACGTGAGGAAAAAATAAGATCACCTAAATGTCTCACCCAGATACCAGCACAAGATGCCACAAAGAGAAATACACTGAAATGTCTACAAATATGTTTAAAAGACAAAAATAACAGAGAAATGATTTACAAGGAAAAAAATATCATGTCCCAAAACCATAATCATAATAATAATTATTCGACTCTTTCCCTCCCGGCCGAGGACTCCGGCCAGGGTCAGGACAAAACTAAGTAATCCCATTCCAAAACAAAGATAAAGCAATTGGAAAACAGATACAGAGGGATAGAAGACACAGCAAGTACCTCCCTGCCCACTATGGGAGGTCGGGAACCCCACCCAGAAATTTCTTGTTTTCACCACCGATGGAAAAATAACATTTGATCACAATCTCATTGTCTTATCTCATCTCACTTATTCAGATAGCATGGCCTGAAACTTTGAGAGAATATTCCGATAGCATTAGAGGGAAGTTAAGATTTCGCTTTCTTCTCTTTACCTGCTCCTCCATAGTCATCAGGAAATGGTGTTTGCCCAGTCATAAACACTACGATGTGATTAATATTATCTGCATCTGGTATGTTGAACAAGAATTGGGTCTCGCTCACAGGAGTGAAATCAGTCTGGACCTAAACAAAATAAAAAATAAGTTTAAAACCTAAGTGTGAAAAAGCCAATGAATTATAAATGGCACATTTTAACTTTAAAGGGAAGATTGACTGTGAAACAAAAAATCTCTAATTCTGAAATATTGCTAAATATAACTGGGAATTCTTCCTAGTAACAAATTGACAGTTGACTTTGAGAAATAATGGGTGGTTGCTATTGATACGCTTATAAACAGCCACCACCTTGATCTTTTTTCCTAATTTTAAAGTGGCATTTCTCAATAAATTATGCATGAAGTCACACCAAACTTTGTCAATTATTTATGCATGTATACAAAAAAAATAATATGTTGTCATATTTTTTCAAAGATTTAACTCAATTTATAAGAAATTTATAAATTTAAAATTTATAATTTATAAGAAATACCGACCTCATATAAATAACGACTTTACTGAGGGAAAAAACTGTTTTTGACCATGAAATATTTTTGATATTGTCAATAAGTGTCCCCAAAATGAAAACATCTGTAAAACTCAAAATTGACAATTTAGATATTGACCTTCCCCTTAAAAGTGTTTCATTTGTGAAAGGAATATAATACTAAAGATTGCTCTTTGCTGGACACCCAAAGGCAACTTATATATATATATATATATATATATATATATATATATATATATATATATATTATATATATATATATATATATATATATATATATATATATATATATATATCGAGGGGTGCCTGCGCAAAAGCCGTAACGATGATTTAGTTGATTTTTCAGGAGAGCAAATCAAAACTTTGCGGATGGAATTTAAATACTTAACGAAAGACTATCGTGATTATTGTTATACCAATACAACCGTGATTATATAGTCTGCTTGATTGTCAGGACCCCCGTCACTTTTAGATTGGCATTTTTAATAAACGACGTATTTTACGTAGCTATTTTCATTACGGCTTTTGTGCAGGGACATTTTTTGAAAAATGTCACAGTATCGCTCTGCCCCTTTACCGTATATCATGTTACTTGCATAGTGCATGCCGCCTATCCCGTTCTCAGGTGGAGGTTTGGCAGCCCAAAAGCCATAACCGGGAATAAGACAGAGCTGTCAAGAGAAATTACCCTGAACACATTCTGCTCAAAAGCTGTAACTAGTGATACCGTGCAATAAAAACCACAACTAAGCGTAATTCTGGCCTGCCATAACACAGTAACTTGCGATACGGTGTTTGGGCAGGAGTGAATGACTGATGTACTTTGTTTAAAGAGTACGAAATGACACCGTAACACGAAAATAAGAAAATAGCTCTAAACACATTTTTGACTTTAAAAATTAGAGTAAATATTCATTCTAATGCAAATAATTGTAATTCGTCCAAAGAGGGACTCAACAATTCCACACCCTCTCTCTCTCTCTCTCTCTCTCTCTCCTCTCTCTCTCTCTCTCTCTCTCTCTTCTCTCCTTTCTCCTTCACAAACAATCTCTCTTTCTCTCTATCTCTCTTTCCCTCTCTCTCTTCTCTCTCTCCTCTCTCTCTCTCACTGACTCTCTCTTTCTCTTCTCTCATTAACTCCTCTCTCTCTTTCTTCTCTCTCACTGACTCTCTCTCTCTCTTTTTCTTTCTTTCTTCTCTCTCTCTCTCTCTCTCTCTCTCTCTCTCTCTCTCTCTCTCTCTCTCCTTATCACAAAATCTCTCTTTTTCTCCTCTCTCACTAACTTCCTCTTTCTGTCTCCTCCCCACTCTCTCCCTCTCTTTCTCGTCTCTCCCCCCCCCCCCTCTCTCTCTCTCTCTCTCTCTCTCTCTCTCTCTCTCTCTCTCTCTCTCTCTCTCTCTCTCTCTCTTTCACTCTCTGAAAAATGGCAAAACTGTTGGCATTGATGAGTTATACCCCGACATGATGACTAACTTTGGACCAGCAACAATAAACTGGCTGGCAAATACTATGACAGACATCATGGACAAGGGCACATACCCACAAATTTAGAAACATGCCAAAGTAATAGCCATATTAAATCCAGACAAACCAATGACTGAACCATCCAGCTACAGACCAATATCTCTACTTTGTTGCTTATACAAGCTCCTGGAAAGAATTGTACTAGAGTGAATCAACCCATTTGTAAATCCCTGCGTACTGCCATAACAAGCGGGCTTTAGACTACAAAGAATCAGACGTGAACAGGTCCTTTCACTGACCTCATACATTGAAGCGGGCTTTGAGAGAAAAAAAAAACCCCAGAAAACTGGTGCAGTCCTAATGGACTTAACTGTAGCTCACGAATCTGTTTGGATAGGCGGACGATGTTAAAGATTTCAAAAATGATTCCCTGTTGACAGACGCTTAAACTGCTGTCTACCATGACTGGACAAGACAATTTCATGTCATATTGGGAGGAAACAAAAGCAAAATACCAAAAATTAAAAAAACAGGGCACCACAAGGTTCAGTTTTAACACCAACTTTCTTCAATATTTATATCTCTGAAATGACAAACTTCCAAGCACTCAAACTAGGATGCCTTGACGACTGGGCCTTAGCCTATCGATCGAAAAACTGGAAAGAGATCGAAGAAGTTTTACTCACAGACACCTCCCGCCTGAAACAATACTTGGATAGGTGGTAAATAAAAATGTACATCACCAAATCAGTATCCACAATTTTCCACTTGAATAATCGAGAAGCAACAAAGGAATTGAAAATCATAGGTGGTAACTCAATACTACCTTCAAACCCCAATCCTAAATACCTCACATTTGACAGACAGCTAATTACCGAAAACATTGAGGGAACTGCAAAGAGAATCGCAAGAAGAAACAGACTGCAGAGAAAACTCACAAGTACCACCTGGGGAGCCTCACCACAGGTACTGAGAATGTCTGCTTTGGCACTGTGCTACTATGTGTGAGAATGCTTTTAGGATGAAGAGCCCACATGTAAGCCGCATTGACATCCGATGAAGAGAATCAATGAGAATAATAACAGGATGTCTCAAGTCAACTCCAACTCAGTGGCCCCCAACACTGAGAGGCATTGCATCGCCAAGTCTTCGACAAGACGCTAATCAAACGATGCATGCAAGAATTGATGAAGCCACGGAGAACACTCCTATAAAAATAATCATAAAGGGAGCACCTTCAACAACAAGGCTCAAATCGAAAAGACCTTTCCACCTAACAAAAATGGTAGGCTTCAGAGTGAAAGAGAACTGGAGCTAATGTGGAACAGGGAAACACCAAAAGGAGGAAACATCATAAACGATCCCACCAAAAGAATGCCTGCATTCCAAAATGCCAGGAAATACTGGGTTTCCTCAAATCGCAGGACATGGCAAAACTGCATCAAATATGTGCAGATGGAATCGTGGGAACAGTGATGCCTGTGAAAGTGTCGGGCAGCTCCAGAGACCAACAATCACAGCGTCCTCCGCTGTCCAGTAACGAGAACTGTAGGTGGCTATGAAAAAGTTCTTAGGGCAGAGGAAGACTTCCCAAGCTGGGTTGATGAAATGAATTTGGAGTTGCAGCCATGCGCTACCATTACTCCCCTCTCTCTCTCTCTCTCTCTCTCTCTCTCTCTCTCTCTCTCTCTCTCTCTCTCCTCTCTCTCTTCTCCTCTCACTAACTCTCTCTCCCATCTCTAACCAAATCTCTCTCTCTCTCTCTCTCTCTCTCTCTCTTGCTCCTCTCTCACTAACTCTCTCTCCCCTCTCAAACCAAATCTCTCTCTCCCTTCCACCTCCTCTCTCTCTCTCTCTCTCTCTCTCTCTCACTCTCTCTCTCTCTCTTTGTCCTCTCTCACTAACTCTCTCTCCCCTCTCTAACCAAATCTCTCTCTCCCTTCCTCCTCTCTCAACCAACTCTCTCTCTCTTCTCTCTCACTAACTCTCTATCTCTCACTCTCGCGTTCTCCTCTCTGACCAAATCTCCCTCACTCTTTCTCTTCTCTCTCTTTTTCTCCTCTAACTCTCCCTCTCTTTCTCTCTGCCTCCTCTTTCATTCTCTCTCTCTCTCTCTCTCTCTCTCTCTCTCTCCTCTCTCCTCTCTCTCTCTCTCTCTCTCTCTCTAACTGCCAGTCTCTCTTTCTCTATCACACACACACACACACAAACTTTCTCTTTCTCTCTCTGTGCCTGTCTGTTTGTCTGCATCTCTCTCTCTCTCTCTCTCTCTCTCCTCTCTCTCTCTCTCTCTCTCTCTCTCTCTCTCTCATCACCACACACACACACACACACTCTCTCTCTCTTTCCCTACGATGAGATCTATACATACGAGGTGAAAATTACATTTCAAAAAAAAAGATCAGGATTGCTTTCCTTAATCATAAACGCAGATTCAATCAAGTAATAGTTAGACTTATCGAGTTCATTGGTGGCCAAAGGAAAAAAAAACCGTCTCATAATCCAGAGCTTGACCCATCCCTTAAGTTGTGATGTCTTATCCTGTAATTGATACTGGCAGGTAGCGAATTTCAAGACTTGGATTAATTGTTACCCAATTGTCTTTCACCATCAATCTTGAACGTTAAAAGTCGAATTTTACATGATTGTAACACAATATTGCATCAAAGTCATTGTAGAATCTCATACAATGTCACATTACGGTCTTACAGTTGATCTAACTCTCATTTCCAACCCCATATTTTTCACTGCTCTAAGACCGTAAATTCAGTCAAGGCCATTGAGCTCGCAATTGTAACCACGGTGGCATAATTTTATGCCTGCCCAAACGCCTTATTGCTAGATACGGTTTTTGGGCAGTCAACTTTACCTTTGCATTTCCACCTTTTCGTCAGGCGGTAAAACGGTAGTTACTGTTAAGGCTTTTGGGCAGTGGCTGATAGGCCCTGTTTAGAGCGTCTTAAGTCTGTATTACACGCTACGGCTTTTGGGCAGTCATATTATCTGTCTAAAAACGTTACGGTGTTCGTGTTTTAATTAATAAAAATTAATTAATTAATATTTTTGCATATATTTTTTTGTAGAAATAAACCTTACTCCAACCCAAGTTGATTTATGTAAAAAACGAAAAATTAAATTTTTTGACGTTACGGCCTTTGCGCAGGCACCCCTCGACATATGATTGAGGGGAGTTAGCTGGTACCACATAGAGTGTTCGACAGTTTCTTGGAGCAAATTATTAGTTTATTTATTCTCACCTCGTTCTTTTACTCATTCTCCAACAAAGTTGTTTTGTCCAGAATTCCTGGAGTCCAGGGGGGGCATTTTGAGGTGTCTCTAAACGACCCCCCTGATGACTCCAGGAATTCTGGACGAAACAACGTTGTTGGAGAATGAGTAAATAAATGAGGTGGGAATGTTTGTTTGTTTGTTTTTAAGGGTTTTACGGCGCTTGCAACACATGAAGGTCATATCAGCGCCAGTAAAAAGGAAGAAAATGGGATAGTAAAAAGTTCTAGAATTACACTTAAAGCACAAAAGAAAAGGTGAGACAAAGGGGAATTGGTTTAAATAGGGAACAGATGTTGATTCCAAGAGCACACCACCAAAGTACTTAGTTTGAGATCATCTAAAAGTCTCATCCAGACACAAGCACAGGTCTCCACTAAGAGGAACACACTCAAATGTTTACCAATCATAGAATATAATATGTAAACTAAACATAATACAATGCATAACAGAGAGATGATTTACAAGGAAAAAAAATATCATCTCCCAAAACTATAACTATACATTCGACTGTTTCCCTCCCAGCCAAGGAACTCCGGCCAGGGTCAGGACAAAACCAAGTAATCTCATTCCAAGACAATGACAGGAAACAATTGGAAAAAGGGTATGGGGGGATAGAAGACACAGCATGTACCTCCCTGCCCACTATGGGAGGTCAGGATCCCCACCCAGGAGGTGGGAATGAATAAATTTATATATATATATATATATATATATATATATATATATATATATATAATATATATATAGAGAGAGAGAGAGAGAGAGAGAGAGAGAGAGAGAGAGAGAGAGAGAGAGAGAGAGAGAGAGAGAGAGAGAAAATCTCTTCCATCCTACCACTTCCAGGCTTCAAAACCTTAAATAAAAACAATCTTGCACCTGAAATAAAATAAGGTCATGGCAAGATATATCAGCTTCTAATTTACTGATGGCGCTACAAAATCTCACTACACTGTCCCTCATACAATGACAGCAGACAAGACATGGACCATATTGTCTTGAATTGTCCAGCTGCAGCATCACCTGTGGGCTACAAGATGATACACAGATTCAACGAGGTAAAAAAGCGAGATAGACATGGCGAGGACAGTGGAGGAGGAGATAACAACAGTGAGTCTACTGACCTGTGATGGAGACAAGTAAAGATTATTCTCTGCTACCCTACATGCCAGTGGGCATAAAAGGCAGTAGTGAGTAAGACAAGACAGAGACGATTATGTGGCAAGTCCGAGAGGACGTTGATGGAGGTAGGAAGGCAAAGGAGGTGTGAGAAAATCCTTTAAACTAATACGAAAAAGGTACTATATCCTAATAAAGTTAAAATTATGTACTAGATTGTATTGACAATTGATACACAGCTTCACTACTAACCAAGCGACCAGATATAATTATTCCAAACATGTTCGTTGTTGATAGCTGCTTGTCTTTTAATCAACTCTCCAAATTCAAATTCTGTTTGAAGTCTATGTCTATGATTGATGATAATTGATGAACAGAAAGCAGGGACTCAGATACTTCTAATTTTACTGACTTTGTCACTTGTGACTAGGGTACATTGTGTGCGTGACGATTCTCAGTCCAGGTTTTAGTTTCAGTCCCTTTCTCCACAGTCAAATCCAAGTCCAAATCGAGGCGATTTTCAACCACAGCCAGTTTCAGTTAGCTTAAAATTCCTGGACCTCTTTGCGATGCAATTGTACGAATGTAGATATGAACTTGAAGAGGTCCTTACAAAAGACGCCGAGTTGAGTTGAAGATTAAATGACAAATCGAATTGTTATTGACTGCCGGCAATACCTTTGTTGGCCTCATCAACAACCTCAATCCACACACGCCTACGACACACTTCCAAGTCCCAAGCCCAAACAAATTCCAAAATAGAAGTAGAAGTGTCCTCCTCTGTGACATGCAAAAAGAATCAACTTTATCAATTCAAATCTCGATTTCAATGCGCAATTTTTTAACTTGACAACTGAAAATGCAAGAGCTTGAAATCTTGAGTTTTGTAAAGTTCATTTTCAGAAGAACGCGTGGGAAGAATCTAGACAAAAATAAAAGTTGTAAACAAATGACATACTACACTTTTTATAAGAGTGATCTCCCTTGTTATAAAACTGAGAGGTGAGTTCTATATTAACATTTCGTTGTTTTTGGTTCGATCAACCCATAGATATGATATGTCATGGATCAAGCCAGTCTACCCCAAAAACCAAACAAAAGTCTCGCGAACAGTATTGAAACAGTCATGACTCAGGCAGATACGATACAATACTTAATTTGATGCTCTGCGGTCTCTGGACAGTTACCACAACAAACGCACGTGGGTGATGCCCAGGGACGGCTGGTAATAATGGGCAGGGTGGGCAAATACCAGCCTGTTTTTTCAAGTTATATGCTGTATTACCAGGTCTGAAATAATCAAATTTAAATTAGATAATTTCAAAAGTTACTACTTAAACTTGATACTTCGTACTGAAATCAATTTGTGTGTATTTTTGATAGATTGCGAATCACCATGCACCCCTGAATGCATAAACCAGGATACGCTCCTGTTCTTTTTTTTATCACCCCCCCCCCCCCCAACCACTCCACTCCACTCCGCCCACATCGTCATCTCATCGTCACGTCGCCTGACGATTTTTGCTGTCTGGCCTCTCTAGTACTAGGTCGGGCTAATTCAAATGAGCCCACCTTATTAACCAGTGAAAACTAAATAGAGATTTTGGCAAACGAACTTTTTCTTATTTATTGCCTTACTTGTGCTGGTACCATTGATGTAATGACTTTGGGAATGTTCCAGTATTGAATTAAATTTATTAATTTACTAATTTTATATCAATTTAGTATTAATTTGTGTTGTTTTTATATATTTGTTTATCCATTTAAACTTTTCTTTTTTTCTCGTTTTCTTTAGTGCTTCTCAAAACTCATTTATTTAAACTGTTTTCTTATTTGTTTTTTGTTGTTGTTGTTGTTTTGGGGTTTTTTTTTTGTTTTGTTTTTTAACAAATTAATTTGTTAGTTCTTTTTTTTTAATTCTTAAAGTAATTACCGCTGTATTTTTATTGCCAGACAAAATAATTTTGCAAAACAATGTAATTTTCTATTGTATTCCGTCTAATAAAACAAAACACTTTTATTCAAAAGTCACGACTAAATAAATATATAAAATACAGCCACCATTTTGGTTTTCTCAACAATTGAATTAGTATACGAGAAATACTCTTCTGAGAAAAGAGAGAGTTGAATTCTAACTAAGTTATAGAGGAAATACGGAAGGGTGGGCAGATTCCGTACTTGCCCGTCCTGAAGCTACTACATACATAAGAAGTTGTTCGCGATGAAGAGGCGGGAAGCTCGG
>NC_088367.1:42772834-42780334 GCF_034508935.2 Berghia stephanieae
GTGGTGGAGAAGCCTGGCAACTTCTCACCTAGTTTAGAGGAGTGTATGCCCCCCTCGAGAGATTGAATTCGTCCAAACCGACTTCCATCTCGTATTTGCATCTCTGTTCGTAGTCATGGAAGCTGCCGGGACTTATTTCGGCTCGAAACGGGGTTACATAATGCGCTTCAGAGGGGTATCCCCCCCCTCTCTCTCTCTCTCTCTCTCTCTCTCTCTCTCTCTCTCTCTCTCTCTCTCTCTCTCTCTCTCTCTCCCTCTCTCTCTGATCTTATTAAGCCAGTTTACCGTAATCGTCTCCCTCCGGACATCGGGGGCTGTATTGCTGCCATTATCGGCCCCGTTGTTGCCAGCGTTCCTGACACTGTGTGCATTGACTTGCGAAGTTTAACATCTACCTTCGCAATACTCCGCGGTGGAATAGCATAGTGCCAAGGCGGACGTCCTCAGGAGCGCTTGGTTAGCGCCCATGACGTAACTATAGTGACTTAAGTAGGCCATGTTAGCGTCCCAAGTTGATCCCGCCGGCTTCCTCAGAAGACTTTTGCTCAATGCGCTTTACAACGGGTTCCTGACCAACAACAACACGGAACAAGTAGCATGTAGAACGAGACATGACGCCGGTTAGGCAATATTACAATTTTTTTTCACATGGAGACAACGCAGTTAACAACCAGGTACTCACTTTAAACACCGAGTACATTGACAGGATGTTAGTAGAAGGTCTTTTCCAAGGACTCAACTATGCGCCGAGCGAGGCTCTTACCCAAGATCTGCCGACCCAAAAGCGAGTGTCATACCACAAGACCGCATAGTCACGCTCTCCTGAGATACACATAATATTATTATATATATAATGATAAACCCTTTGACAACAGGTCCGTCAATGGTGAGAAAACGGACATACGGGCGAAATAGTTATTTTTAATAAACCAAGTAATTCGACTTAAAAATTATAAAAGATTTTATCTGATCGTTGGCCTTGAGAAAAGCAGGCGTTTAGGCGGAAGGGACTTATGGAAGACGGGCAATCTCGTTGATGCTATTCCATTTATTACTGTATCGTTATCATCTTCCTTTTTATTATTGTTATTTGGAGTTGGTGATGATGTTAGTAAATATTATGAAGATGATGATGGTGGTGGTGGTGGTGATGATGATATAGATTGGTGTGAATTTTCTCGGGGGTGTCCAGAACTGCCAGTTTGGTGGATTAAATTCCAAATAAATATATTTTTTAAAAAAATTGTTTAAAGTTGTCTTATGTGGAACCATGAAGTGAGAATTTCGGTAGTTATTTTCTCAAATTATAGTTTACAAGTACAATGCAGATATTATCTAGGAATACATTGATGGCACTTCTGCTGTTTTGTTTTGGGTTCCCGCCCCCCCCCCCCTCCCACACACACACACACACACACACACACACACACGCACACACACAGTTGGCTAAGTAATGATTTAGCCAAAGAACGTTAGGTACCGCTCTCGGATTTAGCTTTGTAAAAAGAAAAATCTGGTAATCCTATTCCTAACAGTCACACAGGGTTGCCAGTTTGGCATTTTAAATGCCAGATTCCAAAAATCTGGCATTTTTGAAAACCGTTTGG
Source organism: Berghia stephanieae (assembly GCF_034508935.2). NCBI lineage: Eukaryota > Metazoa > Mollusca > Gastropoda > Nudibranchia > Aeolidiidae > Berghia > Berghia stephanieae. The sequence goes on from NC_088367.1 coordinate 42,774,442, forward strand.
CATTAGAAAAATCATTTGGCATTTGGCATTTTCATTTGGCATTTTCTTTTCTTGTATATTATACTTCAAATGACACCTTTCTAAACGCGTAAAAACAAATCTCTTCACATCGGAAAACTTTGCTATTAAAACTCACACCCTGAACTAGCCCTGCCTCCCTCAGATATTCACTCAAATTCAGCCCTCGACAAGTATCCTCGTAAGTTTTCTGGGAATCTCCTGCAAAACTCGTGTATATTTGCGTCATGGTCGCCTGTTAACTTTTAACTCTGTTCGTTAGGGTGGTCTGATTTTACAGCATCCAATGATTTCACTCCTTTACGTATTTACCTTTCATGTTAATGTATTTCTTTTCATTCTTAAAATCCAACCGTGGTGTAGTGGTTTAGCACTCCACTTAGTAGTCAGTAAGTAAAAAATTACCCCAACAGGAAATTTAGTATAATTCAAAAAAAAAAAAAAAGAAAAAAAAAAGAAGATAAAACACGCAAGCCACCAGGATATGATAGTAAATTGTCTATCAAAAGTGAGTAGTTTTCTTAGTGGGGGTGGGAGTCAACAGACTTTGGCATTTTTTTGAATGTTTTGGCATTTTTTGAGTCTTCCCCTGGCATTTTGTTGAAAAATAATCTGGCAACCCTGCAGTCACAGCAGTTTGTATTTTATAACTTTCCCACTTGCTACTTGCTATTTCGCATGAATAATGGGGAGTCGTGATCTATGGGGAGGGATCAAATTTCAAGACCTTTGACTTTCTCTGTAACAAAGAATGGCTGAAATACTACAGAGACTTTATAAAGAGTACAAAGAAGCCGTCAGTCAAAATTCAGCATTTATTGCGCAATTCGAATCGGTATTCCGACTGGTATCCTATGCAATTGCTGGTAAGTTGTGTTAAGATTGAAAATTATTGAGGGTTGAGAGTGAGAGTGAGAGGAAATCCTTTTATTTTTGACACTTGTTGACTTTGTGCTGTACCTTCTCTTCTTTGTCGTGCCACCGTATGTTCACTGCTCACTTGTGCTTCAAAATGTTTCCACGGTGACGATGTTAAAGAATTGGAATCACGCGGTTTAATTCATATATCAAGTGAGTATGTTGAATGAGAAAATAAAGGTCTGCTGTACTACTGCACTATCATTTTGTGTGTGTGTTGCTATCATTTCTTCATTATCTACCACTGTGTGGTCGTTATTCGCCCATGATAACGATGATAAGACTAAAGGCTGACATTGAAAAGCACTCCTTCACCTTCCCATATGCAGTTGAACAAAAATCTAAATGTAATTGCTGCACTTGTTGAAGTGAAGCCAACACCAAATGAAAGAGCGAGCAACACTGATCCAAAGAATTTGAATTTTGTTTCCATCTTTATTATTAGAAATTAAGCTATGGCTATGGCAGAAGCTGGACTTTTTCTGACCAATTTTGACACCTAGATTAGCGTGGAAGCTGTGATTGAATGCCATTGATTATAACCTCTAGATAATAATCGCTAATATAGTCAATGTTGAGTCCATATTTTAACAAATTCAATACCAAATTCTGAGGTCAATGCTTTTACATTGTTGAAGAATAAGATGAACAAACACTGTCTGTTTTGATTATTGTGTAATTGCTTCAACCTTCACCAAATAAATTAATAGATTAGGCATGAATCATTGACAGGGTTGGACAGCAAATCATTGCTCATCATCAGCCTTTATTATATCTGCCTTTTATGTTCGCCTTACACAAGTTCAAAAGGATCATTTTGTTGGCCAAGTGCCTGTCCAGCTCAGTGTTGGAAAACTGTCCACCATACACAAGACAAAGAAAAAAACCCCAACCGAACTTGTGTCTCTCTGGATAACATAGTGGGTACTCAATATTGAGAAAAATAGCATCAAGGTATTTCTGCATTTTTCTTTTAAAATCATCTTAGCATTACTTTCTCAAAGATAAAAATTTAAAAGTTGTGTATGATACCTACTCTATGAGTCAGAGTGTTGGAAGACCACAGAAAGTATCATCCAGAAACTTGAGGTTTTCCAAAACAAAATATATATGACAAATCTTCAAAATCCGGTGGATTAAGATCTCAAATGAGTTCTCAAGAGCTAGAGCGGAGGTCATAGTCTCTGGAGAGTCTCATTAAAAGATTAGGGCAATTCTGTCGCAGACCTGCCGAAGCGTTGACAAGGAAGTCACTGCTATGGACACCCCAAGGAAAGAAGAAGGTAGGCAGTACAGTGGAGAGGCTCCATCTAGATGTCTGTCCCTCGGGGTGGCCCCAAGAATAGCAGCTGACAGTACCAGGTGGAGATCTCTTGTCCGCCTCAAGTGGCAGCAGGCCCAGAGAGATCTATCTCAATAATTTGTCTCTCTTTCTGTGTTTTTAATTGCAGGCCGATTTGAAGATTCAACTATTTTGTCTGAGCTTCTCTACTCCGCCTCAAACTTGCTGGTTTTGTTTAATGATGCCATCATCAAAAAGGCTTCAGGGCTGCTGCCATCTGTGGTAAGTTATGACTGCAATGCAATACAGATATTATTAGGTACAAAGATATAAAATGATTAATTTGAAACATATTGATATACTGTAAGTCTTTGACTTTGACAAAAGTGGAAGGAATGAAGTAAGGCGTTATGGCATATTAAGGTAGGCATTGCGCGTGTGTAAGGAAGACCTAGGTTTGAGCCTTGCTGCAGCATGTTTTTCTTCTTGAGCAAGATACTTAACCTGTATTTCTCACCCTTTGATGTGTGGTTATACCAATCTTTTTCTTAGAAAACTTACCATGAAGATGAATGAAATTAAGGTATTATAAAATGACTCCAAATTTCTACTAGAAATTTTGCACTGCAGAGTAGATAATCTGACATTTTGTCAAAGCCTTAAATTTACAAAAGTCTTTATTATTTATAACTGTTTATGATTTGTGATTAGTAAGAAAGCATAAAGATAGTATGGAAAGTTTTTTTTTTTTTTATCATTTTCATTTTTATCATTCTTTGTTGTTTCCCCAATGGTTTAATGTCTGTTTACTTGCATAATGACTAATAGTTACTTTCAAAAATGCTGCCAAGTAGATACAGACTCAAATATAAAATAATTTTGTTTCCTCTCTATCTTCCAGTCAACGTCTAAAGAAAGACTTCAAAGTCTCGTGACAGTTTTGGAGTATGTGGGAGTGTTTGTGGAGTTGGCTGCCGCACGTCTTTTTGGAGAGCCAGGTCGCTGGGTTGCTATCACAGCTCTTCAGATTGCTAAGTGAGTCATCTTTTCCCTTCTTGTTTTTTGTTTTTTTTTCATCTCTCTGGAGTTCAACATGACTCGAATTCACATAAATTTCTTTAAAAAATTGTCCATTTGTGTTTACACAATAGATTTGAATGATACTCTGCGGCTATGTGGTCTTGTGGTATGACACCTGCTTTTGGATTGGAAGGTCCTGGGTTTGAACCTCGATCGGCGCATAGCTCAGTCCTTGGAAAAGGCTCTGTACTCACATTCTCTCACTTTACTCAAGTGTAAAATTAGTACCTGGCCGTTAACAGCATTGTCTCTTGTCGGAAAAAATTGTAATATTGCCTAACAGGAGTCATGTCTGGTTCTGCATGTTACGTGTTGCTGTTGGTCAGGGACCCTTTATAAAGCGCTTTGAGTACATTTAGTGGATATTTCTCTATATAACAGATCAAGTTTGTTTGTTTTTTTTAGATGTATATAAGTGAACTTATCTGAACTTTATCACTAAAATTGTACTTCATTTCAGATGTAAAAAAACCCCCCAAAAATCATTGTTTATCTGACTTTATGTAATGTTTATGCCTCAAATTTAAATCCATTATAATCAAACCAAAGGAAAAGACAAGCCAATTGTTTAATTCATTGAATAATGTATTGAGATTTAAGATTTCAAGAATATTGTATTAAAGATATCATAATCCACTGTAAAACACTTCTTATTGAGTAAGAGTTTTGGTACTTTTAATCCAGAAAGTTCTTAAATTTCAAAAGTATGTCATTTTCTACTAAAAGTGATATACAGAGCTTCTTCACCCCCTCCTCCTTCACTTCCTAACCTCTTTCAAACCTTTTGAAATTATTTTAAATCTTAATATGAATGGAGTAGTTTGAAAGAATGGATATAATAATGTCTTCTTATCTCTTTACTAGCAACTTGATTTGTATGAAAGGAATAATTGGTTTCCAATAGTCATTTTAGTGTAAAAAGGTTCATTTTGAATGGATTTATTACTCAACTTTGTAACTATGCTTTTATTTTATTTTATAAATATGTTTTATCTGCCAGATGTGTATGTCGCTTCCTTTTGTTCGTCAAACACCAATGTGGCATCCAACCAGTGCCTCCCATTTCACCCATTGACAGGGAATCTGTCATGAAACTGTCCAAAAGCAAAAATTCACAACAGGTATCTAAACGATTCGAATTATTTAGTGTTTCATTTTTTTTTTCTCTTTTGATGTCTTTTTTTTTTCTTTCCCTAACTGAATAATCCTTCAATGCTGAAATTCCATGGAGCTGGAATTTGTCCTGGTTTTTGTTTTTGTTCAATCAACACGCTTTGGATAAGTAACTAATCTATTGTGAAGTGCTACTTTTTTTTTCTGAATTTAATAAACCCAACCACTACTGAGGGGACTAGGGAAGGGTCAGGTTTACACCTAGGATTGATAACATTCCCTTTGCTCATGAGGCGAATGTAACAAAATATAATTCATCATAACCACCACATCATCATCACTATTGAGTACCTGGCAATTGACTGTGAACTATCGGAAACAGAAATGATGCCTTACTAGAAACTTGATGTGTATGAAAGGAATAATTGGTTTCCAATTGTCATTTTACTGTACAAAAGGTTCATTTTGAAGGGATTTATTGATCATGGTATAATCTAAAAATGAAATGTCCATTTATTTATTTTTTTGTGCAAAGATCATTTTGAACCCTATAACTTTATCATTGGATCATTAGTTTAAATTGCATTCTTAATATCTCATTTTAAATATCACATTGCAATAAGGCTTTAGACTTACCTATAACCTATTTTTTTCATTGCCCTTGTAGCAGTCATCTCAACCACTTGATAACGACGTTGAGATGAACGGTGTCAACGCTTCATCAAATCCCAAAACTTTCACGCTTCAGAGATCTGGTAAAGTGATGCGATCATTGTCGGCAGGTAAAGATGAAAAAAAAAAAAAGAAATATTAATTTATGTCTTCATTTGCTTTATTTTTCTTTTTGATAAATCCTATTGTATTAGTATCATTTTGCAATAGATCTGTAAAATAAAGCAACGCTTGTGGTAAATTATAGATTTTCATTCAAGAAACAGATGCCTACTTGTATGACCAAAAAGAAATTATGCATTTTATCTGTTAGAATTTCACTGAACAGAGGTGAAATGGCCTCTTTCTGGAATCTGAGATATGTGATTTATAGTTTATAAGTTTAGCATTATTATTTATTTTAATATTATATATTATGCAGTATTGAAGATCTGAGGAATCCCACCATTTTGGGATTCTCTCAGAGTTAAGCTGCAAATGTTGTCCTGTCTATTGAGTCCCTTCTATAATTGTGCTGTTCAGTTTCTTGTTCCATTTAACGACAGTCCTGGGGGAAGACCATTTTGGTATAATATATACAAAATGATACTTGGCATAGGCTAAAGCAAATAAACCATCCTGCAGGTTTTTCATCATATCAACTAAGATCTGAACAAGTGTGCATGAAAGGTGCTAGACAAAGCAAAAAAGAAAAATAGAAGAAAAATAAATGTCCCAAAAAATCAGTCTACCTCGACTGGGGATCGAACCTCAGACCTTCTGATTATCAGTCTGACATGTTACTATTACACCACAGAGCCTCTGTGTACC
>NC_088367.1:42785334-42807834 GCF_034508935.2 Berghia stephanieae
GCAACAAATGTTTTGAGTGAAACTGAAAATATGCCTTACGAGGAAAGATTAAAATACTTAGCCCTCCCATCTTTAAAATACAGAATAAAGTGGGGTGACCTTATTCAGTCATACAAAATCGTCCATAGTTTTTATCAAATTGACCATGATACAAGTACTCTCGTAAAATTTACCCTTGGAAACAAATACAAAATTTTTATCACACATTCTTCTACAACTATTCGGCAATTTTTTTTTTTTAATTATTATTGCAAGGACAGTTAATACATCGAACAGTATAACCAAAGACTCCAAAAGTATAAATCACTTTAAAATTGCAATCCGACAGGGAGTGAGCTCCATGATTTAAAATATGTATTTGATGAATACGTTTTTAATTAATATTTTTTTGAAATCCAGTCATGTAATTGATGATCCTAGTTATGATTATATCGGGAAATTTTTGGCCTGGGCCTTGTTTTTTCTTTTTTTTTTTCACTTTTCACAGGGTATTTAAAGGCCTTTGATCGAAGCATTCCTTACTATGATATATTGATATTCTTCTGCTTCTCTTTTTCTTTTTTTTATTATTATTGTTATTATGATTATTATGATTATTATTATTATTATTATTATTATTATTATTATTATTATTATTATTATTATTATTATTATTGTTATTATCATTATTATTATTATTATTATTATTATTATTATTATTATTATTATTTTATTATTATTATATTATTATTATTGTTATTATTATTATTATTATTAGTTATTATTATATTATTATTATTATTATTATTATTATTATTATTATTATTATTATTATTATTATTATTGATTATTATTATTATTATTGTTATTATTATTATTATTATTATTTTTATTATTTATTTTATTTTATTATTATTATTATTATTTTATTATCATTGTTATTATTTATTATTATTATTATTATTATTATTATTATTATTATTATTATTATTATTATTATTATTATTATTATTATTTTATTATTATTATTATTATTATTATTATTTTATTATTATTATTATTATTATTATTGATTATTATTATTATTATTATTATTGATTATTATTATTTTATTATTATTTTATTATTTTATATTATTATTATTATTATTGTTATTATTGTTGTTACTATTATTCCTTGGTTTTAATTTCAATCACACGTTAATTCCAGACCTAAAATTCGTAAAATACAAAATTTGGTTCCATTTTCAGAACTCCATCAGCATTTCTAAGTCTTGAAAACTGATTGAAAATGAAATCTGATGCCTGACTCAATAATTTGAAGGATTTTTAAATGTTATTTAATCCTCGTGAGGGTAAATTGTTGATTTTTAAAAGTTATTTATAGCGAGTACAATATTTTTTTCTCCGTCAAATTACGAATTTTGAAGTTTTCAAGTTGGCATTGGCAGATCTGTAACTATTCTATTGTTTTAAATACAGAATGTACAGGATGACTCCCCCCCTCCTTTCAAATTCAGATATTATGAGATCTTAAAAGCGAATACATTACCATTATTATTTTTTAACAGCAAGAGATGAAGTGAGTAGGAAAGTGCCAGAAGACAATAAGAGAATAAAACATTTTCGCGGCGGTGATGGGGGTTTGAACCCGCGACTTTACTGGTATGACAACTCTGCCTGGCCGGTGAGAGCGTGACTCTACCGTATGAGCTATCCATGATCCCATTATTATTTTTTAGAAGTGACGGTAATTAATATTTCTTTCTCATTACATCATTACAAAACCATTATAAAACATTTCCAACTGCCCAAATGATTATATACTTATATACTATAGTTACGTACTGCCTATTACTTTTTATTCATGTCTGTGTCGTTAATCAGAGTTTCTTGTCAATTTATTATCTTTCTTTTCATTCTTTCTTTTTTCCCCTTTTTAAAATTTCATATTTAAAAAAGAGAACAACATATTGAATCAAAATAATTATTGACCATTTTTATACAGGGGAAGGGAAATAAAAATTGACAATATATTTTAAAGTCATGAATTTATTTGTTTTCTCTTTTAAGTTAATTTGTTTTGTTTTTTTTAAGGATTTTACGGCGCTTGCAACACATTAAGGTCATATCAGCGCCAGTAAAAAGGAAGAAAATGGGATAGTAAAAAGTTCTAGAATTACAATTAAAGCAGCCAAGAGAAAGTAAGACAAAGGGGAACTGGGAACAAATAGGGATCAGATGTAGATTCCAAGAGCATACCACCAATGTACTTAGTTTGAGATCACCTATAAGTCTCATCCGGACACAAGCACAAAATCCAACAAAGAGGAATACACTCAAATGCTTACATTATTCATTAAAAATAACAAATATAATAATGCATAACAGAGAGATGATTTACAAGGAAAAAAATATCATCTCCCAAAACAATAACTATGCATTTGACTGTTTCCCTCCCAGCCAGGACTCCGACCAGGTCCAGGAAAAAACCAAGTAATCTCATTCCAAGACAAAGACAGAAAAGTAAGCATGTTGGAAAACAGATATAAGGGGATAGAAGACACAGTATGTACCTCCCTGCCCGCTATGGGAGGTCAGGATCCCCACCCAGAAGTTAATTTGTCATCTTCAGTGTGTTATAATATATTGAATAGGGGAGAAAAGTGTAATGTTAATAAATGGGTTCCTATTTCATTGGAAGTGTAAAACCACTCTACCGGAGTACTGGATACATACTTGTGTAATTCATCTTCTGGTGTCAGAGTGATATTATCTTATTTTCTAGTCTAAATATATGCTGATTGTCAATAAAGATTATCTGTCCTCCCTCTTTTACGTCCCATTATCTTAAGAATCTGCCGATACATCCTGCTACTTAAATAGTTATGTGACTTTTATATAACCGATTCATTATTAGTACACAGGACTGGGTACATAGACCCTCCCAAGGATCCTGGGTGGGGTTCCTGACCTTCCATAGTGGGCAGTGGGGTACTTACTGTGTCTTCTATCTCCAACACTGGGTGGGGTTCCTGACCTTCCATAGTGGGCAGTGGGGTACTTACTGTGTCTTCTATCTCCAACACTGGGTGGGGTTCCTGACCTCCCATAGTGGGCAGTGGGTTACTTACTGTGTCTTCTATCTCCAACACTGGGTGGGGTTCCTGACCTTCCATAGTGGGCAGTGGGGTACTTACTGTGTCTTCTATCTCCAACATGCTTTCTGTCTTTGTCTTGGAATGAGATTACTTGATTTTGTCTTGGCGGAGTCCTAGCTGGGAGGGAAACAGTCAAATGCATTGTTATTGTTTTGTGAGATGATATTTTTTTTCCATGTAAATCATCTCTCTGTTATGTATTATTATATTTGTTATTTTTGTATTATGTATAATGTAAGCATTTGAGTGTGTTCCTCTTTGTTGGATTTTGTTCTTGTGTCCGGATGAGACTTAATATATGATCTCAAACTAAGTACATTGGTGGTATTCTCTTGGAATCTACATCTGATCCCATTTTGTTCCCAGTTCCCCTATGTCTTACTGTCTCTTGGGTGCTGTAATTGTAATTCTAGAACTTTTTACTATCCCATTTTCTTCCTTTTTACTGGCGCTGATATGACCTTAATGTGTTGCAAGCGCCGTAAAACCCTTAAAAACTTCCAAGGATTTAGGAACTAAAAGAGTAGAGGTTTTGATGTCAAGACTTTTCTTCCCTATTGTTATATTGTTATAGCCAAACGACAGCAAAGGAGGTGTCTGGTTGAGATTCGTCTGCATATTTGCAATGGTCTATTGTTTACCCCAGATGATGAACAAATTGAATTTTATTTGACTAGTATTCATTCATTTCATGTCTATTTCTACTTCCCATACTTTGGGCAACTTTTGCTATTTGTTGCTGTTGTTTACATTAAAACAATAGATCATCTCATCCAGTGCAGCACATCTTCTTACTAAGAATCTTAATTTATCTTGACAACTGATAGAATAATTATAATAAAAAGAGGGGAGAGGCCTTCATTCTGTCTTTGACAAGTCGCCTTGGTAACTTCTTTCCATGCTAGTCTTATATGGGAGGTTGAGGTCATTAGAGATGTTAAAGCGCAGAATAACTCAGTGGAAAAAACAAAACAAAAACAAACCCACCACAAAAAAACAAAAACAAAAAAAAAAACTGACTTTAAGTAGCCTGTTACAGGGTTGCCAATTCAGGAGGCAAAAATTTAATGAACGTTTACACAAACATATAGACTGACTCCTTTCTATGTGCTGAACTCCAGTAAAAAGACTGATTAACCCTACCCAGAGCAGAGAGATGATTTACAAGGAAAAAAAATATCTCCCAAAACTATAACTATACATTTGACTGTTTCCCTCCCAGCCAAGGGCTCCGGCCAGGGTCAGGACAAAACTAAGAAATCTCATTCCATGACAAAGACAGAAAGCAAGTTGGAAAACATATTAGGGGTATAGAAGACACAGTAAGTGACTGACCCTCCTGCCCACTATGGGACGTAAAAAATAAACCCACCCAGGCAGACGGTCTCTCCTTGTTTTGTTTTTAGGGGTTTTACGGCGCTTGCAACACATTAAGAATTACAAACATGCACTCAAGAAAAGGTAAGACAAAGGGGATTTGGTTCAAATAGGAAACAGATGTAGATTCCAAGAGTACACTATCAAAGTACATAGAGATCACCTAAAAGTCTCATCCAGACACAAGCACAGGTCCCCACTAAGAATGTTTACAAATCATAAATAATATGAAAACAATACAGTGGATAACAGATGATTTACAAGACAAAAAAATATAATCTCCCAAAACTATACCTTTGACGGTTTCCCTCCCAGTCAGAGCCAGGATGAAACCAAGTAATCTCATTTCAAGACAAAGACAGAAAGCAAGTTGGAAAACATATTATAGGGGAATAGAAGATACATTAACTCGCTCAACCCTAACACCGACTATATCCATCGTTACCCCAGATTACTTTTACCCCATGCCTATTTATTACATTTTTATAGACAAATTATAGGCGCAGTTTCAAAGCTAATGTTTCCAATTTATACATGTTAATGATAGTTGAATAAAACTATCTATGTCCATGATCATTTTAAATACATTTTTTTCAGTTTTGAAAAGTAGCAAAAATGTCTAGGATTGAGTGAGTTAAGTGACCCTCCTTCCTAATATGGGAGGTTAAAAAAAATAAGCCCACCCAGGCAGATGTTTTTGTTTTTAAGGGTTTTACGTCACTTGCAACACATTAAGGTCATATCAGCGCCAGTAAAAATGAAGAAAATGGGATAGGAAAGAGTTCTAGAATTACAATTAAAGCACCCAAGAAAAGATAAGACAAAGGGGAATTGGTTCAAATAGGGAACAGATGTAGATTCCAAGAGCACTATAGATAGTTCGAAGATGACGTCACTCAGGCCTTTGTTATTGTTTTTGCCATCCGCGTTTGTGAGTTGTTCTCACTAAACTGTATTAACCTGACTATAAACGTTCATGGTTACACAGAGTTTGTGTGTTGGTCCGTTATACTTCCGGATGGCAATGTTGTGAACTCCTTGGCCAAGCGCATTCTATCTATACTATATGAGATCACTAAAAGTCTCATCCGGACACAAGCACAGGTCCCCACAAAGAGGAATACACTCAAATGTTTTACAAATCATATATAATATAAAGAAAACATAACACAATGCATACCAGAGAGGAGTTACAAGGAACAAAATATCCTCTCCCAAAACTAACTATACATTTCCCTCTCAGCCAGGGCATCTGGCCAGAACCAGACAAAACCGAGTAATCTCATTCCATCCAAGACAAAGACAGAAAGCACGTTGGAAACCAGATGCAGGGGTATAGAAGACACGGTAAGTACCTCCCTGCCCACTATTGGGGGTCAGGAACCCCACCCAGGCAGGCGATCTCTCCTTAAGTAACAACAAAATTGTAACTAAATCATAAAAAAAGGGTAGATAAAATTCCAAGCAATACACACACGTGCTTCATGATAACATTTGTACTTTATTCATTCCTAGCACATTGTGTTCTACTGATATATTGCATTTAAACATTTTTAACCAACGCACATCTTATATATAATATAGAATACACCAGGGGGTTTTGAACAATATCTATTGAAAGTTATCTTCGGGATCTTCATGCCCAATATTAATGATTAAGTATGCAATTTTTAAACAAACAATGAGGTAAAGTTTATAATATATAGAATATAAAAAAACGTATTTTTTACAATTTTCAACACAACACTACTTATGATAAATATAGAAGGAACGAAATTGACGTCACCCAGTTCTCTGTTATTGTTTTTAGACAGCTATTTTTATGATACGTTCTCACTAAATCATCACAAATCAGACTATAAACATTTAAGGTTACACACAGTTTTGTGTGTTGGTACGTATTAGATCCTGCTGGTGGATGTTGTGAGCATCTCACCTAAACGCCTAGCATCAATAGTGAAAATGCATGAATCAATTGACATGTTCCACCTGTAACCCTCTTGTGGAATATGATTATGACTATAATGTTTACACTTGTTGAAGTTGAATTAATATTTAACATTGTATGACTTTTGTAAAGATTTTTTAAAAGCTTATTTTTTTAATGAGATGAAGTACTATATAAATGTCATATATCATCATCATCATCATCATTATTATTAAGACTGGTTTTCAAGGCTCCAAAGACAAAAAAACCCATTAATGTACTTACATGATAGCTAAAAATGGAGCACATTCCATAGAATGCGTAATGTATTATTGCATTGTCAAAATGAATATAACAATTTAGCCTCCCCCTCCCCCACACCCTCCCCTTCTCTCTCTCTCTTCCTCTCCCTCTCTGTATTCTTTGTATCTTCAGTCCGACACGATGATAATGCCCAATAATAATGATAATCCACGACATGTTTTAATTGGTCATACCAGTTCTATCATTTTCTCTTTATCACAAGAAATACTTCCTCTCATAAAAGAGCAACTAGTAATGTTGACAAAAGGGATGAGGAATTCATGTCTAAAAGCCGAATCTCCATAAATTTCCGGTGCATATTTGCTGTGAGTTCAAAAATGTAAATGTTGCTGCTCGTAGCTCGAAGAAATAAATAATAATGTGAAATTGAATGTAAGCTTCCATTTAATTACAAAAACAGATGGAATGAATGTTCCGTTTCCCCTTTATCAACAAAACAGGATGAATGAAACACCGATGAATGAGATGATGTGGTAGTGGCGTAGTTAAGATATATTCATCTTAACTACGCCACTACCACATTATCTCATTCATCTGTAGTGTTTCATTCATCCTGTTTGGAAACCCGAAACGTTCATTTGATCTGTTTTTGTAATTAAATTAAAGTTTACATTCTATTTCACATTATTATTTATTTGTGAGTTCAATTATGCCACTCTGTCAAAAACTTGCTTTCATTTACTCTCATGAAGGCTATCTCAAAATGTAACAATGCAACAGCATGCATAAAATAGTGCAATGAGATTGTCACCGATTGAATCAAATTAAGAAACTAGAGAGCAAGCACCGGTGTAAGATAAAGATCTGAACAAGTGTGTATGAAAGGTGCCAGACAATGCAAGAAAGACAAAACAAGAAAAACTTTTTATATATTTGACTGCTTCCCTCTCAGCTAAGGATAGAACAAAGGCAGGGGGCAACCTGGAAAGGGAAAATAGATATTCTAGGGAGAGAGAAGACATAGCAACAGTGACCTCTCTGCCCACCATGAGAGGTTATAAAACCCCACCCAGTACTTTGAGGGTAATAAATTCATCTACAAAATACCCATGCTGCTGATGAGAAATGGAATTTTTGAAACAGCAAAGCCTTGGGTTATTCCAGTTATCAATTCTTAACTTTAACTTCTCTGAGGAATTTCATGACAACAACAACTAAAAAAAAACAAAAAAACAAAAACAAACTTAAACTGGTATCCATTGTAACTTTCCGTGTCCGCTATCACACATCATTTGTGTTCGTCTACCCACCATACAATTGCATAATAAGATAATTATTTCTTATTGTAGACATCCCCCACTCTTTCCCAAAATTGAATAAATTTTAAATTATGACACCCCCCCCCCCCCCCCCCCACAAAAAAAAAAATAGGCAACAAAAACAAAAATAAATGTGGAAATTGGCATCATGATTCGTGGAAGTAAGAAAGGATAACATAACGATAGAATATAAAAGGGAATGGAGAAGTGCCAGATGGTAACAGAGAATAAAAATTCTCAGGTTGCTAAACTCACTGCCTGTCTGAGAAGGAGAGAGGGCGGTGAGTGGATGCTCTAGCCACTGAGATATCCAGGTATACAAAAATAATATGGCCCTAAAATACCAACATAAAAAAAAAAATTTTAAAAATAGAAATAGCAGTTACATAAATGACTTACATAGGCAAGTTAAGGTTAAAAAAAAAAAAAAACAACTTAAATATGAATAACGAATTTTTAAGGAATAATGATAATAATACACCGGGGGGATATTTTATTATCCTAGTTATGACCTATAGGGAATTTGGGTGCTAGATGAATAATTAATAATGAACGTAGTTGATATTGATATTCTGTACTGGAGAGATAGACTTCATTATCTACTTACATTCTATTTACATACTTTTATAACAAAACAAAAAATCAATCACCTATAAAAATGTATTCCAGATTATTTATAAATCACAACAACATAATATTTATATACTTTAAAAAAAAAAATTCAGTCCATTCACCACTCCTGGTTGTTAATGTCATGAAGTATTCTTACTAAACATAGTCAAATACATAGAATAAAACGTAATGTAAATGTTGCAGCTCGAAGCTCGAAGAAATAATAATAATGTGAAATTGAATGTAAGCATCAATTTAATTACAAAAACAGATCAATTGAATGTTTCGGGTTTCCCCTTTATCAACAAAACAGAATGAATGAAACACTACAGATGAATTATCCCATTCATCAGTAGTGTTTCATTCATCCTGTTTTGTCGATAAAGGCGAAGCCCGAAACGTTCATTTGATCTGTTTCTGTAATTAAATTGAAGCTTACATTCAATTTCAAATTATTATTATTTAGAATAAAAAGTACATTTAGAATAAAAAGTACACACACAAAAATGGCTAACAGCTGCTTTAGATCTGGCTAGCATATCAACACTCCATACACGTTATCATTTGCCCATGGAAAAATCATTAGACTTACTTGCTTACTTACTTATCTGAACCTGCGACCACTTGAGCTCTCGCCCTTCGGGTCTTGTGCCATGATGTAGAAATCATTAACTCTCTCCTTATCAACCATTTCCAGTATTTTCCCAAAAATGGCAGGCTTACCCAGCAGAAAAATGGGATTTTTTAAAACTCAAACAATCTCTCTACAAAACAACGTTATGTTCTTATTAATTAAACAGAGATCATTGTGATGTACAAAATACTCTGAACAAGAAAAAAATGTATATTGTTTTGTAACAAATGTGACAATTTTGCTGTAGGTGGTAAGGAGAGGGTTAAACAACCTCAATTCCACCGCCCATTCCAACCTGTAGTTACAAGGACACTAAAACAATTCATTCTCGTAGTAAGTAATCGATAATCCGAGTTTATGTAGCAAAACTTCCCCCACACCAAGAAGAACAGTGTTAAAAAACACCAAGTGTCGGAAATCACTCAAAAGCAGTTCAACAAGAATACAGCTAGCGTGGATCCAACAAGACATCAGATTTGACGAGGGTATTTAAATTATTATTTTATTTATTGATCTATTGAGTTTTATGGGGTTTTTTTTTACTAATTAATATTAGTAGCAATCATCACCATGCAATCAACGAGACTTTTGATATAATGAGAAAAGATCCCTCGTCCTTCCACTGTTACTGGATCCCAGGTTCACAAGATAAAACTTTTATCTTTTTCTAAACATTAAATATTGTTAATACTTTTTTTGGAAACTTTGCTATAAAGCCACCTCACTTAACTAAAAAAAAAGGTAGTCTGAAATATTGGATATTTCAACGATCTCCCACCAAACAAATTAAAATGAAAAAAAAAAAAAAAACAGAAAAAAACTCACAATGCGGAATATTGTAATCTGGTACAGAGGGGGAATCAACTAGAAAGCATAAGAAAAATGTTGCAATTTGACTTAAATATGTAGGTTCTTAAAGCTCAGATGAAAGGAAACCAGAGATGAAATGGGGAAAAACCAAAAATCCCCTTTTAAAAAATATTTTAAAAATTATAGCCTTCAATGGAATGGCACCTTTCATTACACAAGGACCTCTGAAATCTTGTTTTCTGTTCTAGTGACTTTGTATTCAAGGTAAATTCTACTGCCTTTCTTGATATAATCACTACCAATTTGCCCAATCATCTACTACTTAACTCCATGATAATTGGGAATTCCCTATTTGGCAATATGTGAATATATACGACACACACACACACACACACACACACACACACACACATTCTAATACTTGTTCCTAAGTAAACTAAATGAAGAAGGTTCATTCCATAACTTTGGAAAATACTGCAATATTTGTCAACAAAAGACTAGATGTATATATCAAAAATAAAAAATAACTACGTCCACTTTAAGAACACAAAACTAACTATCATTAAAACAACAATCCTACATTTCTCAAAAAACATAAGCCAGCTAACTCGGTATTATAACACCCTACTAAAATGTCACTCCTCACATCAATCTAGTATTATGTCGGGGTGAAACAGTCCTTGAAAAGTGACTCAACTGTCAAAATGATCGGAAATAACTTCTTTTTTTTTTTTGGTTTTTCGCTCTTTTAAAAAAAATTTTTTTTTTTAAACAAAAAAAAAACCTTCATTCTCTCTCCTTAAGTAAAAAAAACAACTTTAAAAATTCAACTCAAATCACATGTTATTATTAAATATCCACTTAACATGCTCAAAGGGGTCCCAAGCCAGCAGCAACACTTAATTAATTAACATGTAGGACGAGACACGCTGCCTGTTAGACGATGATAGTACATTACATATTCGACGGAGATAACACCATTATTCACAAATCATTTTACATCTGAGTTGGGTGAGAGAATGCTGAGTAAAGAGCCTTTTCCAACGAGTCAACAACGCAACCACTCAGAGTGGGACTCGAACCCGGGACCTTCTGATCATAAACCGAGTGTCATACCACAAGATCACAAAGCCAAAAACCTGCTGGTTTTACTATAGCAAAATAGCAAATAAAATATGAGGGCTCCCTTTTACTGTTATCTTTTCCAAAGCAGCATTGGGAACTTGATCGGAATTCCTAATCAAGAGTCTTATAGAAGGAACGAAATTGACGTCACTCAGCTCTTTGTTATTGTTTTTAGACAGCCATGTCGGCGATTAGTTCTCACTAAATTATATTATTATAGCCTATAAACGTTCAAGGTTACACATAGTTTTGTTTGCAGTTACATTATATCCGGTTTGCAGATGTTGTGAGTATTTTACCTATATACACAGCATCAATATGTTTCGTAATAAAAATCGATTTTTCAGCACCCAATTTAACCCGACATAATTACCGTTTTGAGGTGATGGATCACAAAAAGAAAACAAAAAAAGACAAAAAAATAAATAAAGATATAAAACAAAAACCAATCATTCCCACTACAAAATGTTAACCCTTTAGACGATCTCAAATCTCTATTTCTCTCTCTCTCTGTCTTTCTAAGCTTTCTTGGGGTCAGCAGGGTCAGGCGTGTCCGATTTCTCTGCCTTGAACTGGATGAATGCCTCCCCTTCCTCCTCTTCGTCGTAGAGGTGAGTGTCGTCCGCATCATCCTCTCCATCACTAGCCTGGGGGGTCGAGGCCCGAGTTGATGATGGGGAAACTGCTGCAGACGATGGGCGCAGGATCCTGAAGTCCTTGTTGTTCTGGATGTCAATAATAATAATAATAATAATCATAATAAAATATTCATGATTATTCTAAATATAGAGTAGTTTTCAATATTACTATTACTACCATTATAATTATTATAATAATAATAATAATAATAATAATAATAATAATAATAATAATAATAATAATAATAATAATAATATAATAATTATTATTATTATTATTATTATTATTATTATTATTATTATTATTATTATTATTATTATTATTATCACTATTATTTTCATTATCATTTATTATTATTATTATTATTATTATTATTATTATTATTATTATTATTATTATTATTATTATTATTATTATCACTATTATTTTCATTATTATTTTTTATTATTATTATTATTTTTATTATTATTATTATTATTATTATTATTATTATTATTATTATTATTATTATTATTATTATTATTATTAATATTATCATCATCATCATCATCATTATTATTATTGTATTATATTTTTACATTATTAACCATTATCACTGCTTGTATAAAAAAAAAACTATTCAAGGATGAAATTATAACAGAATGCATTGCATCTCCAACTTAGCTCATCACCAGCTGAATAACACACATAAATCCTAAATCGTACCAAATTAATGATAATAATCTTTGCTCTACCCCCAACCAATTATATCAGCAAAATATGCCCTGCTATAAGACATGGCATTAGAAGGGGGACTTGAAGGTAGGTTTTAAATAATCAGGTTGAATGTTACTTACAGCAGAGGGGTCAATGTCAGCTCTCTCTCCAAATACCTTGGACAGCGCCATGTTTCTGGCTTTGCGATAATACTGGAAATAGAAGACAGTGAAGAAAAACATGGTAAAAAATGTTACTCATGACTGATATAAAACTCCTTTGTTTTGTTTGTTTTTAAGGGTTTTACTGTGCTTGCAACACAGTAAGGTCATATCAGCGCCAGTAAAATGGAAGAAAATGGGATAGTAGAAAGTTCTAGAATTACAATTAAAGCACAAAGAAAAGGTGAGACAATGGGGAATTGGTTCAAATAGGGAACAGATGTAGATTCCAAGAGCATACCATCAAAGTATTTAGTTTGAGATCACCTAAAAGTTTCATCCAGACACAAGCACATGTCCCAACTAAGAGGAATACAGTCAAATGTTTACAAATCATATAATATAATATGTAAACTAAACATAATACAATGCATAACAGAGAGATGATTTACAATGAAAAAGATATCATCTCCAAAAACTATAACTATACATTCAACTGTTTCCCTCCCAGCCAAGGAACTCCGGCCAGGGTCAGGACAAAACTAAGTAATCTCATTCCAAAACAACGACAGGAAACAATTGGAAAATGGGTATGGGGGGATAGAAGACACACCATGTACCTCCCTGCCCACTATGGGAGGTCAGGATTAAAACTCCTTTAATTCTGTGAAAAAGGCCTGTACTGTGCTGGAAAAGGTTCCTATTATACAAAATAACATTTCATAATGTGAACAAAATACAGTGTAGTCCTTCAGAGCCATTCGGCCCATGGAGCCAGAGTTTATCCCGGTTTCTATAGCATGCAATGGACAATGGCAATTGCTTGCTATCTTTTGGATAGGATGCCATTCTATCGCAAAGTACTTTCCGCCTGGGATGACAAACTCTCAAAAAGGTAGCAAGTAAATAAACGTTACAGAAACTGGAATAAATCCAGCTCTAAAGGCTTCATAGGATAATCAGGCTACCATTTCCCCCCATACTGTGGACGATCAGTGACTTATTTTCATCAATAAAGAGGACAGATTTGTCGAGCTGATTAAGTAAGGTAATTTATCTATCACTGATGCTGGTAAAGACCAACAACACCAAAACACAAACTTAGGTGTAACCTTTGCTTATCGTCTGCTTTTTTTTAAAATTGAAGACTGCACATCTAATATGAAAAACAGTTTTATTAACAAAATTTGCATACGATCTAACAATGAAATAAACAGCTAGAAAAAAAAACAACACCTCAACAAAAAACCATTCTCACCACTCCGAGATTCCTCCAATCCAACATTTCACTCAACCTCTCGGTCCTGTTCCTCTGAATAATTCGTTGGCGACGAGAAAGACAGGCAAAGTCGAACATGTACTGTGGGAAATAAGAGGTTGATTCATCGAATCAATGTAAATGGCAAAACATTTTACCAGAGAAAAAAAAACAAAATAACAGTAACAATAAATTCATGAAAAGAAGGCATTTGATTTGGGGGGGGGGGGGGGGGTGCAACGTGACACAGATGTAAGGTCTTCTCTTCATACCCGCCTCGTTGTGTGTCCTTGCACAAGTCACCTCGCCCTAGCTCACTTTGCAGCGCTGCACTGCGGCTGAACGTCTGGGTTATTCCAGTCTTCCCTTGGAATAGACCCTAAAGACAAATTTCTCCTTGGGGATGAATAGAGAGAATTTTATTTTTTTTATTTATATTTATTAAAAATACTTATTCACTATGCATAGTTTGAAAGTGCCATTTCAGTTTCATCAGATTCAATGCTCTTCCCAGTGCTTCATTTATAACTCAAGCAGGACTGACTATTGGGATTAATCTCTGCTTTGAATACAAACTGTTTTCATTATTCTTCCATGGCAAATACAGACATTCTATGATAGAAAAAGAGACTAGTACCATTCAAAACATTGTTTTAAAAATTACATAAACTAAATTGATATCGTTGTGTTGAGTGAGTGTGTTAGCTACCAAGTTCAGTCCCTTTAATAGTGACCAAATAATAATTCCAAAGACCCACACATGCAGGACTGGTTTCTTGGTGTTGTGGCTTGTTTTTGAAATTTTTGTGATTTGTGAGTTCTGTTCACTCGAAGAAGTCAGTCAGACTTTATAACTATTGTTTACATAGAGTTGTCCTCTTAATAGCATTCACGGCATTGGACACAACAAAGGGACAAAATCACTGACAACCCATTCCCATAATAATGTTAATAGATGCACATCACTTTTTTAGCAGCATCTCAACTAGACTAACAAGGTATATCAAATTAAATGAATTAACAAATATATTTTCTATTTTTGTTATTAGGCCACTTATAATATTATTCACTTGCACTTGCACAAAAAATGCACTTATCATGTAAAACAAAATACTTTTCAGCAACAGATTTATACATATAAAAAGTAAACAAATATGAATATAACACTAAAAAAAAAAAAAAAAGAACAAAATAACAAACACGGAATGTTTCATGCTCAAAAACCTTCTTCTGCAAACAAAAAACAAAAGCCAATAGAAACATTATTTATTGTTGTTGGCTGAAGAAGGGTTTTGAGCCCAAAACGTTATGTGTTTGGTATTTTGTTCTTTTTTGAAGATGTTATATTCATTTTTGTTTACTTAATTTTTACAATCTGCAGCGTCTAGCAGTTTAGTACAGAATTCATTTATACATATAGACCAATCTAACCATATTAACTCACTCAACCCCAAACACCGAATATATCCGTAGTTTACCCGGGTTACTTTTACCCCATGCCTATTTATTACATTTTTCTGAGAAAAATTATAGGCGTAGTATCAGAGCTAATGTTTTTAATTTTTACATGTTGATGGTAGTTGAATAAAACAATCAAACGATCATGTACATGCTCATTTTTAATACATTTTTTCCAATTTTGAAAAGTAACTAAAATCTCTAGGATTGAGTGAGTTAATGTTCACACAAATCTTATTTTCTCATAAAAATTTTTTTTTTTTAATGATAAAAACCCAATGCAAAAACAGTCAACTGTCTCAGAAATACTTGAATTCAGTGTTTAAATGGGTGGCTTGTATTATCTTACCTGAGCCAGTTCCCTGACAGAATCTTCCGGACTCTTGAATCGCCGGTCCACGATGTAGATACCGTAAGCCTTGGGGTCCACCACATGGTCGTTCATGAAGCACCCGAACCCTGACAAGTTAGTGGTGATGCTGGGGATTCCCATCACTGTACACTCGGCTGGGAAAGACACGAGTCAAAACTGTTTAGTTTTCTCTAAGTGATACTACTAGGCTGATAGAAGATATCGCTGTTCACATGTCCAACGTTTTTTGTTGTTGTTTACTTTCCAAGATTTTTCAACAGAGAAGAGCTACAATTATCTCTGTTGTCTATCTGGAATGTAGTAATGTATTTATGACTTTATTGGGGTTTTTTTTTTTTTTGTTGGCTGAAGAAGGGTTTTGAGGCCGAAACATTCCGTGTTTGGTATTTTGTTCTTTTTTGAAGCTGTTACATTCATTTTTGTTTATTACTTTTTAGTTTTCTCTATGCATATTGTATAAAAACAACCCCTGATTATTGAATAAAGACACTTTTTCTTTTTGGCAGACTTACAATAAAAAAAAAGTAGTCCTTCAGAGCCATTAGGACCATGGATCCGGAGTTCATCCCGGTTTCTATAGCGTGAAACGGACAATAGCAATTGCTTGCTACCCTTTGGATAAGATGCTGGTCTATCGCAAAGTAATTTCCACCAAATCTAACAGACCCAGCTATTGGGTCGATTGAGTGAGTGTCCGGTGTGTGACTAGAGTGTGTAGTTGGTCAGAGAGAATGAAAATAACGGAATGTTATTTCATCGAAGGCTGGAGGAAGCAAAATGTTTTACTTAGATTAAAGTTGTTCTTTATTGTTCAAAGATCGAGTTTATTATAATTATTCCTAATCTACAACAATTACAAAGCACATATTAATAACTTAATAATAACTGTTGAGGGGAACGATTCAAATCAACTGAATTGCAATTTTCACAAATCATTATCAACATAGAAAAAAATAATTACCATTTCAATTCAATGTGAATTTGATCAATTGTTTTATAGTGCATTGTTAATTTCATGAAAATGTTGCTGCTTGAATTTTAATTTGTATTTCCTTACAAAGGGGCATTCTAGTTCCTGTCCCATCATTTTTTTTGTTACTTCACCTTAACTACGCCATTCACACATTTCTCATTCATCCTTAGTGTTTCATCGTGATAAAGGGGAAAACCAAAACGTCCACAGTATGTCTTCGTTAAATCAATTGCAGCTTCTATTTCAATGCTTATCGTTATTGTTAATTTCATGCGGGTTAGGTATTTTCAAAATTTTAAAGCATACCAGGTGTGTATCCCCAGGGTTCGTAGTAACTTGGGAAAACACCAAGATGGCAGCCTCGTACAAAGTCTTCGTAGTCCAGGGCAAACAACGGGTTGGTGGAGTTTAGAAACTCAGGGTGGAAAACAATCTGGATTTTTAAAAAAAATTATTAGATATATCAACAGAAATCATGAGGAGTGTGGCACTTATGATGATAATGATAAAAATGATGATGATGATGATGATGGTGGTGATGATGATAATGGTGGTGAGATGATGATGATGATGATGATGATGGTGGTGGTGATGAGATGATGATGATGATAATGATGGTAGTAACAGTGATGAAGATGGTGAGATTGTGATGATAATAATGTTGATTATGATGAGGATGGTAGTAACAGTGATGAGTGTGATGATGACAATGATGATTATGATGATGATGGTGGTGGTGTGGTGATGACGATAATGAATGATGACAGCAGCAATAAGGAAAGTGATATTATTATTATTAATATCCTTTATTAATGCTTAAGTTTTTTAGTAAAAAAAAAACCAACAAAACTATGTTGGTGTTATGAGATCAGGTACACCATCATCATCACCATCTTCATATCCAATCCCAATCCCATACCTTCACTCTGTCGTGTCGGTTGTTGAAAAGGTTACACTTCCTAATGCTGTTCAAAATCTGATCTTTGGAGTCTTCTATAACATTGTGGGTGCAGATGGGTGGAAGACTGTGACGCTGTTGAAGAGACAAAGAGATTTGTAGAGAGTATGAGTGACCTACCACAGGCTTGCCTACTATTACAAAATAAAATTAGTAGATATACGAGTGCAGTGAGAGAATGTGAGTAAAGAGCCTTTTCAAAGGAATTAACGATGCGCCGAGCGAGGCTCGAACCCAGGACATTCTGATCTGAAAGCAAGTGTCATACCACTAGACCACATAAAAAGTAGTCGTTCAGAGCCATCAGTCCCATGGGACTGGAGTTTATCCCCGTTTCTATAGCATGAAACGGACAATAGCAATTGCTTGCTACCTTTTGGATAAGACGCTAGTCTATCGCAAAGTACTTTCCAATTTCAAAAGTTCATGAGCGTCTCTATGTCATTAAAAGTTATTGAAAATGAAAATCGATGCTGGACTACATACTTTTAAGGATTGTGAAGTGTTATTTAATCCTTGTGAGGATATTGATTATTAAAGTTAATTTTATACTGACTACAAATTTTATCTCATAAAAATTAAATTAAGAAATTAAGGAGCAGGCACCATTATAAGATAAAGATTTGAACAATTGTGTATGAAAGGTGCCAGACAAAGACAGAAAGAAAGATATAAGAAGAAAAAAACCATCCTAAAAAGTCAGTCTACCTCGACTGGGGATCAAACCTCAGACCTTCTGATTACCGGTCAGATGTGGTAGCACATCTGACCGGTTATCAGGTGGTAGCACATCTGACCGTAATCAGAAGGTCTGAGGTTCGATCCCCAGTCGAGGTAGACTGATTTTTTGGGATGTTTTTTTTTCTTCTATTTTTCTTTCTTTCTTTGTCTAGCACCTTTCATACACACTTGTTCAGATCTTTATCGCTTAAAAATTACAAAGTTTTAAATTTTCAAATAGACTGGTCTGATACCATCTCAAAACAATATATCTTACATAGGGGATGATTTTGATGCTAAAAATTGTATTTATAGTAAGAATATACGAGAAGAGGCTCAAGTTTCTTTGCTTTATTGAGAATGAATATAATTTCTTAAAGCGAAAACAACTAAAATTCCACATTTTTGGCCACATAAACTCAAAAGTTCGTTTTGAATATAAGGTTAAAATGAGAGTCAAATAATCTTCAAAAATAAAAATATGTTCAATAAAATGTGACGGTTAGACAATTGGATGCAAATGAATAAACAATGGAAAGCATCTGAATTAAAATGTAACTGACTAAACATGAACACAAAACTGAAGTTATTTTTTAAATTCAGCCCTCATTTCTAACACAAATGAAGAAGCATACGAACTTGGCCAAACGTGATTTTATTAAAATACATTTTATAATTTAATTTTTTTTAAATCTTTAAATGTCCAGAGTACAGTCAGGTGCCTTTTTCTTTTTTTTTGCCATCTAATTAGTTATTGTGGTAATGGTTAATGAATATAAAAAAGAAAGAACCTTCATGTTATAATCTATAAATATGGAAGCACCAGTGATTTGGAAAGGAGGGGATTAAGGGTAAGCAGATCGAAGACAGAGTATTTGTGCATCGGACAACAGAGAGCAAGACCACCAATAAAGATAGTAGAAGAGAATATGCCAGAGACAAACCAATTCAAATACTGCGGAACAACTGTACAAGGAGATGGGAGCAATGAGATGGAGGTTAAGAAGAGGAGACAGGCAGGGTGGAATAACTGGAGGAAGGTTACTGGAGTTATGTGTGACAAACGAATATCCGTAAAGCTGAAGGGGAAAATATAGACAACAGTTGTAAGACCAGCAATGTTATATGGACTAAAGACAGCAGCTATAACAAAGAAACAAGATAAAGAAGTTTGTTGAGGTGGCAGAAATTAGGATGTTGAGACGGTCACTTGGCTGGAAAAGAAAAGATAAAGTGAGAAATGAACGAATTCGAAGGTTGACTGAAGAATGTATCACTAAAGATGAGAGAAGATAGATTGAAATGGTTCGGACATGTAAAGAGATGAGAGAGGGAGTAAGTGGGAAGGAAAGTATTGGACTTACAATAGTGGGAAAGAGGAAAAAGGGATGCCCAAGGACTAGATGGTTGGATAGGGTAAAGGATGATATGAAAGAACTGGGCCTGGAGGAAGATGATGCGCTGAACTGAGATGCATGGAGATGTGGCATTCTTTATCGTAACCCTGCAAAATGCTGGATAAGCTGAAAGAAGAAGAAGAAGCACCAGTGATTTCAATATTTAAAAAAAAAAAAAGCTTGTTTAAATTCATTCCCTTTTTCCTAATCTGAATTGAAAGTAGCAAAATGTTACCTTAAGTCACTGTCAGAAAAAGGTATCTACCAAGTAGAAGTTTTCAATGACTGCAATAGTAATTCAGATGCTTATCATCAATAATAAAATTCTAAAAATAAAAAAAAAAGATACCTGTGCTGCATAAATACAACGCTTGAGTTTGACAGTGTCTTCTTGTGTTAATATATCATCTCCTGATGGTAGACTTCCCCTGAAAATGGAGAGAAAAAAACGAGTTTGACATCATGTAATCCATTAGGAGCTTAGAACACTATGCATACAGTAATAGTTGGCAAACATTCTCAAGAGCATCACAGGGCCTCCAAAAAAAAACACTTTTTTGTGCGGCTATATGGTCTAGTGGTACGACACTCGCTTTCGGATCGGAAGGTCCTGGGTTTCAGCCTCACTCTGCGCATAGTTGAGTCCTTGGAAAAAGCTATTTATTCACATTCTCTCACCATACTCAGGTGTAAAATGAGTACCTGGCCGTTAACAGCATTGTCGAAAAAATTGTAATATCAACGAACAGGCGTCGTGTCCTGTCCTAACTGTCCTAAATGTTAAGTGTTACTGTTGGCCAGGGACCCCTTGTTAAGCGCTTTGAGCATGTTTAGTGGATTTTGCATTATATAAAAGCTCATTAAAATTTAAACAATTTTCCCAGTCCCTCAAAGCTATACGATCCATGGAGCTTATCATGGTTTGTTTTTTGTCATTTTTTTCTGATGCGTTAAACAAACAGTGACAATGGCTTACTATACTTGAGTAAGGTGCGAAACTATCATACATGTTAAGTGTTGCTGTTGGTCAGGGACCCCTTGTAAACCGCTTTGAGCACGTTTAGCAGGATATTGCGCTATATAGATAGTATGCACTTGGCTAAGAAGCTAATAACATTGCCATCGGGAAGCATAACGGACCAACACACAAAACTGTGTGTATCCATGAACGTTTATGGTCGGGTTAAAACAGTTCAGTGAGCATTACTCTTAAACGCGGATGGCAAAAAACAATAACAAAGACCTGAGTGGCGTTATCTTCGAACAATCTTAAAAGCTCAAGCTCAAGTATCCTGAAGGGCGACTACTGTCTGTTTCATGCTCCAAAAATCCAGATGATACTTTGTTGAGATTAAAGAAAATTTAGCAGGATCTATTTCAGTGTACTAAGTAATTCAGTTTTTTTCTGGCATATATGCCGAAACCCATGCTGATGAAAGATGTGGTACAGGGGAAAATGGAGGGCAAACGAAGAAAGGGAAGACCTAGGCGTACCTATATAAAAAAACATCCTAGAATGGACAGAGATGAATGGAAGGGAACTATAATATGATACCGTCAACAGATGAAGAGAATGGGCAGACTTTTGTCATCACAAAGTGAGGGCAGCCAACATCAATGAGGACGACGCTGGATAGTGAGTGAAGTAATTCATGCTAGATCTAACAAATCCAGCTGTCCAATTATCACTAGGTGAGCAAAGAGGTCAGAAAAAAAAACCTTGACAGCAATGAGGACTGAAATCGCGTAAGGCAAGTTCTCTACAAACTGAGTCATCTTAGATCCCCTGAAGACAATTCCAATTTTTTTCAATGTTATTTTTTTTTTTTGGAACTGATAACGCCCGTTTGATTTCAGCAACATTGCAACTCGCTTGACTAATAACCGAAGCACAATATCCTTTCTTTATTCTTTGCATATTGTTATCAAACAAGCCTTAGCCCAATAAATAGGCATTACAGAAATAATGGAATAATAAATGGAATGTTACACTTGGTTTAAAGCTATCTTTAGGGAACGTTATACTTGTCAAGAGCATACAAAGATGAATTATTACCAACTGATGGGCAAATAATAAATAAATAAATGAATAAATAAAGATATATTTTTAAATGAAAGTTTTTAGATTCCCTTCTTGACATTCTGATGTCTTAACTATTTCAAAACATGACAATGTCAGAAGTTTAAGAATCTAAAAAAATAAAACCCAAAAACCCATTGCATTGCTAGAAAAAGAAATCCACTAAAACTGGGAATTTTTATGATTAAAATATGTATCTTAAAATACAATAACGTCGGAACTATATTGTCTTACCTTAGACATATATCATAAAGTCGTCGCCCTATCTGGTTTTGGACCTGACTAACGGTGTCCTTCAGCTGTTTAGCAATGGCCTGACCTCGAAGTGACTCCACATTGAAATTGTTTGTCCTCGTTGGGAATATCAAAAATGCCACGATGGTCATGTCACTATTACAAGACTGGGGATGCATCACATACGCAAGTTTTTAAAATGGAATTTTACTTAATGTGACATGAATTTATATAAAAAATACCACTTCACATAAAAAGGTGACTAAGCTGAACACTTTATGCAAAAATAAATGTTTAAAAGGTCCCTTTTATTGGATTCATATCCATTATGGGCTGGTGGAGTATC
>NC_088367.1:42815334-42882834 GCF_034508935.2 Berghia stephanieae
ATATGCATGGAAAATCGAACAAATTTGTTCGATTTTCAATGAGGGTGAATTCGAGAGAGTTAATGAAGTGAGAAAAGTTTTTGTTTTCTAAACTTTCCTGTATATTTTGGATTCACACTGGCGAAATACGTTCTACTGATACTGTGCCCACTCTGACTGACAGCACCATTATTTAATGATCTCCTGCTTCCTTTCTATATATAAAAGCATACATATTCTGTCCTATAATGAGAAAACGACAGTTTCACTCAATTATTATCAATACACAAGGAACAATTCTTTCTTCATTTTTTACAGGGGGCTATTCCAAATGATTACCCGAATATCTCAAGTCCAGTTACTCTTACAAAAACAAGTATTCATTACATAGGGCTCTGTGTGCCTTAAATTTCATACCTTAATACCAGCCTTCCTCATTTCACTTATTGTCTGACGATAGACAGGGTGATGAGGCTCCAACAACTCCACCTCTGTGCGGACGCATGCCTCGTTGTAAGGCCCCATCAGACAATATTGCTCTCCCCATTCCTCCACAGTAACAGGAGCTTTGGTCTTGATAACTGTGTATATGCCACCAACTGAATTTAAAAAAACGTAAACAAAATAAGAAATTTACCTTGATTGTAAAGCACTGGAATATACATGAACGTTTAGAAAAAGAAATCAAAATAATGACATCTTATTGAGTGAGGAGGTGGGTGGGCATTTTTATATAATTGTAGGGCTAAAATTCATCAGTTGTATGTCTTTATGATAAAAGCATGCTATCCTGATGAGAAAGTGTCTATCAAAACCATTCTTTTAAAAACACAATTTTCTCTAATGCAATCGTGGCGGGAACTATGTTCAAGTGGTATGTGCTTGGTTTCAGTATTTCAACTTAAGCATTTTGATTTTAGCGGAAATTTATCAATTCATAGTGTTTTTATGCACCTCCGTTTACGGTGTATCTTAATGGATCGTTTTTATGCACCTCCGTTACGCATGCGCATTCCACCCAATCTCATCAGCAATATTGTGTTTCTGTATTTGGATATGACAAAATTTATATTGTGACATCTGTAGGATGTCTTATTTAAATAAAAATAATAATAATCTAAAAAATCGAAATATAAAACCAGAAAATAGAAGTTGCATTGAAGGTAAAATAATGTTTTAGTAAGACTTTATTAAATGTGATGAATAGTCAGGTGGCTCCGTAGCGTAGTGGACAACCTGTCAGACTCTAACCTTGAAAGTACAGGGTTCGATTCCCATTGTGGGCATTATTTTTTTTAGTTTACTTTATTAAGACATAATTTTTGTTGTTATGTTTGTTTTTTTTTCTTTTTTCTTTTTTGTTTTTCAAAACCTTTTTATCATGTTTTTTAAAAAAAATATCAATTTTAATTTTCTAAAATTATTTATTTATTTAAGATCAGTATTTGTGTGCCGTGTTTCTTTTTACCTTTGATTTTTAAAAATTATTGTTATTATTCTTTAATTTATTATCATTGTATAAACGTACATCAGTAATCACTAAGCAGCGTGCTAAATTACAATCTAAAACTATTTAAACCTCATGGACGTATGCAACAACATTTTCATTAATGAACCACCACCGCCAAAGGAGGTGCATAAAAAAGTTGCGCTTTTTTTTTTACACCGCCAACGGAGGTGCATAAAAACGGTGCGTTTTTTGTACACCTCCAACGGAGGTGCATAAAAACGCCACCTTATCAATTAGCAGCATATAAACGTTATCACTTAGCAGCATATAAACGTTATCACTTAGCAGCATATACATGATCACTGGGAAAATACCAAAGCATATGACCATATATCGATGCATTATAAAAGCTGTGAGATAAAATGTACGAAATGTACGAGAAATACCGTTTTAGTCATTGAAAGAGTACGCATGCGCGGGGGGGGGGGGGGGGGGGGAGTTGCTTGTGTTTTTGTCTCTTTACCAAGTTCATCATTATTCGAATTTTTACAACAAATTCGTGCCTAATTCATGTTTTGGTTCAATTGGAATTCATCATTGAAACGTTCAGATCGAAGAAATTTGACCTGACTTGGATGCTGATGTGAACAATTTAAGAATAATTTAAGACTTTCTCCGTCGACTTTGGCGGGAACTGTGGTAGCCATTTTGTTTCCAAATAGTTACGGTAAACAAAAAGTGACCTCATAGGAATTCCTGGAAGTGTGGTAGCTTAACATCAAAAGGATCGAGGCTGGAGAAGGTAGATTGAAAGAGAATCCTACTGATTGTTACGACAAAAGGTGAGAGAGGAGTGAGAAAGAGGGAAAGGAAGAGACAACAGGGAGAAAGAGAGCGAAAGTTGAGTGATAAAAAAGATAAGGATAAGGATAGCCGACTAATCTGTAACTGTAACGCAGGACTTTAACTGTAACTGTTACATTACTAGCCATCAAGCAATATGAGTTCAGATAGAAGCAGCAAAACGTCCACGAGACAATCTAGAAAGGATTCGAGGAAAGAGGACACAAATTGTGGAAAGTGTGACAGAGATGTTGGGAAGAATGATCATGCATTAAAATGTGACATGTGTGAGCTGTGGCACCACACTTCTTGTGAAGGAGTTAGTGACTCACTATACAAAGCAATACAGGATGCAGAAGCCGACAAAACACAGGGCCTACACTGGTACTGTAAGAAATGTAATAGGTTTGCCAGTGGATTTATGTCAGGGCTACAGCGCCTATCGGCCAGACAAGACGCCCTAGAAGAAAATTTTGGCGCACTCGAAGCACGAGTTTCAGAGAAACTTAAGGAGGTGGATGAATCAAACGAAGACCTAGGTAAGAAGGTGCAATCCTTGGAGGAGAGAGTAGTCAAACATCCTTCTGAATATGTAGAGCTAACAGTCAAAGAGGTGCAGGATAGGCAAGAAAGAAGGCTAAACATTATTTTCTACAATTTGGCCGAAAGCTCTGCCGAGGACCCAAAGCAGGTGAAAAGCGATGACCTCAGGACAGTGAGTGATATACTGGACCAAGTGGGCATTAAAGTTCCCTTTACCAATCCCACTCGCCTAGGAAAGAAGGAATCGACATCGGCAAGACCCCTCAGGATACAAACAACAAGTGAAGAAGATGCCACTAGAATCTTAAGGATCGGGAGGAAACTCAGGGAGATTGAAACTCTCAATACAATCTATGTAAACAAGGACAGGACCCCTTTAGAACGAGAGGAATGGAAGAAACTACTAGTAGAGCGGAAAGAGAAAAACCAAGAATCAAGAGCAGAAGGCAAAGAGGAAAACTGGGTCATCCGCAACAACAGAGTTGTCCAAGGGAAGCCTCAGGATCATCTCTAGCTCAGAAACCACTGGAGAACAGACAAATTGTACATAAACCTAATTTAAATTGTTATTCACCTGTAAATATTGTTAGAATTAACCAAAGTTTTGTTCGAGGTGGGTTAAGGATTTTATTAACTAATGTAGACGTAATAACCACAAAGATGCCCGATTTGCTGCAGCTTATTGAAGATCATGAACCTGACATTGTTGCCTTGACAGAAGTAAAACCGAAGTACAGTAAAACCACCCTCACAGAGGCAGAGATATGTATTGAGGGTTATCACACCCCAATTCATAATTTAGAAATGGATGGGAGAGGAATCTGTATATATTTTTCCACTAAACTTAGCGTGGCGGAATTCAAATGTACAAGTACACAATACTTTTCTGAATGTGTTTGGGCTAACGTTTCTCTTGGAAACAATCATAAACTTCTGTTTGGATGCATATATCGTAGTCCGTCAAGCACCTATGAAAATAATAGAAACCTGGAAAATATGTTACGTGCCATAGTAGATATGATCCCAGAGCGCCTAGTAATTGTTGGGGACTTTAATTATCCCCATATAAACTGGGAGGAATGTGCAGCTACAGTTGAAGGTTCAGACAGTGATTTATTTACATAATGCCTCATGGACTGTTTCTTAACACAACATATCGAAAGACCAACACGATATAGGGGGGACCAACAACCATCAGTACTAGATTTAGTGTTAACATCGAGGAGAATGTTGTGAATAACACCCAGTATCTGGCCCCAGTGGGCAGCAGTGATCATTGTACCATCATATTCGATTATACATGTCAAACACAGGCAATTGAAAGTAAAACCGTGAAGTACAAATATGACAAAGGGGACTACAGAGGAATGAGACAATATCTTGGTGGCATAGACTGGGCCCATACACTTAATGAATGCAGTGAGCAAGAGGATTGGGACACTTTCCAGAATATATTAGAATCCGCGATGAAGCAATACATACCTGTGCACAAGGCTAACGACACTAAAAGAAAGAGAAAAAGAAATCTATATATGAACAAAGAAGGGTTTAGACTTATCAAGACTAAAGACAGATCATGGCAAAGATACCTTCAGACCAGAAATAGCCTTGATTACAGGTTGTATTGTGACGCCAGAAATACACTGAGAAGTTACACAAGGAAGCTTAAGAGCGATTTTGAGGAGAGTATTTCAAATGAGATCCAAGAAAACCCAAAAGCCTTTTGGAAATACACCCAATCGAGAACAACAATAAGAAGCGGGGTAGGTGATCTGCGGGACAGTAATGGAGACCTGCAAAACGAGGACATTATAAAAGCAGAAATAATGAACAAATTCTTCTGTGGTGTATTTACACATGAGGACACTAACCATGTGCCAGCATTGGAGACAAGACATTACAGCGAGGCACTTGTCAGTATAGTTATAAAGAAAGAAGACATACTGAAAAATATTATGAAGCTTAACCCAGGCAAATCAGCAGGACCTGATGGACTCCACCCTCGAGTGCTAAGGGAAATTGCGAATGAAATTGCCACACCGCTTCAAATCATATTCACAACGTCGTTACACAACGGGAACTTGCCACAACAATAGAAACTTGGACAGGTTACTCCAATATTTAAAAAAGGTGATAGAAACACTCCTGGCAATTATCGACCTGTGAGTCTGACAGCAGTTCCGTGCAAAGTGATGGAGGCAATAATTAAGGAACATGTGATGGAGCATATGGTCACAAACAATCTGTTCTGTGATGAGCAACATGGCTTCGTGCCTCGGAGATCATGCATAACACAACTAATTACCTGCATTGATGAATGGACAGACGCCTTGGATAGGGGAGAACCGATGGATGCGGTATACCTCGACTTTAAAAAGGCATTTGATATTGTACCCCATGAAAGGCTCATTCAAAAACTACATAGCTATGGCATCAGAGGAAAGATAAACGAATGGATATCTAACTTCCTGCACGACAGAAAACAGAGAGTCTCACTGAACGGGCACACATCACAGTGGTCGGATGTCACCAGCGGCATTCCACAGGGGAGTGTTCTGGGTCCAGTATTATTCGTGGTATTCATCAATGATCTACCTGATGTTGTAAAAAACGTGATCAGAATATTTGCTGACGATACAAAGTTGTTTGGACCTGTAAGAACAGAAAGTGACCGACATACTATACAAGATGATATCGACAAATTATCAGACTGGTCAGACAAGTGGCTGTTAAAGTTTAATGCAAGCAAATGCAGCGTAATGCATCTTGGTTACAAAAATCCAAAGCACACATACAGAATGAGAGACGATAACGGAGTGTACCAGCAGCTAGGGGAAACAGAAGTAGAAAAGGATTTAGGAGTGCATGTAGACAACAGACTATCCTTCCACCATCATGTCAACTATGCAATAAATAGAGCAAACAGAACTCTCGGAATTATTAAAAGGATAATCACCAGCAGAAATAATGATATTATTAGGCGGCTCTACACTGCTCTGGTACGACCATCACTTGAATATGGTAATGCACCGAGGATATCACAGCATGTCGGTGACATGGATAAAATTGAAAGGGTACAAAGGAGAGCAACGAAGCTTTGTTCAGATTTGAAGCATCTACCATATGAAGATAGACTGAGGCATCTCAAACTACCATCATTGTACTACAGAAGACAAAGAGGAGACATGATACAAGTATATAAGATAATAAACGAGAAAGATAGAGTAGATAGAGAGCAAATACTACCAGAGAGCACATTTAATAGAACGAGAGGACATAGCGACAAATTAAAAAAAAGACAGGCCAGATTAAATGTAAGAAAATGCTCCTTTGGACTCAGAGTGACAGATAACTGGAACAGCCTTCCAGAAGATGTAATTAAAGCGAGGACAGTAAATGAGTTCAAAGACAAGTTAGACAAACACTGGCATTACAAGCGTTACCAGCTCCGCCCCAACCATGCAGGTGCGCGTAGATATATCAGAGATAGTGCAGAACGGGTATTACAGGCATAGCCTTCAACCCGAAGAAGAGGTATCAAGGTATAAAACTAAACATATTCATCTATGGACGTGCACAAAAGTAAAAATCTTTATATTCTTATGCAAAATATTCCATTGGTTGCACGTTATTTAGTGAGATCTCATGCAAAACGTAAACTTTGCTTTTCTTCAAGAGCATGTTACAATTTTCATCACTATTAAGAGTCTATTTCTAGATAGACAATTGTTTTTACCTTTATTGGCAACTTCCCATGCAATCTCAAATAACCATTGGTTTTTGGCAGTTGCCGAGGCCCCTCTATCCAAAACGATGTCATCTACATCTGGCTCAAAATTTTTTAGTGAACGATAGAAACTGTTCCTTCTCTTTTGAAGCGCCATTGTTTTTTATATTAAAATCCACCCTTGTACGAAATAAGGACACCCTCTGGAATAACCTGGACACTGACACTGTCCTGTCACATCATTCTACATTGATATTGTGAAGTTTGGAGGGGTCATGAGGTGAAGGTCAATTTGAATTCTGCTATATCCTTGACCTTATATGAACTGCACGTCCTTACATTACATCAAAGTAGCTTTGACTCTATCTATTCAAGTTTTCTTTTATATTAGTCTTTATTATTCAAGTTTAGGCTATGACTGATAAGTCTACTGATAACAAAGATCCAAAATTTAATTTATTAAAAAAGAAACCTATTTGTAGGTATTAGGGACTCTCCCCAGGAAAAAGGAGAGACAACAAATCACTTCCTGTTACTTTCCGGCTAAGACACAACAAGGAAAAACACTGGGATCCCTTCACCGACTTACCAACCTACATGATTTAATCTCATGCGAGTTTGTTTTTATAATGTAGTGTTGAGGCCACCCAGAATAATCACACAAGGTAATTGGAATTATCCCGTGTTCGAGTCTTTGATCTACTACGAAATGGTTTGTCTTTCTAACTAATAAAGTCTAAAATTAAAATTGAATGAATGACACCCACTCAGTGACTCAGTCATTTATTGGGCCACTTCAGTATGAACATCATCATTCATCATGCCTTCACTCAAAAGAGAAATCTTTTTGCAACCTATTTCGCTATCAAAGACTTGCATTTTTCAAATTTTTTTTCAACTTTGTGATTCCTTGTCCTTAAAAATTTCGACATTTTTAGCTGGTTGATTCGGCTCTTGTTGGTCATTTCTTCTTGTTGACATAATGTTACCAGGTCAGTTCTGAAACTGAAACGCAAGCTATCCTCCTGGCATTATTAAATGACTTTGGTGACGTCCCCTGACGTATTTTGATAATTTGACTTCTGATTAAAAGTTTTGATAACCACTGTCATCCATCCCCTCAACGGAAGAATTTACATCAATTCAGTTGTCCAATAGAAAAAAAGGACAATCTTAATATTAAACTTAAGGTTCCAATCATTATTTACAAACCAGTTTGTTTTCGTTTAAAAGGTAGGTTTTTCGGAAGGGCTTCTGCCGTTTCACAGAATGCCCCCAAAAAGGGGTGGGTGTGATGAACATGATATGAAAGTGATATGAAAATGTATAATTAAATCAATTAATTATTAATACTTTACAAAACCACTACCATATCAATCTCACAGATGAGTTGCAACCATCACAGTCATATAAGTGCCTTAGGCAGAACTTCTTCTCAGTTCGGGTAGTCGACAAATGGAATCGCTTGCCTGCAACAGTTGTGGACGCCACTTCATTGCAGGCATTCAAGTGCCGTCTCGACACTCATTGTGAAACAGAAAAATACTTTTTGTGGAGTTAAATTCAGACACCTCCTTCCGCTATGTGGCATGCCCAGTTTTGAGAGACGTGAATCAAATACATTCACGACTGCACAAGAGCAGATAAAAGGCTATAAAAGCCTACATAAATCTGGACTTATATCATATCATCTCATATCATATCATATCATATCATATCATAACAAACTAACCAATTATAATCCAGAAGTGTACGAGAAACCAAAGAGTATTCTTGAGATTCAACACACAGTACATTTGTGGGGTTTAATCATAATGTTAGTTTGTCTCATCTTGAAATTATTATTATATGATTTCACAATATTCACAAATTAAACAAGTCAAATTTTAATATTCCAAATGTTCTGATAAGAATAGCAAATTGTTCTTCACTAGTAATCTATAATTCAGTCATAAGTTCAGTTTTTATAGTTGTCAAGCTATGAGAGCATAGCCTAAATTTAACTTATTATGGCCCAGCCTCCAAAGGCTTTTATTCACTTTACAGAAAGAAAATGATTTTGTTATAATTAATCAGGTCAATATAACTCAATCTATATTCCAGCTCACTCAATATATTTACACATAGTGGGCAGGGGGGTACATACCGTGTCTTCTATCCCCTTATATCTGTTTTCCAACATGCTTTCTGTCTTTGTCTTGTAATGAGGTTACTTGGTTTTGTCCTGGCCCTGGCCGGAATCCTAGCTGGGAGGGAAACAGTCAAATGCATAGTTATTGTTTTGGGAGATGATATTATTTTCCTTGTAAATCATCTCTCTGTTATGTATTATTATATTTGTTATTTTGGATTTATAATGTAAGCATTTGAGTGTATTCCTCTTTGTTGGATTTTGTGCTTGTGTCCGGGTGAAACTTATAGGTAATCTCAAACTAAGTACATCGAGGATATGCTCTTGGATTCTACATCTGATCCCTATTTGTTCCCTGTTCCCCTATGTCTTACTTTTTCTTGGGTGCTTTATTTGTAATTCTAGAACTTTTTGCTATCCCATTTTCTTCCTTTTTACTGGCGCTGATATAACCTCAATGTGTTGAAAGCGCCGTAAAACCCTTAAAAACAAACAAACAATATATTTACTTTAAATGAGTAAATGTTATATTATTTTATATTATATCAAATCACTTTATTGAGTTAAATTACATTTACTTTACTATCCAGCATCGTCCTCATTGACATTGGCTGCCCACACTCTGCGATGACAAATGTCTGCCCATTCCTCATTTCTGTTGACGGTATCTTATAACTGTCTTCCATTCATATCTGTCAATTCTAGGATATTTTTTATATCTGGACCTTGGTCTTCCTCTTCTTCGTTTGCCCTCCATTTTCCCCTTTACTACATCTTTCATTAGGGTGCATCGGTTTCAACATTTGTGACAGAAAAAAAAAATTCTCCTTTTGATCACATTTGATAGTTCTGGCATGACTCCCAGCTCTTAAAAAGAGGTGCCTAAATGAGTCAATAGATAAATATCTAATATAAATATATATGTATTCTGTGTTTACTTAATAAAGGCCAAGGGCCGAAACGTCATTTGTTTTATGTTGTTCATTCATGAATCAGATTACTCCCTTTATCTTTATCTCCCAGCTCTTCCAGTATGCTGTTATTTGTTCTTCTTTACATCCAGCTTACCCTCATCACCCTTCTGTAAAACCACATTTCAACAGAGTTTATATGTTTTATGTCTTTGTTACAAAATGAGACCCAATCAGACTGTCAGTAATCGCACCATATTCAATCTGAAAGTAGGTCAGAAGTTTGTTTACTTTGCAACCAAGATTTCACTTTCTTTATAAAAAGGAGACCCAAGTGGAGAAGATGTTTGAGGGGTGTTGAATGGATACAAGAGAGCACATTGGGTAACAGTTGTAAAAGGAATTTTTTCGGATATCGAATTTTTTTTTTTTTTCTTGGGTTATTCAGTTATATGGCAATTTCTTTTTGGTTTAAGGATAGTTTGATCATAGTGGCTTTCAGTTTATTGATACTTGATCAACAGAAATAAAGAGGAAAAAAATGACAACATTTTGATTTGTTTTCGGTTTAGACAATTTTGGTTTAACCATTTTTTGTATAGTTATTGATTAAAGAATTTTACTTTTTATTACTTTATTGAAAAAATTTTCAGGATTGCATGTCATATATGATGTGAGATTAAAAAATTTCTCCCTTTCACTTTTCAATATTTTTTTCGGTGCTTTTAAAAAAATTTCACTTGATTTTGAATAGATTTGCATTTATTTCTTCAACAGACATCAAAACATGAGCAACAGTAGCTTGAGTGGAACACCGTTGTTGTCATCAGGTCCTGAAAGTGACATCCCAGAATCTTTGTCCACAGCTAGGGAGGGTTATGACTATATCTTTGTTCCAAAGTTTGGATCTGGTTATGAGTGTCCCATCTGCTTATTGATCCTTAGAGAACCCAGACAAACTAAGTGTGGTCATAGATTCTGCAGAGACTGCCTTTCTCATTGGATGAAGTAAGGAAGTAAAATAAGATGTCAGATTTTTGGAAGGAAATCGTTGTTCATTACTGTATCGTGATTGAGGTGGACACACAATATTAAAAAAAAAACTGAAAAGACTAGATGACTGATATTGTCGTAGAAAGTAGAGGATAGTGCTTGGGGTTATAGCAGCACATCTTTGACTCAGTTTTTAACTTGCATAAGTCATTATTTTTCATTGCTGTTGAATCACTCTGAACTTGCAGTTAGGGAAATAATTTGTTTTCAAAATACCTTTTCAAAAATCCATCAGTTAGAATTATAACGGTAATTGTGACAAATATAACACTAATTTATATCTTATTTTAAAGGATTATTTTGCAACAGTGGTAGATAAAATTTAATTGTCGTTTATAATATTAAATATATATATATATATATATATATATATATATATATATATATATATATATATATATATATATATATATATATATATATATATATCAAACTAAGTTTCCAATCAGTTTTCTAGTTTTCATTGAATAGGAATCATTAATACGAGTATAAGTGCCTAGAGCTCTTATTGCATGAGATGTTGGTGCTATATAAGTGTACATTATTATTATATGGTAACATTACGGGGTGTGAGGCTAGTAAGGGATTGCTACCTGAGAAATGCTGTGTAATTTTTTAAAGTTATTCATAGTGTGGGTCATTTCATTAATATTGTTGAGACAAGGGCTTTAGAGAGTTTAGAATAGGATGACACCTAATCCACTTAGTCTTTACATGATAATGAGTTATTTTATGGATATGGGGTGGAGTCTTTTGACCTTCCGTGGTGGACTTTTGATGTGTCCACTATCTCCCACATCTGATTTCATTTTCCGGGTTGCTTTCTGTCTATCTTGGAATGAAATTACTTATCTTTCTCCTGGCCCTGGCTGGAACCTTTGGCTCAAAAGGAAACAGTCAAATATTTATTATTAATTTTGGGATATGATATTTTTTTCTTTGTAAATCATTCCTATATGCACTGTTGTAGTTGTTTGTTTTTGATTTATACTTATAACTGGATCAGATTTATAGGATATCTCAGACTAAGCACATTGAAAGTGTGCTCTTGGAATCTACTTCTGTTTCCTTATTTAAACCAGTCCCCTTTGTCTTACTTTTTTTTCTTATACTTTAAATTCTAAATCTAGTAATTTTTTACTATCCCATCTTCTCCTATTTTACTGACCCTGGAATGATCCAAATGTGCTGCGTGCACTGTAACATCCTTCAAAACAAAAAACAAAACAATCAAATTATGGATACGACAGAAACAACATTTCATGTAGTGCTCTTTTAATCTGTGTTTAATTGTCTGTGTGTATATTTTTTTTTTATATTGACACGCTGATACTAAAAATTCCATAGTTTTGTCATTCAACCACAAATCCTCAGTGTAATGGAAAAACCCAATTCTAGAAATGTATGTATATCATCTGTACTAAAGGTAAATAGACGAATTCAATTTTTAAAAGTTTTCAATCATTTACATGTCAGGAACACACAGTTTACACTCCTTATTACATGGAATCATTCTGAAGAAAGGGATATATCATTCATTCTGTTTTTTTCTCACTTTCCATTATACAGGGTTTTGTCATTGTACAGCCGAGTTGTATAACAGATTACTCTTTTTCATTTCTTTATCTTATTTCAATTGACATTTTTTTTCTTATTATGACATGTTAATCTTCAGTGAGAGCAGTAACCGATGTCCTGTTGACAATGAGCCTTTATCAGAAGCTGATATTTTTCCTGACAACTGCATCAAAAGGGAAATTTTGTCATGTTCAGTGCAATGTCCAAATCATGCGGCCGGATGCATAGAGCTGACCACTATTTTGCAAATGCAGGTAATGTAAAGCAGTGCTGATGGTTTTCCACAGATCCGCGGAAATCCGAGATTTTGTAGTCCAGAGGAGGAATTTCCTCCTTTTAAAAATTACATTTTCTCAAAACAATGTTCTAGCAATGAGAGAGTTGATGTGTGGTGGAACACACAGGTGTAGTTTCCCACTCTCCAGAAGTTAGTTAGAGTATCAATGATAATCTATCATCTTAATTGCTCTAAAAGTGGGGTTTAGTCCAGTAGAAATGGGGCTTAAAGGCAGTCGTTGAACATTTTCCTCCTTTTTCACATTTTGTCATCAGTAGCACTGGTAAAGGATGCGATTATGCGATTTTAAGATTAATGGGAAAATAGGGAGAGGGAGACAATTAAATAGCTGGTTGGGAAATATAAAAGAAATGACTGGGAGCATGATGAAGGACTGCTCAGAGATGGCGCTGGACAGAGAATTGGATTCAATAGTCTAATGTCACGTCCGCCCAGCAACCAGCAGCTTGGTTCTAGACAAAGAAAATCAGTACTTTTTATTCTTCATGCTGGCTAGAACTTTTTCACATGTCATGTGATCAGAATGTATCAAAGTCAAAACATGATCAGATTTATAATGTTTTTCTCCTCCGGATACACTTTTATGCTCGTCAGAGAAGTATTTCATAAGGGCATCCGCCACATTTCCAATAGTTTGGAACCAGTTACTAATTTACTATGCGTCATTACGAGGGAAGTGACGTCACGACTGTTGAATCCTATAGTGGAAGACCATGGCATTCAACCTCATTGAGAGGTAATGGTGTTGTCTTAAGTGATGTCTTTTGACTAGATGATCAGGGTACTAATCCTGGCTGGGGTTTCTGACCTCCCATTGCGGGCAGGGTAGCTCTTACTGTGTCTTCTGTCTCTTTATATCTGTTTTCCAATTTACTTTCTGTCTTTGTCTTGAAATATGAGATTACTTGGTTTTGTCCTGACCAGGTTTTGTCCTGACCCTGGCCTGAGTTCTTGGCTGGGAGGGAAACAGTCAAATGTATAGTTATTGTTTTGGGAGATGATATTTTTTTTCTTTATAAATCATCTCTATGTTATGCATTGTAATATTTGTTATTTTGAATGTGTAATGTAAACATTTGAGTGTATTCATTTTAGTTGGATCCTGTGCTGGTGTCCTGATGGGACTTTAGGTGATGTCAAATAGAGAGCTTGTGTTTTTTTCTGAACAAAATTATACCTGTTTTAAGAAGTTTTGAGTCTATTTCATAACACAAATGAGGCTTTCTTGAGGAGGGGGGGGGGGGGGGGGGGTGAAAAGGGCTTGTGGGCAGAAAGGTCAATAATAGGTTCTACTATTTATATGAATTAAAATTCCATTATAGAGCACCTCAGTGGAAGTTTAGCGCTATACAAATTAATTATTATTATTAATCAAATCTAATTAATAAACTCAGAGCTTAACAAAGGGCTCAAATCATGATGCCTGTAAGGTGATATTACAAAGGGTTGTGTGACGTCAATTTCGTTTGTTCTATACGCAGGTAGTATTTATTTATTTATCAATCACTCCCAATGCCTACCTTCGTTTTCGGGTGGGGGGAAAAGGGGGAGGTATTTGTTTTA
Organism: Berghia stephanieae; assembly: GCF_034508935.2. Lineage (NCBI taxonomy): Eukaryota > Metazoa > Mollusca > Gastropoda > Nudibranchia > Aeolidiidae > Berghia > Berghia stephanieae. The sequence continues at coordinate 42,829,411 of NC_088367.1, forward strand.
ATTATAAAGTTTGTATGTAATGTAACATTTATGTGTCTGTTACACCAGCATTATTATGTGTGCAATGCCTATAGTTATAGAATTTGTTTGTTTTTTTTTTTTGTTTTTTTTTTTGTTATTTGTTTTTTGTTATATATGTTGATTGCTATGAATTCAGAAACATTTGGATCAATGCCTTCTATCGCTGGTGCCATGCCCTCTCAGTTGCTGCTGTGTATTTCCAAGACGAGACATTGAAGATCACCTGCAGAACCACTGTGAATACCGCATCGTCACTTGCCAAAATTGTAAGGAAGAAACACCAGCCTGCAAGCTAGAAGAAGTATGTTGGGGTTTTTTTTCTCACTTTTCTGCAGTATATTTTTTTTATTAGTAAAATTTTACACAGACAGTTTGTTTCTCAAGACACATTTTTACTGTATTTGTTTTTATTGACTCTGTGAATCCTTGATTTGGCTATGAATTTTTTTCACTTAAAATTGATATTGTAAAGTGCCCAGAGCTTGTGTTTTACACGAGAATGAGCGCTCTATAAATGTGTATTATTATTATTATTATTATTATTATTATTATTATTATTATTATTATTATTATTATTATTATTATTATTATTATTATTATTATTATTATTATTATTTTTAATGTGACTTTTTGTTTCAATCTTGTGTTATGTTCGGTTGAATAGAGTGTAAAAATGGGTTTTAAGACAAAAAAAAACAGATTTACAAAATTAGAGATGTTACTCATTTGACTGATTACATTTATTCTTCTCTATTTAATTAAACTTTCATTAATTCCCGGCATACCAGACATACCAAATTGCTGTAAGTAAGATAAGATAAGATATACTTTATTCATCCAAAAAATGGAAATTCGTTTACAGACGTGGCATGCATGAAAATGTATAAACACAAAGTTGAGAATCTATGGCTTCAATGTATACATATATAATATATGCAAATGCACAAAAATGTAAAAATATACAACCAAGAACCAATAGCAACACTTTATATATTAATTTGATAAATAAGATAATAACATCAAACAATTTTTAATTCTGAAACAATGTTTACAGAATAATCTCCATTTTTTAGTCATGTATTTACTCAATGTGTCCCTGTATTTACACAGGTGTAGAACAAGTGCTGCTATGGATCTTGTGGTATGACACTCGCTTTCGGATCGGAAGGTCCTGGGTTCGATCCCATGGCGCATAGTGGAGTCCTTGGAAAAAGCTCTTTACTCACAATCTCTCACGATACTCAAGTGTAAAATGAGTACCTGGATGTTAACAGCATTTTCTTTGTCGGAAAAAAATTTGTATTATCGCCTAACAGGCATCATGTCTTGTTCTACATGTTGCTGTTAGTCAGGAACCCTTTGTAAAGCACTTTGAGCAGGTTTAGTGGATATTGCGCTATATAAAAGTTCATTTTTATTTTACTGTGATGACCTTGTATTTGTTACTAATCACACAACAGAGAAATAAACATTTAACATTAAAGATTTATTTTGTTTTAAACCGTCATCTTTTATTGATTAATCCTATAAATTTCTTTTCTCTCTGCAGCACAAATCTCAATGTCCAAAGGAAGTTATCAAATGCTCTTACTGTGGTCTTGAAATTTGTAGAGAAAAGGTTTGTGTTCTATGTTGATGTGACAATCATAAAATTATATTATGTGAAGCAATATTTAATGCTTGTTACGTTTTCATCAAGTACAAAGTTATTTAAGTCATTCACTAAAGATATAGGGATGCCTTAAATGTTTATAAATAATAATGGTGGTAATGGTAATAATGACAATGATAATTATATAGACCTGTAAATTCTCAGTCAATTAACTGAAATCAGTCAATTCGTCAAATTCAAATATTTTTAAAAAGGGAAGAAAGAAATGAATAAAGAAAGAATTCATGAATCGTAGTCGATTGACTGTAAAGTTAACTAGGAATGTTCCACAGCCCCACGCATAGCTCATGGGCCGTTTATATTAATGATGGATATATATTGCCAAGGCTAAGCGACGCTTTTTAGAATTGCCCCAGTGTATTTTCACACAGCCTTCGTGAAATTATTTTTTCACTTTCGAAACCTGTCGTAGCCAATTTTAACTGAGCCGCCGAGCGATAAATTTCACTGTTTCGTCTAAGCCAAAATTGACCACATTTACTTGAAGGACAGGAAAAGTATGAGAAAGAAAAATTCGAAACACCGGAAGTTCGTTATGTAGACACCTTCAAATCGAAAGTTAAATGATTGCTACAAGCACATCTCGATTACCTCATGTTGTAAACAAACTGGTTGACCGTTTCTAAGTTTCTTCACTGATTGAGTACCTAATTACAAGGAACAATGGTAAGTAGCCTAATTAATTCCCTCGAAATTTAGTTTTCTGCCATTGCTTTGCTCAAGTGAGCTTGCTGTTTACCTTTCATTTTGATTCTTTGGATTTTACCGCTACGACGAATTACGAAGAGTTTCAGTTTCAGTCAATTTTTATAGAGCTCATTTACAGGTCTATAATTATAACAAAAATAATTTACAAATGCAAAGAAGGGAAAGAATTCCCTTTTTTAAAAATTACAATTTTTTAAAAAATCAAATACTAACCATATTTCCAATAGATATTATATGTGTATATCAAGTCATTTGAACACCCTTGTATCAAACAGTGATTATTAGAAATTATAAAAGCTTGCGAAAGCAGTCTGAACGGTGAAATCGTTTCACTTCAACACAAATATCATCACTATCACGAAGCACAACCCCCAAAGGCAACTTTTGATCATTGATAGCCAAAATAATCTTTTAAAGTTTAAATAAAGGAAACTTGTCTTATTTTTCTTTCTTTATTTATTTGTAAGATCATTGTTGATGTAATAAAAACATTTATGATAATAGCAATGATAATCTATATCCATATACAAATTGAGCCAACATATTATATTATATTGATGTCTTATGCAAATCACTGCGACGCTTTGTTCATGTATAATGTAACCATGAGTTTATTCAATGCTACTCAAAGGAGAAGAGATGCGATTATATGCCACTCAATTGATCATGAGACATTAACCCTCAATCTACTGTTTTATCAGCCACCATATTATCTCTTAAAAGCTTTCTGATATAATTATAACCCTTAAAATTGTGCATTAAGTACTCCTCTCCTCAGCGTGTTTCAGATTTTTATTTCTTTGGTTTATTTTTTTTTTTTTTTTTTTTTTATTTGAGCATTATCAGTTGATGAGTTTCTTGACAAGAAATTTTGAATTCGTGACTTTTCACTTCCTAAATGATTTAACTTTTCATTAAAATCCTGTTCTAATTAATTTCCCTTTTACGAGCAAAAGATGAATTCAGATTATAGTGTTATATAGTATCTAAACACTTTGAGAGTTGAAACTTTTGATTAATGGATACAACACAATGCTTTTTTTTATGTAATGTACCCTAAGATGTACCTTTTTGGATAAAAAAAAAAACATGAGTAAGTTAACTTATTAAATGCCATGAATAGATTAATGTTATAGTGTTTTCAGTACTTATTACTGTTTTGTTTTTTTTTTTTGTTTTTTTATCTTCCAACAGCTTAATCATCATATTGAGTGTGTATGTAAGAACGTAGTTGTCCCATGTCCATTTCATGCTGTAGGATGCAGTGAACAGGTAATGCATTATATACAAAATTGCCTATTAAATCATCATATTGGGTGTGCATGTAAGAATGCAGTTTTCCCGTGCCTATTTCATTCTATAGGATGCAATATACTAGTAATGTATTTAGTACAAAATTGCCTATTTATTCATCGTATTGAGTGTGCATGTAAGAATGTAGTTGTCCCATATCTATTTCATGCCGTAGGATGCAGTGAATTGGTAAGTACAAAATTGCATATTTAATCATGGTATAGAGTGTGTATTTAAGAACGTAGTTGTTCCATGCCCATTTCATTATTGTAGGATGCAGTGAATTGGTAAGTACAAAATTGCCTATTTAATCATCGTATTGAGTGTGCATGTCAGAATGTAGTTGTCCCATGTCTATTTCATGCCGTAGGATGCAGTGAATTGGTAAGTACAAAATTGCCTATTTAATCATCATATTGAATGTGTATGTAAGAATGTAGTTTTCCCGTGCCTATTTCATTCTATAGGATGCAATATACTTGTAATGTATTTAGTACAAAATTGCCTATTTAATCATCATATTGAATGTGTATGTAAGAATGTAGTTGTCCTGTGCCTATGTCATGCTGTAGGATGCATTGAACTGGTAACGTATGAAGTGCAAGAAGTGCCTTAACTCCTCAAAACTACTTTTTAGGGATGATTTTAGATCCTTAATGTTTTAGTCAATATATGACCTACGTTTATGTTTTATTGCGAACAATAGATATATAGTTGACTGTATAGTTATAGTTTTGGGAGATGATATTTTTTTCCTTGTAAATCATCTCTGTTATGTACTGTTATTTTTTTTTATTTCAAACATTTGAATGTACAGTGGAACCTCCCGATTACGACACCTCCGAATAGCGACAACCTCCTGATAACGACATTGGCCCGTGGTCCCGATTTTTTTTCTATTTAAGATCAGTAAAAAAAAAACCTCCAAATAACGACGTACTTTTTGATAAAACCTCCGAATAACGACATCATTTTGGCGATTTTCGGCAGTTTTCGTAGATATATGATACTAAAAATACCGAGTTTGAGTACTCAAAGTTTATAAAAACGATTCCTGCTTGAACCAATGAGAACCCAGCTTTTGAAACCAATGAGAACGCAGCTTTTTTTTTTGACGAATCTTGGCTGATATGCATTAATAAAAACCAAGGTATAAATCTAAGTGTAAGCAAGTAAACACAAAATCTTGGAAAATGTGATATTATGTGGTGATAGAAGTAGTAGTAGTAGTAGTAGTAGTAGTAATAGTAGTAGTAGTAGTAGTTGTGTTTTTGTGGGAGGAGGAATTTTATCTACCTCGCAGCACACTATCAGTGTACTCAGTTCAGATCACCTAAAAGTCTCATCCAGACACACGCAAGAACCCTCTAATGGGAATACACTACAATGTTTTGTTTGTTTTGTCAATGTTAATAAAAACTGGTCCCGCGGACCTTACCACGCCCACTTTGTCCGCCATCTTGGAAACCTCTAAATAACGACACCTCCGGATAACGACATAAAAACTCGGTCCCGTGGCATGTCGTTATCGGGAGGTTCCACTGTATTCCTCTTAGTGGGATCTTTTGCTGGTATCTTGGTGAGACTTTTAGGTTATCTCAAATTAAGTACACTGATAGTGTGCTCTTGGAATCTATATCTGTTTCCTATTTGAACTAATTCCCCTTTGTCTAACTTTTTCTTGGGTGCTTTAATTTTTTACTCTCCAATATTCTTCCTTTTTTACTGATACTAATATGACCTAAATTGTTGCAAGCGCTGTAAAGCCCTTAAAAACAAACAAAAACAAATCCAATTTCAAGCAAAGGATCCCACTTACAGGAACATGTAACATATTTAAATGCTTACAAAATATATTCAAAACAAACAACTACAACAGTAAATAACAGAGACATGATTTACAAATTAAAAAAAAGATTCCCAAGATATTATAATAAGAGATTTATTTATTCATTTATTGTCATCTGCAGATACTCCGTGAGATGGAAGAGGAACATCTGTCAGAGGAAATTCCTTCCCATTTAAAAATGTTGGCAACCTCTTTCAACGCTGTCTTAGAAGGCTTTAGCTCGTTAGCTACAGGGCTACAACACGTCAACAAGCAGACTGGGACAGCTCACAGCGACAAGGATTCACAAATCAGCATTACTGAATATGGTGTTTCAAATAGTGATAGACTGGGAAGTTCTTTGAATGATTCATTTCAGAGACAGAGATCTCAAAACCCTCGTCATTCGGGTACTCTAATTATTGAGGGTGATAACAGTAGTGCAGTGTATGAAAGTGGTATGGGTCAAAGGTCATCTTCCAGTATTGAAACCTATAACTTTGTCAACGAGGGTAATATAAGTAACAATAGTGGTAATCTTCATGTTGGAAGTCATCATTTGTATAGTTCCATGCCTCAAACCTCGGAACTTTTAGACGGTAAGAACGACAGCACAGGAGATACAAATAATCACAACAACTCTACAGCCAAATTGAACTTGACCAGTTCGCAATCAGTACCTATTTTATATCAAAGATCTGCTCATGCATCAGAGACTCCAAGCTCTGACCAAGGCTTCGGCACAGATATCTTACAACCCAACTTTGCTGAATTTGCAAACAGTTTACGAGATCTTTGCGTCCATCAGCAACAGGTTATGGGGAAACAACAGATCATCGTTTCAAACCTTTGCGCAAAATTGTCATCTGTTGAGGCCCGGTTGAAACAGTTAGAAGGAGATGGGGTTGTGGGTTCTGTACAAAGCACATGCGGTGATTATTACTGGAGCATCAATGATTTCAGCGTACATCGAGAGAAAGCTCTGAGAGAGGAAACGTCAATACTACACAGCCCAGCATTTTATTCTAGTCCTTGGGGTTACAAGCTGTGTCTTCGTGCCAATGTCAATGGCTCGTTAAACAATCAAAACGAACATTTTCTTTCTCTCTTCATTCACTTCATGCAGGGAAACAACGACCACCTTTTGAACTGGCCATTTGTAGGGCAGATTGTGTTATCCATCATTGATCAAAATCCAACTTGTAAGGAGCGCCGACATGCCATGGAAACTCTTAAAGCAAGGCCGGACATTGCAGCATTTCAAAAACCAACATCAGCAAGAAATCATAAAGGCTTCGGGTATACGGATTTCATTTCTCTGAATGTCCTCGATAACGGGAATTTTGTAAGGGATGACACACTCATTATACGAGCCCAAGTGTTCCCTTCTCCTCCTCCTTGATGGAAATTCATATTTCTTGTTTAGAATTGTTGTGATATTCCGATTCGTGATCCTAATAGGATGATTATTATTATTATTATATTAAATGTGGGAGGTGGATCTCACAAAGTTATGCTGGGTGGGGTTCCTGACCTCCCAAAGTGGGCAGGGAGGTACATACGGTGTCTGCTATCCCCTTATATCTGTTTTCCAACATGCTTTCTGTCTGTGTCTTGGAATGCGATTACTTGGTTTTGTACTGGCCCAGGCCGGAGTCCTGGCTGGGAGGGAAACACTCCGGATGAGACTTATAGGTGATCTCAAACTAAGTACATTGATGTATGCTCTTGGAATCTACATCTGATCCCTATTTGTTCCCAGTTCCCCTTTGTCTTACTTTCTTTTGGGTGCTTTAATTGTAATTCTATAACTTTTTACTATCCAATTTTCTTCCTTTTTACTGGCGCTGATATAGCCGAAATGTGTTGCAATCAAGCGCCGTAAAACCCTTAAAAACAAAACAAATGATATTGTCTTTATTGGTTTTGTGAAGACACATCTGCATTGAGGTGGGTCTGCTACAATTTACTTAATTTATAAAGATATTATCTGGATTGTATTGAATATTGGTGACCCACAGTCTCAAGATGGTATTATATAGGGATGAATCAGGCCCAGAAAAGTAAGTATAGAATTATTAATATGATGAGAAAAACGAACTTTGGGGTGTTTTCAATGTAAGAAATTGTATTCCTTCTCCACCCACCATAACGAATAAAAATTTACCCCAAGTTTCTTAGTGGGGTACTTGACCTCCCATAGTGGGCGGGGAGCTATTTGCTGTGTCTTCTATCCCTCTCTATCTGTTTTCCAATTGCTTTCTGTCTTTGTCTTGGAATGAGATTACTTGGTTTTGTCCTGACCCTGGCCGGGGTTCTTGGCTGGGAAGGAAACAGTTGAATGTATAATTATTTTTCCTTGTAAATCATCTCTGTTATGTATTGTTATTTTTTTTTATTATTTAACATATGATTTGTAAACATTTGAGTGAATTTCTTATAGTGGGATCTTGTGCTGGTGTCTGGGTGAGACTTTTAGGTGATCTCAAACTAAGTACAATGATAGTATGCTCTTGGAATCTACATCTGTTCTCTATTTGAACCATTCCCCCTTGTCTTAGTTTTTCTTTAAATCCTTTTACTTGTACATCTAGAACTAGAATGTTTTTACTATCCAATTTTCTTCCTTTTTACTGGCGCTGATATGACTTAAATGTGTTGCAAGCGCCGTAAAACCCTTAAAAACAAACATTCCGATGTAATACTGCTTTGAGACAGTGGGTCACATTTTTCAAATATTGATATTATTTAATTTTTTCGTGTTTATTGTTATGACAGATCATGCCAAAAAAAAAAAAACTCAAAAAAAAAACAATCATGAGAAAAAAAAAAAAATTATTTCTCACCAAGTTTTGTATGTGTATTATTTTCAAAGCTCAGCGTTGGAACGTAAATTGAGATATCTGTCATATGGTCTGAGATGTATTGTCATGAAGATAAGTGTCAATGCTTTTTCCTAGAAACTATAGGCTATACCCTAGAAACACCGATGAAGAATTTTTTGGCCATACTGAAGGTGGTTGGTGGGGGCTACTGATAGTGTCTTCTATCTCTCCCTATTCTGATGTCGCTTTCTCTGTGATTTTCTTCCCTTACTCTTGATTGAGGTGGCCAATCTGTTTGTCTGCCAGGGAAAGAATTCGAAAGAGTGTTTTCCTGTGAGCAATAATTTTTTTATCCTTGTAATCATCTGAGTGACTATGTGTCATTAGGAACTGTTTTAGTCTCTCCTATTTGTCGAAGACTCCTTGTCCTCACCTTGTGGGTGTGTGACTTCATGAATAAATAAATAAAATAAAAATTTCCTTTATTCACCCCACATGGGAAATTTGTTTTTAGGATCTATCTCAAGGGGAGACTGGAATAACCGCAAGCTGAGCTAGGGCGAGGTGACTTGCTCAAGCCACACAGTGCAGCAGGTATTCGAACTCTGTACCTTTCGGGTACTGTCTCCCTTGGGTGGCCTTAAACTAAGCTCTAAGGTTAATTGCTGATGGGATCTAACTGTAACTATTCCCCTTTATCTCTCTTTCTCCAGGAATGTTGCAGTTATGAAACTTAAAAATCTACTTGCCATTTGTGTTGCATGCCATCTCCCTTTTTTACAGTGCTGATATAATTTTAAAGACTCCCAACTGGGTGTGGGGTCCTTTGTCCTCCCCAGTAGGCAGGGAGACACTAAGACTCCTTCCGCACTAGGACAAAACTGTCCCGGGACAAATTTGTCCTGTCCCACAGGAGAAAACTTCTATTCAAAAGGGGTTCCGCACTAGGACAGGACTGTCCCAGGCCACACCTGCGCGAATGCATTATTTTATTTTTTACAAGATTCAAACGTTTATTTGTAGGCAATTGCAACTCTAATAATTCACATTTTATGAATCAACATAAGATACGACATGACGATAATGATTTTTTACACTGTACAATGGGATTTGTTTACATAAGATTTATATAATCATGAAATATTCTTATATCGAGAGTAATATTATTGCTACTGCTACTACTACTACTACTACTACTACTACTACTACTACTACTACTACTACCACTACTACTACCACTACTACTACTACTACTACTACTACTACTACTACTACTACTACTACTACTACTACTACTACTACTACTGCTGCTGCTGCTGCTACTACTACTACTACTACTACTATTACGACAACTACATTCCCTTGGAATAGACCCTCGAGAAAAATTTCCCCTATGGGATGAAAAAGGGAATTTTATTTTTTTAAAGTTTAAAATGTTATCTGTCTGCTCAACGCCACAGAAACATGGATAAGTTCTGGATTTATAAGCTTAGGAGGCAAGATGGCCCATGGTTAGCGCGTTGTACTCTGGACTCAGAGGTTCTGTGTTCGATTCCGACCGAAGCCAATTTGTACTTTCTAGAGCAAGAAAATTTACTCCAATCACTCACTCCATTCAGGTGTAAAAGGGTACCTGTCAAGCTGGGATAGTAATCTGTGATAGACTACAGACTAGCGTCCTGTTCAAAGGTTTTCAAACAAATACGTTAATTGTCCGCTTCACGCCATTGAAACCGGAATAAGTCCTGCACCATTGGCTACAAGGCTCTAAAGGACTTAATTTGTTTTACAATGAGTCCAAGTGGCTCAGAAGGACTTACTTAAAAATATTTTCATTGAGAATTCCCGAAATAAATAACGATAAAGATAAGTGATCCCACAAGTTACAGAATAGATGTGCGACCGGTTTTAGACACGTTACTGCTGTGTCACAAAGTGTGACACTTCTACTTAAATCATATTTATAAACATACGTTTTTAAATTGCCGAAAATGTTTATGTTGCTATGCCTTCTGTAGGCTACGTGGTTTCATCACATAGAATTATTTTTTGAATTGTTCTTGCTTTTTTATATTCAGAATTGAAATACATAAATAAATTATAACTGTGAAATTGAATGTAAGCTTCAGTTTAATATACGAAAACAGATAAAATGGATGTTTCGGGTTTCCCCTTCATCAATAACACATGATGAATTAAAAACTACAGACGAATGAGATAATGTGGTAGTGGCGTTGTTAAGATGCATAAACAAAAACATTGATGGGCAGGAAATTGTATGCTACTTTGTGAGAAGCGTGAATTAAAACAGAGCAATAGAAATTTATAAAAGGTGTGTACTTTATTATGTATGTCAAAAGAGGGGAGGCGGGAAGGAACAGTAATGCAGTATAGAAAGTGAACTAAAATAAAGTGTGGACTATTGTTGGAAAATAAATACAATGGAATTGGAAATAAATACAAAATATAAGGGATGTAGGTATTAATATATTAGTGGCATTAGCCGCAGCAGAAGCAACAGTAGAAATAGTAGTAGTAGTAGTAGTAGGAGGGATGCAGAAAATAAAGACAGGCATTTCAATTTTGACACGGCGCCGCCAAGTCTGGGACTTTTTTGTCCTAGTGCGGAAGGCTGCTATATTTTTCTACTATCACAAACGATATGAACACGGGACTGGGACAGTCCTGTCCCGTTGATTTTGTAGCATTTCACAATGGCTTGGGACACAATGGGACAATAGGTGCGGTAGATTTCTCTAAATTCTATATGTTACAGATTTGGGACAGGACTGTCCCAGGACAGTCCTGTCCTAGTGCGGAAGAGGATTAACTGTCTTATAGGTACATCTTTTATCCCCTTATACAGTCAGGTCTCTGGGTGGGGCTTACTGTCTTACTACATATTTTACCCCCTTATACAGTCAGGTCTCTCTAATTCGGAACTCCTGGTTGGAATTCCTTACCTCCCATAGTGGGCAAGGAGGCACTTACAGTCTTCTATTCCCCCTATAATATGCTTTCTGTCTTTGTCTTGGAATGAGATTACTTGGTTTTGTCCTGGTCCTGGTCAGAGTCCTTGGCTGGGAGGGAGAAAGTCAAATGCATAGTTATTGTCTTGGGAGATTAATTTTTTTTCCTGTATTATCATATATTATTTTGAATGTATAATGTAAGTGTAAGCATTTGAGTGTATTCCTCTTTGTTGGATTTTGTGCTTGTGTCCGGATGAGACTTATAGGTGATCTCAAACTAAGTACATTGATAGTTTGCTCTTGGAATCTGCATCTGATCCCTATTTGTTCCCAGTTCCCCTTTGTCTTCCTTTCTCTTGGGTGCTTTAATTGTAATTCTAGAACTTTTTACTATCCCATTTTCTTCCTTTTTACTGGCGCTGATATAACCTGAATGTGTTGCAAGTGCCGTAAAACCCTTAAAAACAAACATAAACATTCCCAGTTCCCCTGTCTTACTTTTTCTTGGGTGCTGTAATTGTAATTCTACAACATTCATACTATCCCATTTTCTTCCTTTTTACTGGCGCTGATATGACCTTAATGTGTTACAAGCGCTGTAAAACCCTTAAAAACAAACATCACACAAACAAACAACAAAAAAGCGCCTTTGTATATTGATTTACTGATGAAGGGTTTGTACCCGAAATGCCCATTGTCTGTACGATCTCTGGGTGGGGATCCTGACCTCCCATAGTGGGCAGGGAGGTACATGCTGTGTCTTCTATCCCCCCATACCCGTTTCCCAATTGTTTCCTGTCATTGTCTTGGAATGAGATTACTTAGTTTTGTCCTGATCCTTGCCGGAGCTCCTTGGCTGGGAGGGAAACAGTCGAATGTATAGTTATAGTTTTGGGAGATGATATTTTTTTCCTTGTAAATCATCTCTCTGTTATGCATTGTATTATGTTGAGTTTACATATTATATTAAATGATTGGTAAACATTTGAGTGTATTCCTCTTAGTTGGGACCTATGCTTGTGTCTGGATGAGACTTTTAGGTGATCTCAAACTAAGTGCATTGGTGGTCTGCTCTTGGAATCTACATCTGATCCCTATTTGTTCCCAGTTCCCCTATGTCTTACTTTTTCTTGGGTGCTTTTATTGTAATTCTAGAACTTTTTACTATCCCATTTTCTTCCTTTTTACTGGCGCTGATATAACCTAAATGTGTTGCAAGCGCCGTAAAACCCTTAAAAACAAAACAAAAACATCTGTACGATCTGAAGCCTTTTCATTTTCACCTTTTTCACAATCCCAGACATCAGGCAGCCCTCATTGCTCTCTACTTTTTCGGATAAATATTATATTTTTTATTTTTTGATGCAATCTCATACTTCATCACCATGCTAACTTGCCATTCTCCCCCCCCCCCCCCCCCCCACCCCATCTCCTATCCTGTATGATCAAGTATCCATAGTCTCGTCTACACCCCATGGGGGTGAAACGCCCTGCCTTGCCTCCCTGAGTAGGGTTCCCGACCCCCCATAGTGGGCAGGGAGGTCCTTGCTGTGTCTACTACTACTATCCCTCCTGTGTCTGTTTTCCAATTGCTTTCTGTCTTTGTCTTGGAATGAGATTACTTTGTTTTGTCCTGACCCTGGCCAGTCCTTGGCTAAGAAGAGGGAAACAGTCGAATGTATAGTTATAGTTATAGTTTTGGATGATATTTTTTTTCCTTGTAAATTATTTCTGTTATATTTTTTCATTTTTAGCATATGATTTGTAAACGTTTGAGTGCATTCCTCTTAGTGGGATCTTGTGCTAGTGTCTGGGTGAGACTTTTAGGTCTGGGTGGGGTTCCTGACCTCCCATAGTGGGCAGGGAGGTACATACTGTGTCTTCTATCCCCCTATGTCTATGTCTGTTTTCCAACATGCTTTCTGTCTTTGTCTTGGGATGAGATTACTTGGTTTTGTCCTGACCCTGGCCGGATATCCTGGCTGGGAGGGAAACAGTCAATGTATAGTTAGTTTTGGGAGATGATATTTTTTTTTCCTTGTAAATCATCTCTCTGTGATGCACTGTATTATGTTTTGTTTATGTAGTAAACATTTGAGTGTATTCCTCTTAGTGGGGACCTGTGCTTGTGTCTGGATGAGACTTTTAGGTGATCTCAAACTAAGTACACTGATAGTGTGCTCATGGAATCTACAACTGTTGCCTATTTGAAACAATTCTCCTTTGTCTGCCTTATTCTTGGATGCTTTAATTGTAATTCTAAAACTTTTTACTATCCCATTTTCTGCCTTTTTACTGGCGCTGATATGACCTAAATGTGTTGCAAGCGTCGTAAAACCCTTAAAAACAAACAAACAGACTTTTAGGTGATATCAAACTATGTACACTGATAGTGTTGCTCTTGGAATCTACATCTTTTCCCTATTTGAACCATTCCCCCTTGTCGTACTTTTTCCACGTCCTTTTTAATTGTACATCTAGAATGTCTTTACTATCCAATTTTCTTCCTTTTTTTCTGGCGCTAATATGACCTAAATGTGCTGCAAGCGCCGTTTGCCCCCCCCCCCCCCCCCCCCCCCCCCACCCAGGTTTGTAGTTGATTCTTGGCATCTAATTCTGCTAGAACTCATCCCCTTTCCCCCTTTTCCTTGTTTGCATATATGCAAACAACCCCCCTCCCCCTCCCCCTTATCTCCCTCATGTCTTTCAATGCTCACATAAGTTATATGTTACCCTTTGGTGGATTAGTCCATCCTCATTCATAAATCACTACACATTATTTATGGTCGTACTCGATTTGTGATCGTCATTATGGGAATTTATTCAGTCAGGCATACTTTTCTCAAGTCATGCGTATTGCTGATATTTTAATATTGCTGATGATATTTTAAAATTGGAAGTTAAACAGCTCCGTCATTCAGGAGATTGTCTTTGGTACTGGTTACCTTATTGTAATACCCCGTGTGGTGTCCGGGGTCCCTCAACTGAGAGGGTCAAGAATAGCCCAACGCCAAGCCAGCGTGTCGTAAAAGGCGACTAATGGTGTGTGATTCCCCCATCTTTGAGTCACCTGGTCCTCCAGGTTGGGGGTTGGCAAAGGGTTAACACCCCTTTCCGTTAAACTCAAACCGTTACAGAAACACAGACAGACAAACCAAATCCTTTTTTTAGCTTGGGCGACCGAAGAGTTTCTGGAATTACAGAATTTATGAAGGACAACAGACAAAGCCGAAAGGACTCTGCTGACCCGATGACGTCTTCGCCAAACAAGCAGCTTCGAATTGCGTCGTGGAACGTTCGCACCATGTATGAAGCAGGAAAAAGCTCTCAAGTTGTGACTGAGATGAGAAGATACAGGCTGCATATACTTGGAGTAAGCGAAACCCACTGGATACAATCCGGACAGAAACACCTCAAGTCTGGGGAGAAGATTTTATATTCAGGGAGAGGGGACGGGATTCATACACAGGGAGTAGGAATAATTCTAAGCAAGTTTGCCCAGAAGTCACTGAGAGGATGGGAACAATGCGGAGAAAGGATCATCATGGCGTCCTTTACAACACGGAGTAAGAAGATCAGCATGAACATTGTACAGATCTATGCCCCAACAAATGATGCAACAGATGAGGACAAAGATACATTTTATGGTCTGCTACAACAAGTCATTGACAAGTTGCCAAGGAAAGACATCAACATATTGATGGGAGATGCTAATGCAAAAGTGGGACAGGATAACGTAGGCTATGAAGGTATCATGGGACGTCATGGCATGGGAGAAATGAATGATAATGGTGAGAGATTTGCAAATTTCTGTGCATTCAACAGTTTGGTGATTGGAGGATCAGTGTTCCCCCATAAGAGGATCCACAAAGCAACTTGGGTCTCACCAGATGGTGTGACAGAGAATCAGATTGATCATTTTTGTATCTCTCGTAGATTCAGACGTTCATTGGAAGATGTGACAGTACGGAGAGGGGCAGATGTTGGATCAGACCACCACCTGCTATTGGCAAAGCTTAAGCTCCGACTCAGAAAACACGGGGCCAGATCACATACAAGAAGAAAATTCGAGGTGAATGCACTTGATGGGGAAAAGAATGAGGAATTCAAACTACAATTGAGTAATAGATTCCAACCTCTTACTGAGCTCGAGGAGGACATAGATGTAGAGTCACATTGGGCAAAGATCAAGGAAGTTTACATAACAACTTGCCACGAGGTATTGGGGGTAAAGAAATCGGAACATAAAGAATGGATAAGTCCAACCACCTTGGACCTTATTGAAAAGAGGAGAACAAGGAAGGAACAAGTGAATGCAAGCCGAACAAGGGCTTCAAGACTGGATGCACAAGAGCAGTATCGAGCCATAGCTAAGGAAGTCAAAAGATCTGTGAAGAAAGACAAGGAAGCATTCATGAACAGACTTGCAGAGAAAGCAGAAGCAGCAGCGACTGGAGGACACATGAGGATCCTTTATCAAACTACCAAGACACTTGCTGGAAAATATGGGAAACCAGAGGTACCAGTCAAAGACAAAGATGGGAAAACTATTTTTGGAAAAGAGGCTCAATCTGAACGATGGAGGGAACATTTCAACTGCCTTCTGAACAGACCACCACCAGACAACCAGCCAGAAATTTTGCCTGCAAGGAATGAGCTACCAATTAGCTGTGATCCACCATCGATAGCAGAGATTGTGGGTGCCATTAACAAGATGAAAAGGGGGAAAGCTGCTGGACCAGACCAGATTCCACCGGAGGCTCTAAAAGTTGATGCGGAAAGAAATGCTGAGGCCCTGCACCCACTATTTGAGAGAATCTGGAATGACGGGATATTCCCAAAGGATTGGAAGGAAGGACATCTTATCAAGCTTCCAAAGAAAGGGGACCTCAGTAATTGTAATAATTATCGAGGCATCACTCTTCTTTCTATCCCAGGAAAGGTTTTCAACCGTATTATTTTAGAGAGAATTAAGAATGCAACAGATGCTAAACTGCGGGACGAACAGGCAGGTTTTCGGAAAAACCGT
Organism: Berghia stephanieae; assembly: GCF_034508935.2. Classification (NCBI taxonomy): domain Eukaryota; kingdom Metazoa; phylum Mollusca; class Gastropoda; order Nudibranchia; family Aeolidiidae; genus Berghia; species Berghia stephanieae. The sequence continues at coordinate 42,845,759 of NC_088367.1, forward strand.
TCAACCACCGACCAGATTGCCTCTCTGCGAGTCATAGTGGAACAGTCTATAGAATGGAACTCTCCTCTTATTGTCAACTTTCTGGATTACGAGAAGGCTTTCGACAGTATTGACAGAGCAACATTGTGGAAAATTCTGGCACATTATGGACTCCCTGAAAAGATAGTAAACCTCATTAAGGAAATGTATGAAGGATCAAGTTGCAGGGTTGTACATGAAGATCAGCTGACTGACAGCTTTGAAATTAAGACTGGTGTCAAGCAGGGATGCTTGCTCTCTCCATTCCTGTTCATCCTTGCCATTGATTGGCTAATGAAGGAAACCTCCAAAGGGAGAAGAAATGGGATACAGTGGACCCCCTGGACACAGTTGGATGATCTGGATTTTGCAGATGATCTGGCTCTTTTGTCCCACACCCAGGACCAGATGCAAACAAAAACCACAATTATAAACAGCCTCTCGGAATCAATTGGTCTAAGAATACACCCTGCAAAGTCAAAGGTCTTGAGGATAGGTACGCGTCAAAGGGAGCAGATCAAAGTAAAAGATCAGGAACTCGAAGATATAGACACTTTCTGCTATCTCGGAAGTATAATTGACAAGGATGGAGGCACGGAAGCAGAGGTGAAAGCACGAATAGGAAAGGCACAGGCTGCATTCACATCTTTGAACAGAGTTTGGAGAACTAAAGATATCTCCCTTCAACTAAAGCTAAGACTTTTCAACTCAAACGTGAAGTCTGTCCTACTGTATGGATGTGAAACTTGGAACGCATCACAGGCATGTATAAGGAGGGTACAGATTTTTGTAAACAGGTGCATGCGTAAGCTACTCAGAATAAAATGGATGGATAGAATAAAAAATGAAGAAGTATGGAAAAGAACACAGCAGAAACCAGTAGGAGAGGATATAGGAAGAAGACGATGGAGGTGGATTGGACACACGCTTAGAAAGAATGACTCAACTATAACAAAGAAAGTATTGGACTGGAACCCTCAGGGCAGAAGATCAAGGGGAAGGCCACGAGGAACATGGAGAAGAATTAAAGAAGCTGATATACAGAGAAGTGGTAAGACCTGGAATGAGATAAAAAAGTTGGCTCAGGATAGAGAAGGATGGAAACTGTTTGTCTGTGGCCTATACCCTGACCCAGGGTGAAAAAGGCAATGATGATGACCTTATTGTAATAATAATAAATAGCTCTTCTACTATGAATGTTGAAATGAATATTTATTCCAATGTATTTTGTAAAATAAAAAAGTCAAAATGTCCTGTGCATTGTAGACCCTTTTTTTTTTCTTCTCCTTTTCATGTCTTCTGGAATGACTTAAGTGTTGCATTAGTCCTTTTTGTTATTGTCTTTTCTTTTGTACTTTTAAACGACATAGTAACAAAACAAAACAAAAATTCCTATCCTGGATAGGGTCTTTTGACCTCCCATAGAGGGCAGGAGGCACTTACTGTGTCTTCTATCCCCCTATATATAGTATGCGCTTGGCTAAGAAGCTCATAACATTGCCATCCAGAAGTATAAGTATAACGGACCAACACACAAAGCTGTGTGTATCCATGAACGTTTATAGTCAGGTTAATACAGTTCAGTGGGCATTACTCATAAACGCGGATGGAAAAAACAATAACAAAGACCTGAGTGACATCATCTTCGAACTATCTATATATGTGTTTTCCAACTTGCTTTCTGTCTTTGTCTTGGAATGACATTACTTGGTGTTACCCTGATCCTGGTCGGATACCCTTGCTTGGAGGGAAGCAGTCAAATGAATAGTTTTGGGAGATTATATTTTATGTCTTGTAAATCATATGCACTGTATTATTTTTGTTTTACACATATAAACACTGTATTATGATGTGTAAACATTTGACTGTGTTCCTCTCAGACTCTCAGTGTGGACCTGTGCTTGTGTCAGGATGAGACATTCAGGTGATCTCAAACTAAGTACACTGATTGTGTGCTCTTGGAATCTACACCTGTTCCTTATTTGAACTAATTTCCCTTTGTCTTCCTTTTTCTTGAGTACTTCAATTGTAATTCTATAACTTATTACTATACCATTTTCTTCCCTTTTACTGGTGCTGATATGACCTAAATGTGTTGCAAGTGCCGTAAAACCATTTTTAAAAAAAGGTTACAAAGCTGATGTTATCATCTGATATACAGTGGTGATTTCAGTAACGGCTCAGATATTACAAGAGCTAAGACCTTTTTCAATCCCTGTAAAATTTTGGGGAAATAATAAAATGACTAATCTTATAAAAAATATGAACTTACAAAAATCAACATAAATTAATGCTTGATGCAAAAGAATCTCGAATTCACTAAAGCTGATACATGCATGTTATGAAAGGAAATTTAATTTCTGCAACATGTCCCCATGCATAAAGAATGCAAATGGTTAGGAAAGTTACTCGTATAATATTGAGTAAACCGTATTAACTTATTCAAAAACATTAAAGCAAACATATCCCTTGAAACAAAATTAACCCAGTTGACGGAACTGTTCAATCACACAGAGCGCATCCTTCTTCTCATTTCTAAGAATTGCATACGTTGACATGAAAACAAATGAATATGAATATGATATGAATATTTTTGTAAGACACATAAAAAACATGTACCTTAAGGTACACAAACACATGAATATTTAAATGTTACTCATGACTATTATTTTATGGCCTTTTGAAAACAATTTTCATATGAAAGACAGACAACATTGATAAATAATATAACACATATCTTATAAAATTCAATTTCCTTATTTATACTCGTAACTACTATATTTTAAAACTTTTTCTGTCAAATTTCTGGACATCATCTCTGCAGCTATTTGGTCTAGTGGCATGACACATGTCTTTGGGTCTTGGAAGGTCCTGAGTTCGAGTCCTGATCTGAGCAGCGCAAAGACTCTTTACTCACATTCTCTCGCTGTACTCTGTGTAAAATGAGTACTTGGCCTTAAACAGTGTTGTCTCTGTCTGAAAAAAATTCTAAAATCGCCTAACAGTCGTTATATCTCATCGGACATGTTAAGCATTGACTAGAGACCCCTTGTATAGCGGGAAGATAAAGATCTCTCTTACTCCATCTATTTTTTCCATACAGTCAAATAAATATGACCTAGTCCCCAGCAGGGGTTAAAAAAAACATGAGCTTTAAATAATAGCGATGTAACAGCCATTAGATGAGCTCAATGTGATTTACAAGCGACCCAATGCCAATAGCAACACTTGACAGTAACATGTAAGACAAGACATGCAGCCTGCAAGGCGCTATTATATTTTCCTGTCAACACTGTTGCTGGTCAGACAATCGTTTTACACCTTAGATTAATGAGAAAATATGAATAAAGAGCATTTTCCAAAGGCTCATCTATGCACCACTGTCAGTCTCAGCTAGCTGGATTCAAACTTGTGACATGCAGGTCACAAGACTACAAAGCCGTGATGCAGGCTTCTTGCATTGGTATTTAGAAGACAAAACTTTTGTAAAATGTGTCCTTCAAGTCCATGGTAAAAAGTTTGAAAACATGACAGTCCCAATGAACATATACCCTATGCAGTAGATAAAAATAAACTTGCTTTCCAGATTGAGTCTGCTCCAGTTCTTAAGCATAAATACGAGAATTTTTACACCGATATTTGACATTAAATAATGTTGACAAAAATAATCAAACCAATGAAACCATGTTTCATGTCCATTTGAAGAAGCGAAGCTCTCTTTTTTAGCTGCTAAGTGTCTTCGGGCAACAATATTTCCGAACACGTTTTGATCATCTTTTGCATGCATTGTGTCCAAGACAGAGATTAAGCTCTTGATATAGGAAGAGATGAGAGGTTCCTTTGTCAACATCACACCGGCATACCAGTAGAGTAATGGTGACGATGAAAAGAGAAGTCTTGTCAAAACCTTGAGATGAAACATTTAAAGAGAACAAATTATCAATTTAAGACGCATTTTAACATCTATCTAAAGTTTGAGACAAAAAATTCTAATTCAATTAATAATTTTAAGAATGCCATTGATAAAGGTCTTAGCAACATTATCTTTGATTTTGACGAATAATGTAACATGGCATTGGATATTATTGTACTAGATATTTTCCTCTATATTATCAATTAATTGACATTGAATACTAATTATATTATTGATAAATTGTATCTATGCATAAAAGTTACACAGAGCATTTAAAGGTTTTTAGAACCTATTAGCTCTTAAACGATACGATTTGATACAATACGATATTGTAAATTGCATCAAATGCATCAAGATACATTTTAAGCATACTTTACCAAAATGGACTTTTAAAAATTTGAACGCAACATCGTAACAGGATAAATTTGAGCAAGTTTAAGTCCTGGGAAATGCGGCATCGAAAGCTCAATAAGATTGTATAGAATCAACCATAAACACCCCACCTTCTTGAATGTAAGCTTCAATTTAATGTACGAAAACAGATAAAATGGACATTTCAGGTCTCCCCTTTATCAACAAAACAGGATGATTGAAACACTACAGATGAATGAGATAATGTGGTAGTGGCGTTGTTAAGATGAATAAAAAAAAACATTGATGGGACGCTATATATCGGGGGGGGGGGGGGGGAAACTGCATATATATGAGTACAATTCATAATAAAGTATACCTGGATATGAATAAAACAGCAACCAAATAAGGTGAGAAAGGACAGATGAATCACGTATACCACCATTTGCTCTGCAAGGTGAGACTTCTCATCTCGACAGCTGTCGTTGTCTTGTCCAAGGTTTGCATCTCCATCCATCCTCTTTCTATTCTTTTTACCATTACGTCTAAACAAACCCAGTGTTAAGAAAACTTCAGGATTTGTTTTGAAAAAGAATACACACGCAAAAAGACTCATTAACACGACTGGGGAAGCCAGAACAAAATTTGGGATTTGCTTGACTTGATAATAATTGAAAAAACCAACTCCCCAATGTTTGGCTTGGATGTGGGAATATGAAATTGGAAGTTTCTGGAAACACCATGACGATGGAGAATCTCCAACAACTTTATAACCTTGTTCTTTTCCATAAGCTATCACAGCCGAATTTGGCATAGAGTGTGATGATGTGCAAAAGAGTGTGTAAATGTAATACTGATATAGGAAAAATGTGGATAAACATATGATAAGACACACAATAACTTTTATACTGCTACTCAAGACTAAAAAGGCAAATTTTCTGTTGACACTTAAGCGCACTCCAGGATAAAATTCTTTGATAAAATTTTGTAATATACTGTACAGGATAAACCCAATTCCAACAAGCCCATTTGACCGTACTGAAATACTAACTGCTATCATCACTGATGCTCGAAAAATGAAACCCCTTTTAATGTAGAGTAATGACAGTATAAGAGAGTAAAAATACAAGATTTCTGAGTATGGAGCTGTCATGAATATGCTAGCAGGATTGATACAAAACACAAACGCTGACAACAAACTTGTGATTTCATCTAAACCTGTCTCCTTGCTTAAAATGTATAAGTTTCTCGCAGTTAGAGAAAACAATATGCAGTTGATAAGAACACCAGTGAGTAAAACGCATTGAGACATTTGAATAACACCAATCATGGATACCACTTTTGAAAATAAAGACACCAGGAATGGATAACATGGGAAAAAGGCCACGCAGTTTTCATAAGTATAGCCGTATTCAGCGATGTGAGTAAAATAGACCGCATCCCAACGTCGTAAACCTCCAAAACAAAATTGTAAGAAAGAGTCAAAGATGGTGGAGTTGATGAGTTGAAGTTGTGGGTTGAAAACATGTGCATCATGGTCAGGGATCAGACTATTGCTGATTATCTGGAGGGAAAAAAAAGGGATGAAACCAAACAATTAGGTATTTTATAAAAGTAACACATTAATACAAATTACTTATTGTGCTGTGGTCATGATATGTCTTTTGAGATAGTCATAGAGTTTAGGGGGATAAATTGGATAACATGTATAATATGTACAAAATGCAGTTTATTTCGGAAACGAAAAAAAATATATCAATATACAAAACAGTTGTTATGTGGAATTTTTTTTTCACAAAGCAAACTGACCAGTTGAAAAAAAGAGAAGGAAAAAACTCGTCCAATAACAATATTAAATCAGACCCCCCCCCCCCCCGAGATATGTCAAGTATTTGAAGAGTTGCAGATAAAATGAGGCCCATCCAGCAGAGCTGAAATATTAACCCATAAAACTGAAAATCAAATAAAGTAACAGGCCTGAACCCTAAAAACCATCCCTGACATTATTGCTAGAGATTTACACTAGCTTTTCACTTAAGTATGGAAGATGGAAATGAAGAATATATTATTCAAATACTGGGGAAAAAAAAGAAAATCAGGAAAAAAACAAAAAAACAAACAAACAAAAAACTACAAAGGTATAATGCCATTGTGTATATAACTGTGTTGGGGTAAGACCAACTGACTTGAAGGCGAGTGTCGTATTAGAAGGCCAGAAATCTACACATCAGTTGAAATCAGTCAACTTTATTATGAATTAAATTCAGGCCAACGTTTTATCTGTCATTCCCTACACCATTCCCAGAAAAATCCTAAGTTAAATGTCAGTGGCCTTACCAAAGCACCGCCTGATGGATCAAGGCATAGTGGGCTATTGACTTGTCTATTGAACAAGTCACTTGTGTCAGAAAATATTATTAGACCCAGTCACTTAACTATTTTAAGTGATATATTTATCATTAAATTAATTTACATTCTAAGCAGTGTTTGTAGTGTGCAACCAAGATCCACTGAAGGACTCCATGATAAAACTCCTTGTCTTTCCTCCTGCCCTGCTGCCTTAAAAAAAAATTTAGTTACCAATAAAATTTAAATTAAAATAAATTTCCCTTATTCATCCCATAGGGGAAATTTGTCTCTATAAACCAGGCGTCAGCCGCAGTGCAGTGCCGCACATTGAGCTAGGGTGAGGTGACTTGCTCAAGGCCACACAGCGCAGTGGTGGGTGATCGAACTCGGTACCTTTCGGGTATGAAGCAAAGATCTTATCGCAGAGCCGCACAGCCCCACATTTAATGAATTTCATTGATTGATCATCATGACTGGTCAGCAGCAGCACAACGGAGTAAAGTGAATTAGGGCGAGGTGATTTGTTCAAGACCAGACAGCCGAGTAATCCATAAGCTAACTCAAAGCAGTCTCAGTATCTTCTGCATAAAAGGCTAAGAGAGACCATACACACTGCCACACGGCCCCTTATTGATAATGATAGGTAGCTCATATTATATAAAATCACTCAGCGGCAGATGGTAGTCATGAATAATGTTAATGATGGGAACATCAGTCCACTAAAGTCATACATGCATTTATAACTTTAGTGAAGCTATAAAGGCATGCATGACTCAATAAAGTTCACTCTGTGGCAGTTTACAGTGATGAAATCCTATTTCATGCCAGTAAATTATATAAAATCACTCAGTGGCAGTTAATTAGTGAATATAAAATGATGAGAACATCACTCCATTATGCATTCACAACATCACTGCGTGGCAGTTAACACGATCTGAATATCAATCTGAATGTTACTCGAAGTCAACTCAATTCAGAGTATTGTATTCGAGGGCATATATATAAAATTACTCTGTAGCAGCTAATAGAAATAAATAGAAAAAGATGGGTGCATCAAATCATTTCGTGGCATAGGATTGAACTAAATAGATACTTTGGCTCATCAACAGCCGAATCAACTTGGTCACAACATGGCTCCGTATATGAATATGAGTAAGTGGCGTTGCTCACAAGTTACCATGGCTTAGACTTAGTAGTAACTGATTCGCCAACTTTGATGCTACCACATTTAAGCACCTCCCCTACCCATGTGTCATTAGTCACAGTCGCAGTGACTGTAGAGAGACGAATGACTGACAGAAGATGAGTTGAGTAACTGTGTGTAAGTGTTAAGTAACTGCATAATTTTCACAGTATCTGACGGTTCTGTTATCATTTTAAAGAGCAGAGATCAAGCTTTGTTTAGGTGTGCAATGTAATCACATTTTATTTTTTTAAATTACATCATTACAAACTTGTAATTCTTTTCAAAATTTAGAGAACAAAAACTAAAAGAAAACGCATCTATCACTATCTATCTATCTAGAGATAATAATTCGTTTGTTTATGCCAAATTTCAAGGGGAGGCAGTATGTTTAATTTTGGACGTCAGTGATCAACCCTCTTTACTCCATGCTAAAGCCCCATTTAAATGAATAATCAGCTTTTCGAGAGGCTGTCCAGTGGGGGAATTTCCAGCCACAGTCATAGATTTTGAGTTGAGCTTTGCAGCAATATCTCAATCTCAAGATGATCATGAAGTGAGGTAACTTTTTTAACCATCCTGGTTGTGAATCTATTTTAGCGCTAATGGATAAGCAGATTTGAATGAATATATTAGATACTAATTATATCATTTAGAAAATTTAAGTCATTTGGATGAGAGATGATATTTACCTGAGTAATTATGATAGCTAATCTAGAAATGAAAGCGAAAGTAGTTAAAGTGGTGATCAAAGCTGCCATTTTGTTTGTTTATGTAGCTCTTTTTTGTTGACGGATATAATATTCACCAAGTTATTTATGAGACATGCGCATGCTAAAGCATCTTTGTAAGTGGCTTTGTTTCCGGGTTATTGGGTTGATAATTCATTCCCTGAAACTGCTTACTGCCTGGAAATCTCTGCTTGGTTTACTTCTGATGATTCAGAAAATACAAATTCAAGCAAGAAATGACATTGAAAGAATAGTTTCTGAACATATCAGTCAGACACTAGTAAGTAAATGTGGTCATGATATGGTGTGTAATGATTGTTCCAAGTCTTCGCCTAAGCTCACTAGACCGAGTCAGTCAGTGTTTGTTACTGTTACTGTTTGGCTGGGTCTCTGAATGAAAGAAAGCGAAAGTAAAACAAAGTTGCCAAAAACCCTCATAATCTAATTCATAACATCCCAAGAAATCACACAAATGATACAATATAAAATAGAGGTGGCCGAATGGGTAAGACTTTTCACGACGTGTACGTATTTGCTAATTTGCATTAACTATTGTCGTAACACTCGCTAACACTAACAACACTAGTACTTACCCGGCGAGAAAGCTCTGCTCATTTGCTCATTTAGGACTTCGACTGATTCAACTGCTCCTTTTTGTTGACTTTGTTGGGTTGAGCAAGTTCTTGGGATTTAGCGACATAAGATAAAGACAGTTGTCAGTTTAGCCTGAAGTTAAAGGTGATTTGGTCTGATTCTTCTCGACATCAATTACAATTACTATTACTAACTAACAAAGACCCCAACCCGAATCGCCTTTACGTTGAGGCTGAGGGGGCGAATTTTTTATTCGTTTAATCTTCATCTTTATTCATTGTTTGTTTATTTGTTGTTTTTTTAATTGAGAGGTTGCAAGTTTCAGCCGTCCAACACAAAAATCATTTTTATTTTATTTTTTGTTTCAGTTTTCATTTTCATTTCTTTTTACGTTCTTCAAATTTCTCTTTCATTCAAAAATTCGTTAACTTTTATTTTTTTGGAGGGGGGGGGGGGGGTATTATCTAGCTCTAGAATGTGCTTCCTCCTGGTCCTCGTAGAAATGGCAGAATGATGAAAGATGGTGCTGAACTCTCGCAGATAGGTAACTAAAAAAATCTCAAGAATGGAAACTGTTTGGAGAAAAAGAGTTCAAGTTTATTTCCTCGAGCATTTGGAGAAATAGTCACCTCAATTTAAAAAAGGGTCAAAAGAGCATGAGAGAAGTGGCACGGCTGCTGGATAGCCATTTATCCTAGTTTATTTGATTTATTGATATTGTTTATCAAATTCAATTAGTTTTTCAATGGTCTCAGTCTTAGTATTGAAAGCCATGTGAACTTCTATTTAACTTAACCACTTTTGAAGTTGAATTTGGTCAGGTGGAAGTCTGGCCATATGGCAGCCCTGCCTCGCTGATGTCATGTTGCGTGCCAAGTGATGGTGGGCAAAATGACTGACTCTTCTTCTCATTGAAGCACAAATTGGGTAGATGTTTTGTAATGATACGTGAAGTACTTATCATATTTCAATGAAATTTGAACTATATATATATATATAACCTTTTTAACGGCAGAGTTTTAGAAAAATTTCACTCAAATGGGCAAACATCTATTTTTTCAGTGATCCCTCAGTATTTGTCGTTCGACATAAAATCTAAAATTACCTCTTTCCTAACTGTCTGCTAACTTTCGTTCATATTCATTGATAAACAACAGCTTTATGGTGAATTTTTCAAAATAGCATACCTGAAGTCACCGTGTCCCATATTTTGCCTTTAATTTGCACCACTTTGGGACCAAATCCTAAATCGAAACCCAAGGATTTCCATAAGATCGGCATTGTTATATGATGCAACAAAATCAGGAAATATAAATTGGAAAAGTTAATCATGTTCAGCATTTTTTTTTTCTCGTCATGCTAGCAACAGTTGGCTCTTTGGTGATACAGGTCTTCTCATTTATCAACAGCTTTTAGCCAAGCATGAAAGGTAAAGGGAAAGCACCACAGGACAAAGAGAAGGAGAAGGATCGGGACATCAAGGACTGTCCTCTGCAATTTCCAGATTTGACCACTGTTGACCACACAAAGGAGTGTCCCAAATATGCTCAAGGTGATGAACCAAATTACTCTACATTTGAAAGTGATAGATCTATAGTAAAAAATCATCAAACACACTGCTTTTTAAAAAAATCTCCTTACATATAAAAAGTGGTCCTTCAGAGCCATTATGGAGCTGGAGTTTATCCCAGTTTCTATAGTGTGAAACAGACAATAGCAATTGCTTGCTACGCACACTAGTCTATTGCAAAGTACTTTCTGCCAGATCTAACAGATCCAGCTGCTGGGTGGACAGGGGGGTTGGAAAAAAAAATCTCGACTGCACTCTGGATCGATCTTGGTCCCTTTGCGTGTGAAGCGAGTGCTCTACCAACTGAGCTATTGCGACCCCCCTCCTTACATTTTTTTAAAATTTTTTTTTCATTAAAATTTCAGATTCCAAATTGTGGAAGAAGTTTTTATACCAGACAGCAATTGTGCCTATGGTTGAAAACCCTTAATCCGATTTTGTACTTGACTATGTATTTTTTAATGCTATCCTGATTTCTCTCTCCATAGTTTTGTCAAGGGGTGAAAATGGTAATGTCACCCTGGAGGAGTTGGACCAAATACAGGCAGATATTGAAATACTTCTGGCGTCCGTAGGTAAAAGGCTAAAGGTCCTCGGGACCGAGAACCAAGTGCTGGTCTCATGGACTGACAAAAAGGAAGGGAAGAAGAATGGGAAAGGGGTAAGTTGTGATAATGTGTTAAATTATTCAGGATATTGTAATGATTAGAAGTAGGATTTTTTTTTTAAAACAGTGATTTGCAGCTATCGTAGTTAAGTTTGAATAATCTTGTTTTTATGCATGTGTTCAGTTTTAAAGTTTTATCGTTTTCTCTGTATAAAAGTGATAAATTAAGATTGATTTTGTTTGTTTTTTAAAATATAAATAGTCAGATTCATCATCTCAGACCCCAACTCCAATGAAGCGTAAAGGCACCCCTACAACAGAAGAAAAAGACAGAGAGAAGACCAGTAAAAAGTTTAAGGACACAAACGGGAAAGCATCTCAATCGTCTACTCCAACACCTCGTAGCAAAGGGAAGAATTCTCAGGTGATTATTAAACGTTTTCATGGATTTCCATTACTTCAGTTGTGAGTAAGGAGCGTATTTTTGTTTGTTCTTATTACTTTTGTCAGATACTGATACTACATTTCATTTAAAGATTTGTTTTTTAAATTTTATATTCTGCATTTCATTGGCAGTCTTTCTTTATCATTAACAGTGCAGCTGTGTGGTCTAGTGGTATGACACTCGCTTTCGGATCGGAAGGTCCTGTGTTCGAGCCTCGTGCTTGGCACATAGTTGAGTCCTTGGAAAAGGCTCTTTACTCACATTCTCTCACCTTACTCAGGTGTAAAATGAGTACCTGGTCGTTAACAGCATTGTCTTTCTCTGAAAAATTGTAATATCGCCTAACAGGCGTCATGTCCCGTCCTACATGTTAAATGTTGCTGTTGACCAGGGACCCCCTGTAAAGCGCTTTGAACACATTTAGTGGATATTGCGCTATATAAAGCTCAATTTTAATTTTTTTTTTTTTACTTTACAACTGATGCAATGTATGGTCGCATGATTGTTTCCTGTAAAGTTTATAATTGTAGTAGAAGTAACCCATTGATTTTATATCTATATACTAACAAGTCTTACACAATGATAATGAACATGGGAAATTACGTGGAACGAATTTGACTGTTTTAATACTTGAATGATGAGTCCTCTCTATATGAAATTAGAATTCCCTTAGAAAAATAGATAATTGATTTACCAGTCTTTAAATTGGAAGTGCTTTAATTGTTTCTGTGCTATTTTATCTTATCTATAACAGTCCAAAGGTCAACCAGAGGACTCAGCTACAGCCTCAACAGACTCCAGCACAGATCTGCCGAAACTGCCCAAGAACGACGCAGTCAACAGGTTCTGGGCTTCGGTGGAGCCCTACTGCACCCCAATCACAGCAGACGACTTGCGTGTCATAGAGGAGCTTCTCAAGTCCTACGAAGAAGACACAGAGTACATGAAGATACCCTCTCTTGGTATTCATTACACACAGCGTTGGGCTGAGGAGGACTTGCTAGAGGAGCAAGCTGATGGTTGGTGCAGATTATGTAGCCTAAAAATGTGTTTAACAGGCTTGCCTATTATTATTATTATTATTATTATTATTATTATTATTATTATTAAGGCCAGCATGGCCCAGCATTACAGTCTTTGCTTGGTACCCAAAAGGTACAGAGTTCGATCACCCATGGCCGCACTGTGTGGCCCTTAGCTAGTCACCTTGCCCTAGCTAAATTTGTGCCACTGCACTGCGGCTGACGTCTAGGTTATTTCAGTCTTCCCTTGGAATAGACCTAGACCCTCGAAACAAATTTTCCCTATGGGATGAATAAATGAAGGGAATTGAATTTAATTAAGGAAAATTCATAGGATGTGAAATTTTGGCTTCAATTTCAGAATTTTGTGAGCATCTCTAAGTCATTGAAGCTTATTGAAAATGAAAATTGATGCATTGCGTAATCTTTGTGAGGGTAAATTGACGATTTTTTATTTTAAGTTGATCATATTATAGCAACTACAATATTTATCTCTCAGAAATTATGAAGTTTTAGATTCTCAAGTAGGCAGGTCTGGTATAGATAATTGTTACAACCAAAATGACATTTGTCATCAATAACAACTTCCAGTTTTATATCCTAAGGAAGGACAGAACGGCAAATTGACATTTATTTTCATTTGACAAAATCTGGAATATGCTATATGTGGATGCTCAGTATTCCAGCTAGGCTAGAATTTGTGCACAAGGTCAATATCTCATTTGTGGTCTTTTTTTTTTTTCTTTTTTTTTTTTTGGCCAGCTAATGATTATGCTCTTTTTCTGATTTATGCGGTTTTTCCTGTAATTTTTTTGGAGAGCTAGACATCTATTTGAATAATTGCATTTGATAATTTGTCACTTTGGTGCCAGATTTGTTTACACTGTCCAACATATTGTTGATGATTTCAAATTCAGAAGCAGCTGAATCACATATATGATAAATGCTCATTTTTTTCCCCCCTCATTTTCTTCTTGAGATGTTTTGTGCTGTATGAGTAAAATACCTGCAGAATAATTGGACAATCATTATTTTCATTTTTTTTCCCCCTTAATGTCCCTTTCAATAGAAGATGGTCCCACAAATATTGACTTATTATTACTTTGACAGAAGAAACTTTTTTTTATTATTATTGTTTCACACCAGTAATATCAGTCCTTTCTTACCCAAAACAGGTGCTAAAATACATGAAAAGAAAAAGTCCAGTGAACATTGCAATGGCAATGCCAACTCGGATGTCAGCATGCTGAAAAAGAGGGACAAACGGAATTCTGGCAGTTTTTAGTGAGTATACACTAGTCAATTGGAATACATGTATGGTTATATCTGGTAAATACACAGCTTTGCCATGTTCATACTTAATCAATTTGCGTTAACAAGCCGTATGAAAGCCAATTTTTTTTCATTTCAAATAGAGCAAGTTGCCTGTAAGATGTACTTTTCTGTTTGTTGTGAGTTCAAGACCTTGTATCTACACAAGTGATACAACATTTAGTTCTATAATTATTGATTATTGCCAAGAGTCGGTCCCTATAAATTTCTTAAATATTTTCTGATTTCACAATATATTTTACATATATATATATTAATATATATGTATATTTAACTGATTTTTATTTATTTTTTATTATGAATTCTATTGTAGTATGGACGACTCCCCATTTGGTCCCCTCACACAGCGTTTGGTATCTGCATTAATAGAAGACAACCTGATGACTCCTATGGATGATTCCATGGCAGATGTAGCTGGTAAGTTTGATTAATTTGTCCAACACTGATAGAATTGTCATGCAGGAAATAAGGGTTACTGGTAGGGTCCTTTGTCTCCAGCTTATATATGTCTTTTTCTTTTTGGCTTTCTGTCATTGTCTTAAAACGAGGAACTTGGTTTTGTAATGAACTCGGTTGACATCCATTTCCCTTAAAGATGTACAAGTCTTTTTCTTTGAGAAATGTTTTTTTTTATTGTTTTTTTTTTTTTTTTTGATATCATCTTTACAAGTGAAACAATATGAGTGTCCCCTTTTGGTAGGGATCCTGTTCCATCCATCTGAGATTTTCTGTGGTTACGAACATTGTATATAGAGAAATGCCTTAAACACAAGCTTAGAGTTCAGAATGAAAAATTACCAATAAAATATATTTTTTAGAATTGCTAGTCATACACTGAGAATTTAGTCTTAATACTTAATGATTTTTTAAAATAATTGATTTAGTAACACTTAGAAATCTGAATGGGGGAATCAGTGTAGTTTCTGTGTCAGAGTCGAGCATACTATTAACTAAAATTTTCCCAACCTCTTGTATTAATCATTATTATTATTATTATTATTATTATTATTATTATTATTATTATTATTGTCGTCATTATCATCGTCATTTATCTGGTGCTGGAATAGCAACAAAAAAAGTAACAAGTGCCAACAAATTCAACAAGAACATCAAAGAATTAATCTGAGAAACCTTTACTTATTTGATTTCCGTACAGAAAATGGAGCTGAGCCCATGGCTGTATCTCCCACCTCCCTTGCCAAACAGTTAAACATTGGTAACCCTGCCACCCTTGAACGGAGAATAAGGAAGGAGTTGGAGGAACAAGGTGGGTGTTATTTTATAAAATAAATAGTAAAATCCCTTTCTTCATCCCCAAGGCGATATTTGTCTTTAGGCCTATTCCAAAGGAAGACTGGAATAGATATGCATTTATACATACCACTTTCATAAGGCTATCACTCACACCAATAAAATCAGTATATTTGATATGCCAGTTGTTAATATTTGATTTTTAATACTTTAAAAAAACATTATTTCCAAAATCCTACAACAATTGCTGATGAATTCCATATCAAAATGAAGGCTTGTTGATACTTTAATTTTTTTTTTACAGACTTCATAGCAACACAAAGCTTGTTGTGGATTAAAGTGACGATTGTGTTTTGCAATTTTAATCATAAGAATCTATTTTGTTTTAAATCACTCCTGACTAGTTATAAAATTTGTAGCCGTCGGTAAGATGAAATAGAATAGAATTCACTTTAACTAGCATAATAAATGTAACAGTGAATGACATCATCAGTCAGATGGTGAAAAGGTTTGAACTGCCAAGTCTAGTTAGTAGGTCAATTTTTATCAGAAATGAGTTCTTGTCATAAATGATTAAATCAACCCTTTTTGAACATCTTCATGAAATAGCAAGGCTTAATTTCACTTCTTTATATTTTTTACAGCTAGTCAGATTGAAAAATTATGAAATTTGACAAAAAT
The DNA here is from genome assembly GCF_034508935.2 of Berghia stephanieae. Lineage (NCBI taxonomy): Eukaryota > Metazoa > Mollusca > Gastropoda > Nudibranchia > Aeolidiidae > Berghia > Berghia stephanieae. The sequence goes on from NC_088367.1 coordinate 42,861,806, forward strand.
TGTTGGATACCTTTCCTTTACATAACTTCATGAAAAATCACCCGATTTACTTCAAATAAAGATTGAAATACTCTGGGGAGCATATTCTTTCAGAAAATGTAGGAAAAGAATGCAAATCCAAAATTTTCACCTTCCGACTGATTATGTCATGCACTGACACAAATTAGCAGTTTGGTCTCAGGAGCACTTTTACCAAACTTTCCTTATCAACAATTGTTTCATTAAATAATGATGATGTTTGTGACTGAGGCCAAATATTTGTAGTTCTTGGCATTGAAAAAAAATAAAAAGTTTGGTAAGTCAGTGCAGCAACTATTTGGTTCTTTTGACTTTTATTTCACCCAACTTAACAACATCTTTTCATTTTTTTTTTTTTTTTCTCGTAAAGGTATTCTTGAGAAAGAGGAGGAAGAAGAAGATGACCCCAATGATGAGGTTTTGGCAGAGCTACGTCGCAAACAGCAAGAGCTTCGTGCTGTCAGCCAACAAAACATCAACATCCTTAAAAGTCTTTACAGGCAAGGTCAAGAAGACATGGCCAGGCAAGAGTCCAAGAAAAAACTCATGGCCATCGACTCGGAGGTAAAAATAATAAAAAATTTTCCTTTATTTTGTCATTTTCAAAGTACAAGGTTGCTGTAATAACATTGTTTCTAGTTTTGATGTGTGGATGTTTCACACATTAATTATAGTATTATTATATGTTGCTTGGGAGAAGAGTTCTTGTTCTGTGTAGTGTTCATGTTGACTTCGGACTAACGAAGTCTGTCTTGTATCGAGTTGAAATAAAGTTGATTGAGTTAAACAGCAGATCGTAATTCACATTAATTCAACATTATAACAGTTGTCAATTTTCCGTATATATTTACGGAATTCAGTATATTATAAACCCTCAGTATATTTTCCAATCACCTGCTAAACGGAAAATAGTATCTGCATAATGTCTTTTTACTGGAATTAAGCACTCTGAAAGGGGTCCATCAATATGTTTGCGTAAATGTGTGTTCTATAAGAGTCTGTTATTATTATTCCCGATTCCCTCAATTTCCAGATGTTTTCACATTTTTGAAGCGGTCTTAATTCATCAGTTATGAATGACAGAGGCAAAAAGTGGCGTGTTGATATTGATACTGTTTTGTGTTTTTTTTAATCTGTGAGAAAATTACACAAGTCAAAGTGATACTAAGCTGTGAACTGTGAATGGTAGTAAACTAAAATTAATATAACAGCTTAAAGAAAGAGCGAAATGGAACATTTCAGGTTCAAAACCCTTCTTCAGCCAACAACAACAAAAAATAATGTTAAACCAGAAAATTACAGAGTGTTAAAAGTACAAATTTTTGTGAAAAGAAACTCGAAAAACAAAAATGAAGACTGTTATCATTTTCTATCTAATTTCAGGTAATGGACGCATACAGAAAAATCCAAAATGCAAGACAGAAAAAGAAATCGCCTACCAAGAAAGAAAAGGAAGCCATTGCAAAAGCTTTGAAGGAGAGAGAGGCTATCATGAAGCTATTAGAAGTGTAGAGATCTATTTTTCATTCGTACATCAGATCAGCATTACAGCCGTCATTGGTCGAGCCAAATAGGGGCCTCCTCTTGCTACAAAGTCAAGACATATTTAGCATGGTCAGTGACTGGATTGATGATGATGGTGACAAAACTCTTTGTCCTGGAGTTGTGTTCTGGAGTACAGCACTTTGCAAGACAGTAGTACCCCACTTGACACAGATATGAATGAGAATTTGGCATTAGCCTTGGGGCATTGTCAAAAACTGCATTCAACAGGCAATTTCAGCTGTGTGAGATAGAAGGGGTTCCATACAAAGTGGAATAAACTGTTGTGAAGCTCATTGCATATAATTGAACTTTTTTTTTTTTTTTAATTGAGCTATCATATAGAGCAATATCCACTAAACGTGCTCAAGGCACTTTACAAGGGGTCCCTGACCAACGGCAACATTCAACATGTAGGATGGGACATGACTCCTGTTAGGCGATAGTATAATTTTTTTCGGACTGAGACAATGCTGTTAACGGCCAGGTACTCATTTTACACCTGAGTACGGAGAGAGAATATGAGTAAAGGGCCTGTCCAAGGACTCGATTATGCGCGCACCGAGCGAGGCTCGAATCCAGGACCTACCGAGTCGAAAGCAAGTGTCATACCACAAGACCACATAGTCGCACACTTATGTAGTGTAGCTTAATTTAAGCAAAGCGGCTTAATCATCTTTGTCTTCTATACTACTGTGGTTTATACATCATTTTGTTCAGCAAATAGAGAGGAGTTTTCTTCTTGCTTTATGTTATAATAATTTGACTTTATGGTTGTTCCTATACTACTTTTAGTAGTCAAATAATTTTGATCACATATACATTGATAGTGGTCGACTGTCCTGATAAAATTGGGACTTTCTCGATTTGGTAGTCTGGAGAAAAACAAAACCAAAAAGTGGACTGTTTTTGTGTATGGTAATGACCCTTGCATGTCCTGGGATTGTGCTTTTTCTCTGACTAGCAAATTAAAACAAGGAATTGAAAAGGCTCTAAATCTGGATTATGTTTTATAATAGCCAAAACATTCAGCTGTTTTTGAAAAGTTGGCCGCTATGCAGAGATATATGTGGACAAATAATACAATGTCGCGACTGTTGTGAAAGTCAGGTCAAAATAAGCTTGATCATTTGATCTGATGATGACTTATCTTGCCTTATTTTAATTCGGTTGTTCATCAGACTACACACACAGTGGCTGAGTACCACTAACTCCCTATTTGAATGATGCCTTCCGATTTGCATTTTCTCAAATGGAAATGTGATTCCATGTAACCCATTCAGAATTTGACGAGCTTTTATTTCACTTTGGAGAAAAACAAAAGGGTGCTAATGGGCTTTCTGAAGAGTTTTTTTAAAAAGGTTACTGCACCTTAGATTTTGATGGTGGTATTTGAAGATTATGATGGTTGTTGTATTATTATTGTTGTTTTTATGATGATAATATTGATATTATTGTTATAAGATAAAGATTTTTTAAAAACTTGAGCATTTCTATAGTGCAATGTCCACTAACTGAGCTCAAAGCACCTTACAAGGGATTCCTAAGCCAACAGCAACACTTAACATGTAGGATGAAGCATGATGCCTGTTAGGCTAGTTACAATATTTATTGTTTCAGATAGAGACAGCGTTGTTAACAGCCAGGTACTCATTTTACACCTGAGAACGTGAGTAAAGAGCCATTTCCGGGGACTTGGCTATGCATCACTCAGAGTGGGAATCGAACCCTGGACATTCCGGTCAGGAGGTGAATGTCATACTGCTACACCACATTGCCACACAATATTATTGTTATTATCATTATTGTGTTGTATTATTATTATCATTATTATTTTTACTATTATCTGAAAACATATGTTCACTGGAACTTTGAACATGTCATAACCATCTAGCTATTCTAAATTGAGCTTTTATATAGCGCAATATCCACTAAACATGCTCAAAGCGCTTTACAAGGGGTCCCTAGCTTGATGGAAGCCAGGATTTTTTAGAAGCTGCTAAGTCTTCCTCCTTTCTTGTTGTCTTGTTTCTATTCACAATCTACCATTTAAAATCAAAATCTCTGAGATGAAATTTTCATTTTTTCTTTCTTGATTTTTCCCTTATTGATATTGACTCGTATTTTACACACTTGTGTGAACCGTTCTCAATTGAATGCTATTATTACAACATTGTTGGAGTTATTTTCTCATCCATAAGTCCTACTTGTAAATGACTTCTTGCCAAATCGGATATGAAAGGGGTTTTTTTTTTATGTTCGTTTGTTTAAATCCAAGTCCAGTGGAATCTACATCAAGTCAACTTAACTTCTCTTGTTAGCCAAAAATTTCTGTTGGTTATCTAATGTGTTTCCGTTGATAATGGATAAAAGTCAACCAAATTTTCTGGGTCGGCGGTGTTGGCTTCATTAGGATTCCACTGTGTATATCAGGGTTGCCGATTTTCCATACATTTACGGAATTCGGTATATTAAAAAAACCTCAGTGTTTTCCAATCACCTTTCTGAATGGAAAAAAAAAGGAAGTATCGAATGTCTTTTTTATTGGAGTTTGCTGCTCAGATAGGGGTTGGTCGATTGTTCCAGTGAAATTGAAGTGAAATTTTGTCTCTTGAACGGCAACCCTGGTTAGGATGAATGCTTATAAAAGAAGAAGAAATGTTAGTCTGAATCCATTTTATGTTAGGATTGAATAAATGATATTGGTGATGATGAAGACTAAGATCATGAGTTTTATTCATGAATTCTAAAAGTAAGCATTTTTTCGATGTGCTGGCGTAATTTTGTGAATGTGTAGATGTATATATACTGTAGCTTAAGCATTTATATATGTGGGGAAAGCAAGTGTCTGAGCTTTTGTGAAATATGTATCTGTTTGTGCTATATTCATGTACATTTTCCTCAAACTCATTCAAAAGCAAGATAGGCGTCTGGTGTGTGATGTGTTGTGTGTGTTAATGAGTATGATTCATCCAAAGTAATTTGTAATTTCAGCGCTGGTGTCTCGGAGTTGTAGCACTATATAAGTTTTCAGCATTATTATTATGTCCATAATTTTTTCCTTATTTTTTAATATTTTTTTTGTACACGGTTTCCACAAACTTTTTGCATTTCTTGAGAAGTTCGAGGAAACCGTGCTTAAATGTAGTACAATAATGAGGTTAGACATTGCTATGTAATTGGAGAAAACCCTAAGAAACCTGGCGAAGGACCATGGAGGAAGAATTAAAGGAAGTAGGCCTGTCCTGGAATGGAATACAGCCACTGCAAAAGCAGCCGATCGCAAGAAATGGAGATGTCTGGTGGATGTCCTATGTGCCTCAAGGCCCGAAGAGGATTAAGTATGTAATTGGAGAAGGTCCTAAGGTTGATTGCCGTTTCAGATTCTGTTATTACTATTCTTCTTTGAAATTAATAGTATTCAATCTGTTAAATCAGTTGTTGTGAATAAGTATTTCTGAGGACAGTTGATTTCTATTTTGTTATATTATTGATTTTGCTACACATGAACCTTGGGATTAGAAACAGGGTAGGAGCCACACATTTGTAGTTTTGCAAGCACCACAGAACTCGTTAACAATCAAAGAAATCTCGATACGGAGATGTAGGAGTAGGAATGTTTGACCGTTGAACATGCTATGTCACCAAGTCTATTTGATAAATAAGGGGTCAAGGGTTCAAATCCCAAGCTTTTTTTTCTTTTCTATATTTTTCTGGTTTACTTTGTCCGGCCTTGAATCACAAGCCACTTCCCATTTTATCTTTTTGATTTTGACAGTGCTCTACCTTTGATGTAGCTCTTTATTTAAAGGTATTTTTAACAAAGGGTATACTGGGTGGGGATCCTGACCTCCCATTGTGGGCGGGGAGGTACATGCTGTGTCTTCTATCCCCCAACCCGTTTTCCAATTGTTTCCTGTCGTTGTCTTGGAATGAGATTACTTGGTTTTGTCCTGGCCGTGGCCTGAGTTCCTTGGATGGGAGGGAAACAGTCGAATGTATAGTTATAGTTTTGGGAGATTGTATCTTTTTACTTGTAAATCATCTCTCTGTTATGCATTGTATTATGTTTAGTTTACATATTATATGATTCGTAAACATTTGAGTGTATTCCTCTTAGTTGGGACCTGTGCTTGTGTCTGGATGAGACTTTTAGGTGATCTCAAACTAAGTACTTTGACGCTGTACTCTAGGAATCCACATCTGTTTCCTATTTGAACCAATTCCCCTTTGTCCCACCTTTTCTTTTGTGCTTTAATTGTAATTCTAGAACTTTTTACTATCCCATTTTCTTCCTTTTTACTGGCGCTGATATGACCTTAACGTTTTGCAAGCGCCGTAAAACCCTTACAAACAAAACAAAAAACAAACAAAGGGTATATAACTGAAATCTTTGAAAATTTTGCAATCTCGTCTTCTGGCCCTTGTCCTTACAATCATTTATGAAACATTGGCGATTGTAGTAAAATATGTAATATATTCGTGTTATCTTTGACTTAATTCTATTTCGAAGAAATGTTTGCATTTCTAACAACAGAATCAGCTGATGTGTGTAAATATGTATTATAAAGACAATCATTTTTAAAAAAAGAATATTTGATTTATTATTTTTGTTTCGCTCATTTGTATATCGTTCATTTTTTAATTTCTCAGTTGTTTTTTTTCTTTTGATTTTTTTGTTTTTGTTTCTTCCTTTTTAATTAATTCATTTTTTATACAAATTTTATCATTTTCTTATGTTCTTGGTTTGCTGCTGCTGATGATGAAAACATAGATTTTGAAACCTTATTCTCGATATGAAAACGTGAAAAACAATATAGTCTCCACCAAAACGGGCATTATCCATAATTTTATGTAGATTAGTTATTTGTCAATGGTGGGTTAAATTATGCTATGAAGGCATCTCGGAATAGTCCTGGGTATAGTATTAGTATTGGGATACAAAGTTAACAATTAATAATCCATACTAAGTTAAGCGCTGATAAAAGTAAGAGCCTAGGATGTTGTGAGTAGATTTTTGCACCTTGTTCTCAATAGTTGGAAGGGGGAGTGGGGAGGGACCTGAGAGAGAAATGATAGTAAGTACTGTTTTGAATTGGGATTTTCTTCATATATGATAAACCAAGTATTACAACCATGAAGCGTCTGTTAATTGTTGTTGTCGAAGTTTGTAATAAATCTTGTTCCTATAAATGTATTAAGATGTTATTTTAATTCATTTCTGAATTTATTTATTTTATTTTCTTTAAAAAAAAACACAAGACAGGAAAAATAATCTGAAATCGAAAATAAAAAATTTTCACAGCGAATCCAAAACCAATCTCTGTTTTCATTTATGATTTTTAGTCATGGTAATTTAAAAATCATTTTTGGGTTGTATGATTTTTGGCATTTTTTTTTTTTTTTAAATTAAGCACTAACTCTTAGATCATTATAAAGAAAGAAAAAAGATGTCAAGATAAGTAGTAAGTAGTGAAAGAGTGGCCAAAGATAGATCTTGATCCCCCACGCCTGAGGTAATCCTGACCATCCCACATAGGGGGCAGCGGGGCTCAGCGGTACAGTCTTTGCTTCATACCCGAAAGATACCGAGTTCGATCACCCACCGTTGCGCAGTGGGGCATTGAGCAAGTCACTTCGCCTTAGCTCAATTTGCGGCTGACGCCTGGGTTACAGGCCAGTCTTCCCTTGGAATAGACCCAAGAGACAAATTTCCCCTATGGGATGAATAAAAGGAATTTTATTTTTACTTTCATTTTATATAATCTAGTATAATGTATATTATATATATATATATATATATATATATATATATATATATATATATATATATATATATATATATATATATATATATATATATATATATGAAGTTGTAATAGTAATAGTAGTCCTTCAGTGCCCGAGATTTCCCCAATAAATTGCTTGCTTCCCTTTGGGTTAAATGCAAGTCTATCGCACTTTGCTTCCCACTAGATCTACCAGACCCAGCTATCAAATGAATGCTGATTACTGGGTGGGGTCTTCTAACCCCGCATGGGGTCGCTTGCTGTGTCTTCTTTCCCCTTATATTAAAAGAAAAATGAGCTTTTATATCGGCAATATCCACTAAACGTGCACAAAGCGCTTCACAGGCGGTCCCTGGCCAACAGCAACACTTAACATGTAGGACGGAACATGACGCCTGTTAGGCGATATTATAATTTTTTCGGACAGAGACAACGCTGTTAACGGCCAGATACTCATTTTGCACCTGAGTACGGTGAGTAAAGAGCCTTGTCCAAGGACTCAACTATGCGCCGAGCGAGGCTCAAATCCAGGACCTTCCGATCCGAAAGCGAGTGTCATGCCACAAGACCACATATCTGCGAGTTGCTTTCTATCTCTGTCTTAGTCCTAGTTTTTTTTCCTGGCCAGGGTCCTTTACTGAGGGGGAACAGTCAAATGCTTAGTGTTCATTTTAGAAGATGGCGGGGGTTTTTTCCCCTTGTAAATCATCTCTATGTTATGTACTGATCTTTATATTTCTTGTTTTGAACATTATCTTGTAAACATTTGAGTGTATTCCTCTTATTTGGATTCAGTGTTGGTGTCTGGGTGAGACTTTTGGGAAATCTCAAACTAAGTACATTGATGGTATGCTCTTGGAAGCTACATCTGTTCCCTATTTGAACCAATCCCCCTTTGTCTTACTTTTTCTTTGGTGCTTTAATTGTAGTGTTAGTATTTTTTGACGATCCCATTTTCTTCCTTTTTACTGGCGCTGATATGACCTAAATGTGTCGCAAGCGCCGTAGAACCCATATAAACAAACATCACTTCTCTATTATGTCATGTTTTGTAAGCATTTGAGTGTGATCCTCTTAGACGGATCCTGTGGCTTGTGTTTGAATGAAACTTTTAAGTGATCTCAAACTGAGCTCATTGATGGTGTGTTTATTTAATCTTCACCTGTTCCCGATTTGAACAATTCCCCTTTACACCTTTTCTCGTGTGACTTTTTAAAATCGTAAATCTAGAATATTTTTGACCATCCAATTTTTTCCTATTTTTACTGGCGCTTAAATGGCCTAAATGTTTTGTAAGTGCCGTAAGCAAACGAAACAAATTTCTGAGTGGACAGATGAGGTCATTAAAATTTGAGTTATCAGACCTGCAAATTTGTCAACGTCGGGTAACTGGGTGGGGTTCCTGACCTCCCATAGTAGACAGTGAGGTACTTACTGTGACTTCTATCCCCCCATATCTGTTTTCCAACTTGCTTTCTGTCTTTGTCTTGGAATGAGACTACTTGGTTTTGTCCAGGCCCTGGCCGGACACTCTAGCTGGGAGGGAGACAGCCAAATGTATAGAGTTAGAGTTTTGAGAGATTATATTTTTTACCTTTTAAATCATCTCTCTGTTTAGTCCTGTATTATGTTTTGTTTACGTATTATATAAGATTTGTAAACATTTGAGTGTATTCCTCTTAGTGGAGACCTGTGCTTGTGTCTGGGCGAGACATTTAGGTGATCTCAAACTAAGTACTTTAACTTTAATAATGTGCTCTTGGAGTCTACATCGGTTTCCTATTTGAACCAATTCCCCTTTTGTCTTCCCTTTTCATGGGTGCTTTAATTGTAATTCTATAACTTTTTACTATCCAATTTTCTTCCTTTTTACTGGCGCTGATATGACCTTAATGGGTTGCAAGCGCTGTAAAACCCTTAAAAACAAAAACAAACAACTCATAAACATGGACGGCAAAAAGCAATAACAAAGACCTGCTGACGTCATCTTCGTTCTATCTTTACCAGATTGATGGCGAGGATCACACATGAATCTGAGCTATTACTACAATGTATACATATACAACGCAGTCCTGTGGCATGACACGTAGCCATCGTTAACTTATAGCCTGGGCCTGACACTAACCAAAAAACGACGTCAAAAGAAAACAAATCTTGAGTTGTATTCAATAGTTCGTCCAATGGAATCACTTGTTTCCTTGAGCACTAGTAACGACATCTCACTAGACGCTGCACAAACTAAACTATAAGTCCTAGAGGGTTCTAGTGTCAGCCTATAGATAGAATGCGCTTGGCCAAGGAGTTCATAACATTGCCATCCGGAAGTATAACGGACCAACACACAAACTCTGTGTAACCATGAACTTTTATAGATAGTATGCAGATGACGTCACTCAGGCCTTTGTTATTGTTTTTGTCATCCGCGTTTGTGAGTTGTTCTCACTACACTGAATTAACCAGACTATAAAAGTTTGTGTGTTGGTCCGTTATACTTCCGGGTGGCAATGTTGTGAACTCCTTGGCCAAGTGCATTCTATCTATAGTCTGGTTAATACAGTTTAGTGAGAACAACTCACAAACGCGGATGGCAAAAACAATAACAAAGGCCTGAGTGACGTCATCTGCATACTATCTATATGTTAACGATAGGTATGACACCGGCCTTCAGACCAGTGGCTTGACAGCGCAAAGTTGAGTTGTGCAGCTATAATGTGGTCCAGTGGTATGACACTCTCTTTCGGATCGGAAGGTCCTGGTTTTGAGCCTCGCTCTAGGCGCATGATTGAACATGGAAAAGGCTGTTTACCCACATTATCTCATCGTATTCACGTGTAAAATGAGTACCTGGCCTTTAAAAGTGTTGTTTCTGTGGGGAAAAAAATTGTAATATCGCCTAACAGGGGTTAACCATCTCCTTACCAACTACAGGAAAATCGTTACATTCGTTACTATGCAACCAAGAACTGTCTGATTATTTTTGTTTCTCATAAACTTTGAAGAAAATTTGTTTATTATTTTTAGCTATAAAAACTTGACACTGTAATGTAGAGCTCATTTTGCTGAACAATATTATGCATAGAGTGTACTTGTTAATCTTCTGTTTGAGTAAGAAAAACTATATTTTTGTGTTGGGTGAATGTGAAGTTTTGGGGAAAATTCTGAAACTGGCCGGTAAGGAGAGAGTTAAACACCGATAAGGAAGAATGTATGCAAAATGTATGCAGTCGGACAGAGAGATCACACATTTTTTTGTTACAATAATTTTTTTCTATGTAAATATATAATTCATATTCAGCATTTTGATTTTGTATGGACAAAATGATGAGGAGGTCAACCTCTTAAGAAAACTACTCTTGAAGTGATCCTATGTTGTTCTTCCTGGAGATACCCACGTCTATTACAGTGGAATTGTGCGGCTATGTAGTCTTGTGGTATTACACTCGCTTTCGGATCGGAAGGTCCTGGGTTCAAGCCTCGCTCAGCGCATAGTTCAGTCCTTGGAAAAGACTCTTTACTCATATTCTCTCACCGTACTCAGGTGTAAAATGAGTCCCTGGCCGTTAACAGCATTGTCTCTGTCCGATAAAATTGTAATATCGCCTAACAGGCGTCATGTCACGTCCTACATGTTAAGTGTTGATGTTGGTCAGGGACCCCTTGTAAAGCGATATAAGCACGTTTCGTGGATATCGCTCTATATAAAAGCTTATTTAGGGGTACGGTGAACCACGCCCCATGAGGACGAGTGCATGCAAAATGTATGAGGTCGGACATCTCTTATCGAGAGCGTCTTTGTAGTCTTGTACTATAATATTATATAGATAGTATGAAGTTGATGTCACTCAGGTCTTTGTTATTGCTTTTTGCCATCCGCATTTATGAGTAATTCCCATTTAACTGTATTAACCAGACTATAAATGTTCAACGTTACACATAGTTTTGTGTATTGGTCCGTTATACTTCCGGATGGCAATGCTGTGAGCTTCTTAGCCAAGCGCATACTATCTATAGCACTCGTCTTCGGACCATTATGCTGTTTACTCCCATTCTCTCTCTACATTCATGTGTAATATGAGTATCTGATGCGTAACAACGTTGTCTCTGTCGAAAAAAAAAAACAAAAAAAAAATAATGAAAAAGAATCTCGTACGCGTCTTGTCTCGTCCTTTTGTGTTGCTGTTTCTTGAGAGCGATTGTAAAGCGCTTTGAGCACACCTAATGAATATTACCATGTATAAACGCTCAATTAAAACTAAAAATAGAATCTCAAGGGACAATCCTTTGGAGAAGACCTCAGACAGTTTTCAATGACTTCGTTCTTGGAAACCCTGACCTGTTTTCCTCTACGAAATAATTTGAAGAACCACGAATTCGTGATCCAACTAATTAAACATTGAGCCGTTATATAGCGCAATATCCACTAAACGTGCTGGAAACGCTTTACAAGGGGTCCCTGACCAACAGAAACGCGTAACATGTAGAACGAGACATGACGCCTATTAGGCGGTATTACAATTTTTTCCGACAGAGACAACGCGGTTCACATATGCATACATGTATCACCCCCCCCCCAATATTTTAATGAAAACAAAACAAAACAAAACAATAATTTGCGATTTTTAAAGCTGGGTAAAGGGATCACTATTATTTATTTATCTATTTATTTATTCTTTCATTCATTTATCTATTTATTCATTTTTTTCTTTACCCACAAAAACTTCGAATTGTTAACATTTTAAAAAACATTGGCAGGTTTGGAAAATTCTTAATGTCTGTCTCAAGGCCAATCATAACCAGCATTTAAAAGAATTGATAACGAAGAAGTTATAGAAGAAGGGCAAAGCGCCGCATTCGGCCGCTTAGGTCAGACTCTTGGGTCATTTTCATGCGTTATGCCTGTACTATCAGCGAGGCAATCTTTGTACACGTCGACAAGGGATGTAGAACCCTTAACATTTGGCTACGGTTCAGTATAGGTGTGCCTATTTATTCGTTTGAATATTAATTGATTGATTTGTTTATTTTTGATTTACAACCCCCCCCCCCCCCCCCCCCCAAACAACAACAACAAAACCCCCCATAAATAAAACAAAATAAAAGAAAGAAAAAACACACACACCCCAATCAAAGAACTGAGAATTAATTTTAAAAGAATAGAAGGGATGCAACTCATGTATGATTATTCATTTCGCAAATAAGGGAGTAACTAACCTTTAACGATCATGTGACCTGCCAGAAATAACATCCGCCATTTGTTGTCATTCAGTGACTCAGGGTTGCCAGTTTGGCATTTTAAATGCCAGATTCCAAAAATCTGGCATTTTTGAAAACCGTTTGGCATTAGAAAAATCATTTGGCATTTGGCATTTTCATTTGGCATTTTCTTTTCTTGTATATTATACTTCAAATGGCACCTTTCTAAACGCGTAAAAACAAATCTCTTCACATCGAAAACTTTGCTATTAAAACTCACACCCTGAACTAGCCCTGCCTCCCTCAGATATTCACTCAAATTCAGCCCTCGACAAGTATCCTCGTAAGTTTTCTGGAATCTCCTGCAAAACTCGTGTATATTTGCGTCATGGTCGCCTGTTAACTTTTAACTCTGTTCGTTAGGGTGGTCTGATTTTACAGCATCCAATGATTTCACTCCTTTACGTATTTACCTTTCATGTTAATGTATTTCTTTTCATTCTTAAAATCCAACCGTGGTGTAGTGGTTTAGCACTCCACTTAGTAGTCAGTAAGTAAAAAATTACCCCAACAGGAAATTTAGTATAATTTAAAAAAGAAAAAAAGAAAAAAAAAGAAGATAAAACACGCAAGCCACCAGGATATGATAGTAAATTGTCTATCAAAAGTGAGTAGTTTTCTTAGTGGGGGTGGGAGTCAACAGACTTTGGCATTTTTTTGAATGTTTTGACATTTTTTGAGTCTTCCCCTGGCATTTTGTTGAAAAATAATCTGGCAACCCTGATTCAGTGACTTGTTTCTGCGAGTGACTTGACAGCTCGAGGCCGTAGTCGTAGCAGTAGAAGTGGTTTAGCCTAGTTGGATACAGGCGCAGTTGTGAATTCAAAATGGGTACTGAAATTCCAAGAGAGTTAGCTCCTAGATTGTGTCATATCACCAGATGGCCAGATTTCCAAGGATATGGATTTAATTTACATGCCGAGAAAGGAAAAGCTGGACAGTTTATCGGGAAAGTTGACGAGGGTTCTCCTGCCGAGGCATCCGGCCTGAGAGAAGGGGACCGCATCGTCGAAGTCAACGGTGTCAACATCGGCAATGAAAACCATCAACAGGTTGTGACAAGAGTTCGACAGGGTGGTGATGAAACACGACTTTTGGTCGTTGATTCAAGTTCTGATGATTGGTTTAAAAGTAACAAAATTGTTATCAAAGGTGATCTTTCTGGAATAGTTTTCGGAACATCAAGAAAAGGTGCCTCCGAAGAAGGTAAGAAGTTAATTCCTGTCCTCCGTGCGGAAGGGGGCGTGGCTGTGGCGACTGCTATTTTCTGTTTTCTTCTCCTACGCTTAGATTTATTTCAAAGCCAAAATTAAAATGTTAACGTTATAATGTGATTTTCTCCTTAAAAGGTTTTTAATCAAGTGTATGATTGAAAGTATTTCAATGTCTATAATAAACAATAAACAAGGAGTAATGAACTTATAATATAATGAATGACAAAATGTCTTATAGGCGAGGTCAGGTGTCTAAGAATTACAATTACCCCCTATATTACAAGTACAAGCAAAGCACTTTCATTGTAAATGTGAAAAGTGTAATAGATGAACTTTCAACTTGAAAGAAATGTTCGTTCTCATTCCAGGAATTAGACTTAGACTTAATGTGAATCAATATATCAATACCCCCCCCCCCCCCCCCCCCCCACACACAATACTCCCCGTCTCCTGCCCCCTTATCTTTCTTACTCATTCCCCCTCCTTTTTCTGGTCCTCCTGTTCAGTATTTTTTTTTTTTTTTGGACACGCGTCCATTGATTTGTACCTACTTAATCTCGTGTGTCACTATAATGGAAAACAACACACCCGCTCACATGCATACACTTGTTCTCTTAATCTTACCTACTAGTAGTTGATATTTATTCTTTCGGATTATACTTTTATAGCTACCTTTCCCTTGTTTCTCCACGAAGCAAGCACCCAATGACCTATATACTAGTAATAGAATATATTAATCGGTTGCTTGTCATAGTGTCATAGTGGAGTATTTCCTTCCTATTTCTTTTCTTTTATGTCTTGCATTCATTGCAGGATTGGGGCGATTTATGTTTTTTTTTTTTTTTTTTTTTTTTTTTTTTTTATTGTACATGTGTTCAAGACATTGACCGTGTTGCAGAAGGTATTCAAAATGGCCCATTTCATGAGAAGTGCTCACAACTTTTGAAAGTCCAGCAATAGGAGGAACGAAATTGACGTTACTCAGCTCTTTGTTATTGTTTTAAACCAGCCCATTTTATGAGTAGTTCTCACTAAATTCTATCAATCAGAATAAACGTTTTCAAGGTTACACATAGTTATGTGTGTTGGACCGTTATATCCGGCTGGTGGATGTTGTGAGCATTTTTTGATAAATGCATAGCATCAACAGAATAGTCCAGTAATGATAATTTCTACATACACTAACCACCTTTTCGCCTCCTCCTCCTCCCCCTCTTCCTCCTCCTCCTGCTTCTTCTTCTTCTTCTTCTTCTTCTTCTTCTTCTTCTTCTTCTTCTTCTTCTTCTTCTTCTTCTTCTTCTTCTTCTTCTCCGTGAATCGTGTCTTTTATTCAATGTAGATCGATACTTATAAACGTAATCAACAGATTGCTGCCAGCAGAACAAGTATTATTATTCCTTGGATTAAAAAAAAAGAGACTGAATATTGTTACATTTTTATATGAGGTATAATTCTAGCCGCCTCTCTTAACCCCCCCCCCCCAAAAAAAAAAAAAAAAAAAAGGAAACAAAAAACAAAACAAAGCAAAATAAACACCCCCCTCCAAAAAAAACCAAAAAACACCCAAAAATAAAACCAACAAACAAAACAATGCAATACAAAAAGAAAAAAAACAACAGCAAACAAAAAAAAAAAAAAAGAAAGAAATCATCAGTAGATAAGTAAACAAACAAACAGACACCCCCCTCCTCGTTTTTCTTTTTTTGAATTGGCAACAAATGATTGTCTCCTCCCGACTTCAATCCACAAAATAAAACCAGAGACGGGTCCCCAAAAAGCTCGGTGCGAAGACAGTAAAATAATAATAAACAAGAACTTAGGCGACGACGAAGATCGTCTAGGAACAGGTCATTAAATGTATCAACTCGGATGACCTAAATAAAGTACACACACACACACACACACATACACATACACACGCACACAAGATAGTAGCAATAAGAAAGCAAGCCGGCCCCCCACAAAAGGACTATAATTAATAATAGTATAGTGGCATGGAAGGAACTAACTCCATAGCATAGCAGACTAAAAATCTATGGAGGTGAAACAGTAGTCCGTCCGGTCAGCAGCAGAGAAGTCGGTGACCTTTCTACGAAAGGCCAACAACCAACGACAACGACGACGAGTTCATTTAATTTTGCGGCCAGTCCCATAAGGATAATACTAGCAGAAATTCTCCGATAACACTTAAGAAGATGTGAATGAACTATTTTAGGTTATAAATGTTATGCATAAGATAGGCCATCGAAATATTTAAAAAAAAAAAAAGAAAAAAAGAAGAAAAGATAAATAATTCTGAAACAAAAGAATAAAATGAAAAAAAACATCAAGACAAAAAAAAACCAAAAAAAAAAAAACAACAAAACAACAAAAAAACGAATTAAAAAAACAAAAAAAAAACAAAACAAACCCTCAACAAAAATTAAAGCAAAAAAATTTAATAAAAAATCCAAACATACTTTGGGTGGGGGGGGGGGGGGGGGGGGGGGGGGGGGGGGGGGTAGTAGTTTGTCGTTTGTCTCTTATGGGAAGTTACCTGTACCGAAAATCCTCCCATAATACGCACTTAGTTACACATTACATTACTTTACATTACATACCGACGAGATGCGATGGGTCACACAAACCATGTCTATGTCTCACAAGTCAACACAATACGCCCCATACCTGCAGTATGACACGTTATTTCAGTCTATATCTAGATACCTAACTACCGTGCCGATCATGATAATGTTATAAATAATAAATGTATATATATATATATATATATATATATATATATATATATATATATATATATATATATATATATATATAATATTTTCCCCGATCCACCCACCGCTGCCATACCTTGTGCGCAATAAAGCGTATCCACTAGTGCGGGGCGGTCCTTGGCAAGCTTAAGGACCACGGTCCTACGGTCCTTGGGAAATGAAGACCGCAAGGACCGGTCCTTTTCGACATTGAACATTCCTGAGAGACTGTTGGAAATTCGAACCGGTTTGACCTTTGAGACCATGGGATCGTTCATTCTTGAACCGTTAAAGACCGCTACACGATGAAAACCGTGGTCTACAGGAGTAAAACACACGGAGTAGTCACACTCATTTCAAATTGTAACCTAATTAGAGAAGAGGGGTGATGCCTTCTTTATTTGCTCACCGTACTTCATTGTTACTTCGATAATTTAATAAAATTTGAAATTTATCCCCATTAACGGAGATAATGGCATCGCCCAAGGCGTTGATCGAGTTGTTCGTGGCGTTGATACACACACGCAACTCCTACCCCCCCCCCCCCACCACACACACATTAGAGGGCAGCGAGCATTGAAGAGTAAGAGAGAGACGTGAAGTTATAATAAGAGGGGTGGATGAGGTAATAAGAGGGTCGATGGTGACTTTTCGCCAGATCTAACAAACTCAGCTACCCATTCATTGCTGAGTAGACAGGGATTCAGAAAAAAATCGACTGCACCCGGATCGATCTCTGGCCCTTTGCGTATAAAGAGAGTGCTCTATCAACTGAGCTATCGGGGTCCCCAAATATTCTATTGGACTTTTTTAAAATTCAGACGTTATAACTGGGTTTTTTGGAAGGAAGAAACTAATGAAACTCATATTATTTGATTAGTAAAAACACCAACAAAATTTTAATATTATTGTATTATTTTAAATGACAACACTGCGATAGAAAGGAGTGGTGACAAGAGATGGACAAAAGAAAACAAAAAATCGGATTTGCTACTTGCTAGGTTCGAACACACACACACACACACACACACACACACAAACACACACATCTTTAGTAGTCACATACATTTCAAACAATAACCCATTAGAGAAGAGGGGTCATGCCTTCACCATAGATCATTGTCATTGCGATCATTATGGTGTAGTAAATTTTGAAATTTACCCCGTATAATGGAATCGTTCAAGGCGTGCGCCTCCTGTTCCCCCCATCTCACACACGAAAGGGCGGTTTGCGGAGTGGAGGTTGGTGGTCGTCTGCCTGTATGGTCGTCTGTGTCGTTTAGTGTATGGCAAAGGGGGTGGGTGCGATTAATTAAGTGGGATGGGTGTGATTGGTGGAAGATAGGCAACCGAAGCAACGAATCGCTGGGGCAGGGTTGCCAGTTTGGCATTTTAAATGCCAGATTCCAAAAATCTGGCATTTTTGAAAACCGTTTGGCATTAGAAAAATCATTTGGCATTTGGCATTTTCATTTGGCATTTTCTTTTCTTGTATATTATACTTCAAATGACACCTTTTCTTAATTATTTCTAAACGCGTAAAAACAAACATCTTCACATTTCTTTTTCATTCTTAAAATCCAACCGTGGTGTAGTGGTTTAGCACTCCACTTAGTAGTCAGTAGGTAAATAATTACCCCAACAAGAAATTTAGTATAATTCAAAAAAAAAAAAAAAACAAAAAAAAAAAAAAAATAAATAAAAGAAAAAGAAAAGAAAACTCGCAAGCCACCAGGATATGATAGTAAATTGTCTATCAAAAGTGAGTAGTTTTCTTAGTGGGGGTGGAGTCAACAGACTTTGGCATCTTTGTGAGTGTTTTGGCATTTTTTGAGTCTTCCCCTGGCATTTTGTTGAAAAATAATCTGGCAACCCTGCGCTGGGGAAGTAGTAGGCTATGGCGCGAGACCGTAGGACCGTGGTCCTTGCAAGGACCGCCCCGCACTAGTTGAAAGGTGATAAGAAGTGAGGACCGCCGCCGATCTTCCCCTATGGGACCGGTCATCGGTTCACAGCTAAAAGACCGTCGGACCGCGGTCTAGACCGGTCTTCAGCGCGGCACTAGTATCCACATTGATATATAAATATTATATTATATGTATAAGGACGACTTATAGTGCGACATGAATTATTGTCAAATATTACGCGTATTATTAGCCTTATATAGATCTATAGTTTTTTCCACCTCTCTCTTGTCTTTCTAACTTCTTTAATAAAAAAACACAAAAAAAATCAAGACAAATACAGAAGAATGTGAAAAAAAAAACCAACAAAAAACTGTTAAATTATTGATTACTTTACCCTGATCGCCGTCCTAGTAAGTAAAGATTGTAGATAATAAAGATCGTAGAGAACTTGTTCTATATTTTTAAGAAATGAAAAGCAATGTTTACTGTGCTATTATTCCGTATGACTAGATTAATATTATAGGGTTCAGGGTGTGTCAGTGTTTGGTAAGGCGTTTCTCTTTCGTTTATTATTGTCCATTCTTCTTGATTTTATTTTCTTTCTTATTTGCTCTTCTGCTTGTACTGCATATCTTACTCCATTCGCGTTCCCCCCTCCCTTCATGTGAAAAATGCGTACTGGGTGTAAGGGATGATTGGATGGGTAGGAACAGGCTAAGGTTGAATGACGACAAAACGGGAGGTGATTTATGTATGCAGGGAACAGAAGATTTTGGAACGAGATTAAATTGAAAGTAGGAGAGATGTCAGTCAATAGATATTGTTGACAAGGTCAAAAATCTTGGAGCATTCTTAGATTCAGAACTGTCGATGGATGGACCACCAAATTAAGACGATGATCTTATCATTGATGTGTCAGGTGAAAAAAAAAAGGATCTATTCGACAGTTCCTTTCTGAGGATGTTGTCAAGAAACTTGTCGTTTCTCTTTTATTTTCAAAGCTGAATTACTGTAATGCTCTGCTGTTTGGTGTCTCGGAAACTGACCTCAAGTGGCTGCAAACGGCCCAAAATAATGCTGTCAGATTCGTCTTTCGAAGGCGGAGGTTTGACTCTGCCACACCTTTCCTTCGAAGATTACACTGGCTGCCAGCTGAGAAAAGGGTCACATTCAAAGCACGTGTCCTAGTTTATCGTCTGGAAAATACTGCCACTCCCTACCCCATAGAACTCCGACAACTCGATCTTTGCGTTCCTCCAATGACACCACCCGTTTGGCTATTCCACGCATTCGTAACAAAAGCGAGAAAAAGGTCCTTTTCTCATTTTGGTCCGTCTGTATGGAACACCATACCACAGAGCATCAGGGAATCCAAATCATTGTCTGTTTTCAAGAAATCCTTAAAAACATTTCTTTTTTTAACGGTCATGCATTTTCTATATTGTTTTGTGTTGATGTAAAGCTCCAAGAGCCTCATGGTTGAGGATACCGTGCGCTCTATAAGAGATTATTATTATTATTATTATTATTATTATTATTATTATTATTATTATTATTATTATTATTATTATTATTATTATTATTATTATTATTATTATTATTATATCCCCATATCTACCCCTCCTCCTTCTCATCCGCCTTCTTTCTCTTTTTCTTGAGGGCTACCAGTTTTTTAAAAAATAGCAAGGATCGTCAGACTTTAATAACCAAACTCACTTTCTTCCCCCCCCCCCCCCCCCTCTCTCTCTCTCCCTCCCTCCCTCTCCTCTCTCTCTCTCTCTCTCTCTCTCTTTATTTTTTTTCTTCTCTCGCACATATTCGGTCTTTCTCAGTGTCACAAATAATTATAATTCTTTACAATTCAATAGCGTAAAAGTTTAGAAGAGACAGAAGAAAAAATAAAAAAACAAAAACAAAAAACAACAGCAACAAACAAAACAGGTCCCGGCTTCAGGAATTAAGAATTCATCCAATTCCACCGACTCTGATCATTCATGCTATCACTGACACTGTAGTGGTAGTGGTAGGGCACGTGCCTTGGGACTATCGATCCGGGGTGATGTCTAGATTGCTTTAGTGGACCCCCTTCCCCTCTCTGTCCTCTCCATCCAGCGGTAATTTGGTAGTTGGGTCTGCTACATATGACAGAAAGTATGCTCTGCGATAGACTAGCATCCTACCTATTCAAAGATGATAAGCAATCCTCTTTTATGAGTACAAAAAAGGCGTCATGTGTCGTCCTATATGTTAATTGTTGCTGTTGGTTAGGGACCCCGTGTAAAGTGCTTTGAGCACGTTTAGTGGATATAAACTCTATATAAAAGTTGAAATCTTACCATCGATGTCACTCATCCAGTCACTGACCACGCCCAACATCGTTTGACTGTTGTGACCTATTGGTGACACCGTCGTCGTAGCCATGGGTCATCACCGACGCTAACATGTCAATGTTTCAGTGAAGGGCCAGTCTGACAGTGACGGTCAGTGCATTCGTGTCGTCTCACCAATCACTCACATCATCATGTCTGTCCACCACTTAACTGACAGCAGTTA
>NC_088367.1:42897834-42912834 GCF_034508935.2 Berghia stephanieae
TTGTCACTTCCAAAATTATGATTCTTTCCATGATGGTTTTTGTCAGAATTCGTTCGTTTCACACCACACGTCACATCCTGGTAATTCACAAGATTCACCTCCCGATTCCCCCCCCCCCCTCCACACACACTCTACTACCCCCAAATCCTCTCCTTTTATGTTTTTCTATCATCCTATTTCGAAGACTCAGGTTCGACTGCCGTTCATACATACAAGTGGAGTACAGTACATGATGTATTTATTCAATGAAATATGACTTTGGCTGATGATTATCCTCACTCTGGGTGTATCCATTGTAATATACTAGGAAGCTTGTCTCCCCCCCCCCCTTCCCTACCCCCACTTCCACAGCCCCCCCCCCCCTCCCCCGAAATAAAAAAAAAAAAACCTCCAAAAAAAACAACAAAACAAAAACCAAAAACAAAAAAAACTTACAGAATTTGACGACCATTGTTGAAGGAAAGCAAGCTATCTAATAATAATATGTATTCAATAGTAAATAATATAGAGATCCAAAAGACGTGTTTTGATGAAACCATCTTTGAGCATTGCTAGACAGAAAGAACTCTCTGCTTCCTTTCCATTGGTTATTTGTAGTCACTTCCTGTGACCTAATTATCATTCTTTGGGGCAGAAGCTAACTAGCATCTTACAATGGCTACAGCCCGAGCCAGGCGTCTCCATATCCATCATTTGTGTTTGATAATTTGTTCTTTCTTCCTTCTTGAAAATCCCACAATTTCATTCACGTGTCTTTATTGATTTGTCTTCTTTTATTATTATAATTATCATTATCTCCAACCTTGTTCTCCAAGAAACAACCCCATTATTTATTATTAATTAATAGTTCCCAATCAAGTGACAACTTTGCCATCTTTCAAGTCCTGATGATGGTTTTGATTTTTAAAAAACAACCAGATGTGTAGATTGCTGTTCTTTATATATGTATTTCTGTATGTATGTGGATGATTTTTTGTCTAAATGTCTTCTCTTTAAAGAAATATTGTTTTTGATTTAGTTCTCTCTCTCTCTCTCTCTCTCTCTCTCTCTCTCTCTCTCTCTCTCTCTCTCTCTCTCTCTCTCTCTCTCTCTATCTCTCTCTCCTTTCCTCTCGTTAAAAAAACAAAACAAAAAATATTGTTCATTTCACTCAAGGAACATCTTATTATAAAGATATTACGTGTTTTGATCTCGCCTACCTATTTTGGTATACGTGTTCATTGTATAGCATTTAACACATTGTTTTCGGGGGTTTTTTTTTTGACACCCAATGTGACACATTCATTTAAATACTGCTCTTGCATGTGTTTGCAAATGGATATGAACATCCTACTATTATATTGCTGTCTTGATTTTATTCACAGACTCATATTTTCATATTGCTCTTTTGTTTTGTTTTTTTTCTTTTGTTTTTTTTTTAATATCTATATATAATTATTAAAGCAATACAATATAATTATTAAAAAAAAAACAGTGTGTAAATTGTAAATTTATCTTGCATGGATTTGCCATTGGATATTCGCATTTTTCTTTATTATTATTATTTTTTTTTCGTTTCTTTTATCTCAAAAATATTCTCAAATTTAATCCTGAGACTTTTTTTTTTTTTTTTTTAAATATTAAAAAAAAAATTATTCTATGATTGTGTTGCTGCATGTTGCACTTGTGTTGCATAGCATTCCTCTTTTGTTTACAAATTACTATAATGTTAACATCGTGTTAAATGATGTGACTGAACCATTTTGTTTTCAGGAATCTTGTGCATTGTTTATGTTATATTATTTCAGAATGTTGGAATGATGATCCTGTGTGTTTTGTCCCGTTTGATTGTTGTAGTGATGTTGGTGTCATTAAATATTGTTGATGTTTGTTAAAAGTTTATGTAATAGTTAATCAAAGAAAAACAACTTATTAATGGTCAAGGAAGAAGCCATTAATATATTTTCTTGTATGACATAAAACTATGAGCAAAATTATTGATAAATAAATAGATAAATAAATGAATAATTGAATAAACCAATAGACAAATATATAAATAAATGAATGAATGAATAAATAAATAAATAAATAAATAAATAAATAATAAACAAACAAACAAATATATAATTAAACAAATAAAAATAAATGACATCTGCATAGAGCCTTGCCCCATTGATAGGTAACAAATAGGTTGGTAGTGAATAGAACCTGATGGTGGCAGTGTTAATGAATAATATATATTTATTATCCAGACTGGTGAGGTACCTTGTTATTATTTCGTGTCAAGAAGTGTAATGAATTTTGGTTAAACCGTTTCTTATAATTACAATAATGAAAAAAAAAACAAAAAACAAAACAAAGAACCACAAAAAAAACACAAAAAAAACACAAAAAACAACAAAATAAACCAAAACAAAAATACAAAAAAAAAAACAAACAAAAAAAAAACAAAACAAAAAATAACAAAATAAACCAAAACAAAAATACAAAAAAAAAAACAAAAAAAAAAACAAAACAAAAAACAAACAAACAAAAAGAAACAAAAACAAAACCCAAACCAAAAAAAAACAAAAACCCAAGAAACAAAAAAAAAAAAAAACCCAACAAAACCGCCCTAAAAAAACCCCAAAAACCAACCCCAACAAGCAAGCAAACAAACAAACAAAAAGAAATAGGAGTAAAATATATCTTGCTATCTGCGTACACTAACATGCTGCGTAAACTAATAAACAGACAAAATAAAGGAACAAAATAAAGAACGAAACTTGAATGGGTGGAGGCGTGGATTTGTCATGGTTGATTGCATTGGCATTTTATCTTGAGAGGAAGAAGGCCTGAAAATAAAATAATATATAATCTAATAAAATATTAAAAAAAGAAAAACTCCAGTTTTGTTATGTTCTACAGGTTTCGACCACGGTAAAGAACCCCCTCCCCCATCCCCAACAAAAAACAAACTTACAAAAATACCCCCCCCCCCCCCCAAAAAAAAAAAAAATAAAAAAATAAAATTAAAAATTTAAAAAACCCAAAAAACCCCCCCAAAAAACCCCACAAAAACAAAACAAAAAAACAAAACAAAAAACAAAGACAAAACAAAAACAAAGAAAACAAGTGCAACTGATCCACATCGCGATACGTGCTCTCCACTCAACTTTCACAACCGATCAACCTTCGCGAAGTTACAGGTTTGAGAATTTTTGTTTTTTGTTTTTGTTGTTGTTGCCAAGATGAGGGTCATTTTTAAATCGATCGATACTCGGACAAGTTTTCTGGCCAAATTTTTAAATATTATGTTTTTTTTTCAGAGTAGGCTATGGCAGATTTGTCTTGGTTTCCAATGAAGAACTGTCCTGTGACAATATTTTAATGGCTTGTTACTATAACTATTTATTATTGCACCTCGCGGTCACCAGGCCAGGCCTGGCCTCTGGATTTAATGGGATAACTCCTGCCGTGTCGGAGTTGTATTATGCTGTCGCGTCGAGTCATCGTTATTGCGTTGGGAGTCGTGTGTGCAGGGGCGTAACGTCGCATATGTTTTTTGTGCCGCAGCCCTCCTATCCCCCCCCCCCCCCATGTCCTCTTTCTTACATCTTCAATCAGAAATGATGTACAGACGCATTTATTTTTATCCACAAAACGGAAAGATAAACGAATTGATACATAAGCGATTGTCTGACTTGATTTGCTGTGCTGTGCTTGTATATATATGTGTGCGATTTTTTTTTTTTTTTGGTGTGTGTGTTTGAGTATGTGTATATGTGTGTGGACGCTGGTGGTGTTTGTGTGTATTAATCTGACACAGTTATTGTGCTTGAAAAAGGAAATATCTGCACAGTTAATTAACGGGACGGAATAATACTCTTCAATAGTCGTAACGTCACTTCCTTCCTAATGACGCATGGTAACTTAGTAACACTGGCTCTAAACTATCGGAACAATGGCGGACGCCCGTATGAAATATTTCTCCGGCAAGCATAAAAGCTTTTCCAGAGGAAAAAAACCCCATAAATTTGATCATGTTTTGACTTTTACACATTCTGATCACAAGGCATATGATAAGGGAATGAAAAGTTCTAGCCAGCATGAAGAATAAAAAGTAATGATTTTCTTTGTTTAGAACCAAGATGGCCGCCGTTGCCGGGTGGCGTGACATCAGACAACTGAATCCTATTGGCCACAGTTCGGTTCTTCTCAGAAAGACAGAACTCACACAAGCCGTTGATAAAGGGAGGGGCTCCCGAGTGAAGTAGCTTTGCTGACTTAAGGCACAGTGTGTACATATTATAGATAGAACGAAGATGACGTCACTCAGGTCTTTGTTATTTTTTTTTGTTTTTTTTTTTGCCATCCATGTTTATGAGTAATTCTTAATAAACTGTATTATCCAGACTATATAAAAGTTCGTGGTTACACAGGGTTTTGTGTGTTGATCCGTTATACTTCCGGATGGCAATGTTGTTAACTTCTTAGCCAATCGCATACTATATATAATATTATGATTATAGGCATGCACCGCAAAGTCAGGGAGTCAGTCAGGAGCGGAGCAGAGCGTTTGGCCGTAGGGCTTCCTTCCTACCAACCTATCTCTCTCTCTTCCCCCCCCCCCCCCAACCCCTCTCTTTCCCTCTCTATCGCTCTCTTTAACCCCCCTTTTCCCTTCTCTCTCTCGTCTCCCCTTTCTCTCCTACTCTCTCTTGTCTTCTCCTTCTCTCATACTCTCTTTTTTTTCTCCCCCTCCTCTCATACTCTCTCTTGTCTCCCCCCTCTTCTCTCCCACTCTATCTTGTCTCCCCCATTTCTCCTACTCTCTCTTGTTCCCCCCCCCCCCTTCTCTCCTACTCTATCCTGTCTTCACCTTTTCTCCTATTCTCTCTTGTCTCCCCCTTCTCTACTACTACTACTACTACTACTACTACTACTACTACTACTACTACTACTACTACTACTACTACTACTACTACTACTACTACTTCTACTACTACTACTACTACTACTACTACTACTACTACTACTACTACTACACACTACTACTACTACTACTACTACTACTACTACTACTACTACTACTACTACTACTACTACTACTACCTACTACTACCACTACTACTACTACTACTACTACTACTACTACTACTACTACTACTACTACTCATACTACTAATACTTCTACTACTACTACTACTACTACTACTACTACTACTACTACTACTACTACTACTACTACTACTACTACTACTACTACTACTACTACTACTCTCTCTGTGTGTCTGTATGTGTCTATCTCTCTCATCCCCCTCCTTCCCCTCCTCCCATATTCTCTCTCAAGTTGACTCCTCTCATCCGTCAATATAGATAACATGAGTCATTTTTTATCTTTTTGATGATGACAGACAATAAACGCAGGCCAACCGACATGTCAATTGCATGAAATGGGTTTGGAGATAAGACCAAAAAAAAAATGATGATTAGCCAGTTAATTAATTATTGTTTGTTAATGTGGACAGCATTCAACAGTCAAGTTTTGTCTTTTTTGTGATCTGTACCGTATAATTTCTGAATATGATGGTGGTTTGTCCTCCCTGTGTATCTGCTGGTAATGTATAGAGTCTATAATATATTACATTGGTATAATATATTGTATAATAACTCTAAGACATTCCGTTTGTTTTAAATTTGGTCTTTGTGTTAAAGTATATACAGGATATAAATTGTGCATCTAATGGTAATGTTGTTATTTGATATAAAAATGTTATGATATTCTGTGATATTTAAAAAAAATATTTTAAGTAGTTTAGGTAAAATAGTCACATCGTCATCAACATTAATAGTACCTACGACGACGACGACGATGATGATGATGATGATGATGATGATGATGATAATGATAATGATAATAATAGTAATGATAATAATGATAATAATGATAATAATAACAATAATAACAATGATAATAATAGTAATAATAATAATAATAATAATAATAATAATAATAATAATAATAATAATAATAATAATAATAATAATAATAATAATAATAATAATAATAATAATAATAATAATAATGATGATGATGATGATGATGATGATGTTAGTAATAATAATAATAATAATAATAATAATAATAATAATAATAATAATAATATGATGAGATAATGATATATGAGATAGATGATGATGATGATGATGATGATGATGATGATGATGATGATGATGATGATGATGACGATGATGATGATGATGATGATGATGATAATAGCAACAACAACATAACGGTGTATATTTAAAGGAATACTTTTTAAAAAGCTGCATCTTTATATTATTAATAGTATGATATGTGAATCCAAGTTCTATTCTTTAACTACTTGAATATCAGACAAAATCCAGCCAGAAAATGTGACTAATCTCAGTGATTCAACTCGGGCTTTAAGGCGTGGTCATGTGTACTCTAGATTGTTCCAGATCTCTATTCCAGACTGTTCACTTATATATTTAATCCACATAAAGACAGAACGAAATTGACGTCATTCAGTTCTTCGTTATAAGACTGCCATTTTTATGAGTAGTTCTCACTAAATTTTTCAATCAGACTTTAAACGTTTAAGGTTACACACACACAATTTTGTGTGTTGGAACGTTATTTCCGGGTGGCGAATGTTGTGAGCTCTTTTTGGCTAAACTCACAGCATCAGTACAGATCATTGGGGGAGGGGGAGGGGAGGGGGTGTGGAGTTCCAAATTGGTTTATTTCCTTTAGTTTTGGATTTTTAAAGTTTAATTTTAAATTAGAATTACGTACAGAATTTTTAAAAACCCCAAAAAACTGTCACGTAAAATCTACCTAGAAGGTGTGGCTAATCTCAGTGCTTCAACTCCAGGCTTTAAGGCGTGGCTATGTGTACACTAGACTATTTTGGTCCAGATCTCTATGCCAGACTGTTCACCTATACATTTAGTCGATATAAAGGTGGAACGAAAGTGACGTCATTCAGTTATTTGTTATTCGTGTCTTCAGACATCCATTTTTATGAGTAGTTCTCACTACAATCAGACAAAAATGTTTAAGGTTGTACACAAAGTTTTGTGTGTTGGAAGGTTTTCTCCGTTGGCGAATATTGTGAGATTTTTTGACTAAACGCACAGCATCAGTACAGTTCATATTTGGGTGGGGTGGGGTTCCAATTTGGTCAAATCCAGATTTCCTTTAGTTTCGGATTTTTAAAGTTTGATTTTAGATTAGAATTACGTACAGATTTTGTTTTTGGGTTGTTGTTGTTTGTTTGTTTTTTTTTTTTTAAACTCAGAAATGAATATGTGTTTAAAATTAACTAGATACATTTGGTCAATTCTAGAGTGCGTTTGAGGCATATTCAGATGTTTATATATATATATTTTTTTTTGTCGTCAATTCGGATTTTCCCCTCAAAACTTTACTGATAAAAAAAACCCCAACAAATTAGTTATATGAAGCAGGTCTGCTATTTTCTGCGCGAAGTCCCAGGTTCGAAAGTTGTTTTTTTTTTCCAAGACGAGGGTCGTTTAAATCGATCAATATTTAAAGGCCGAGTTTTTCTAGCCAAATTTTTTAATCCAGATTTTTCCAGAATACGGCAATTAAACTGTTTAGTTAAAGCAAGCCACTCCTGCTCTTGAACTCTGGCTGCAACGAAATTATGTTTGGCTGCAACGAAATAATGTTTGGCTGCAACGAAATTATGTTTGGCTGCAACGAGATAATGTTTGGCTGCAACGAAATAATGTTTGGCTGCAACGAAATTATGTTTGGCTGCAACGAAAATATGTTTGGCTGCAACGAAATTATGTTTGGCTGCAACGAAATTATGTTTGGCTGCCACGAAATTATGTTTGGCTGCAACGAAATAATGTTTGGCTCCAACGAAATTATGTTTGGCTGCAACGAAATTATGTTTGGCTGCAACGAAATTATGTTTGGCTGCAACGAAATTATGTTTGGCTGCAACGAAATTATGTTTGGCTGCAACGAAATTATGTTTGGCTGCAACGAAATTATGTTTGGCTGCAACGAAATTATGTTTGGCTGCAACGAAATTATGTTAAGCGGGCTTATTATCCTTGACGTGGCTTGATAGATGATAATACATTCGATATTCCATCAAGATTACGAGTAAATCCTTGTTATAAAGTATTAAAACAAAATCCCGTTGTTATTTTACATAATATAATTGATAGCGTATATTAGATATTATAATCTGCCTGGTTCATATTTCTTAGAGAGTGGTGGTGGTGGGGGGGGGGGGGGGGGGGGGTGGAGCCTGGGATCGCAGTATAAAATATTGACAAGAAGGTGAAAATGGAAAGGCTTCGAATCGAAACATTACATGCACTGACTGAGCTGCCAAATTGAAATTTTAAGAATTCGTAGTTTTCACAGGAAAAAAAATAAATAAGAAGTCACTATAAGTAGATTTATAAATCAATGATTTGCCATCACCATGATCCACAAATGCACCAAAGTCCTGAATAATGAAGTTGACATCACTGGGTCTTTGTTATTGTTTTTTGCCATCCATGTTTATGAGTAAATCTCACTAAACTGTATTAACCAGACTATAAACGTTCACACATAGTTTTGTGTTTTGGTCCGTTCTACTTCCGGATGGCATTGCTGTGAGCTTCTTAGCCAAGCGCACACTATCTTTAGGATCTAAAGAACCTACATTTTCCTTTTCAATAAGATTTATCGAGTCAAAGAGGCGAATGCAGTTCTGTAGCTGTAGTCAAAAAATCATAATTCTACGAATTGTTCTTACTATTAGGCAGGTCTGCATGCATTGTCTGTATATTGTCCCTACTGTTCCCACCCGAAGCCTTTTCCATTTTCACCTTTTCGCTGGATCATAATATAAATTTGCTAATACCGCGTTGGGGCCCTGGGTGAGAATATTAACTACAAACAAAAATATTATTTCATCTCGTTCGTTTACACTTAATACTGGAATGCAAGGAAATATCATTTCCTAAGTTTGACATGATAGCTTACAGGATTTCATATTTTATGATTTGTTAAGGAGATAATCATGTATAATTTCCTGTAACCTGCGGTCGGTAATCTTTCCAGGATTAAAAATTAAAAAAAAGAGCTTTTATATAAATTAAAAAAACAAAACATTCCCTTTATTCATCCCATAGGGGAAATTTGCCTCTAGGGTCTATTCCAAGGGAAGACTGGAATAATCCGGGAGTCAACCGCAGTGCAGCGCCGCAAATTGAACTTGGGCGAGGTGACTTGCTCAAGGCCACACAGCGCAGCGGCGGGTGATCGAACTCGGTACCTTTTGGGTACGAAGCAAAGACCGTACACGTTTTGGTTTGGACCGTATATAGCGCAATATCCACTAAACGTGCTCAAAGCGCTTTACAAGGGGTCCCTTCTAAAATACTTCAAAATCCTTGAAATTGTTTCATCTGGCATCAACTTACATTTTCAATCATAAAGTTCTGAAAATAGAGCCAAGAATGTTGTAATTCTACGAAATTTTCTTAGTACTAGGCCGGTGTGCTCAAGGTAAAGCTGTATTTAGGATAATTATGTTGTCCCCCACTTAACTTATACTCTTTGGATCGGAAACGGTTGTTGGTCGTATGTAGGTAAGTACGTACGTACGTGTTTTATTTATTCAAGTCAGCAATCCACAAAATGCATTAATGGAAAATGTATCGTGACGGCGCTATGCCTGATTGATTCTTCTGTTTTCATTGTGTGTGAATGTGTGTGTGTGTGTGTGTGTATGTATGTATGTGTGTGTGTGTCTGTGTATTATGTATTTGTATGTGTGTGTGTCTGTGTGTGTTGTGTGAAAAAGATAGATAGATAGATAGATAGATAGATAGATAGATAGATAGATACATAGATAGATAGATAGATAGATAGATAGATAGAGAGAGAGAGAGAGAGAGAGAGAGAGAGAGAGAGAGAGAGCGTGTGTGTGTGTGTGTGTGTGTGTTTGTGGTTTGTGAATTTGTTCAGTCTTGCATTTCGTTTGACAGAGAGGTCAAAGATCAAACCCGAGGATCGGTCCGGTCCTGAGATTGGAACGGATTATGTCCTCATTTATTCTATTTACGAGTCGTATTTATTGTGGTCTGGTGCTAAGACACTCGCACGGCTTAGGACCTGTCGGTCGAACTTTCGAATCCAGCTGTGGGCCTCTCAAATTTGACCCCCCTCCCCCCCCCCCCCCCAAAAAAAAAAAAAAAAAAAAAAAAACAAAGACTAAAAAAAAGAAACCAACCAAAAAACAAACAAACAAAATATTAAACAATTA
Organism: Berghia stephanieae; assembly: GCF_034508935.2. Taxonomy (NCBI): domain Eukaryota; kingdom Metazoa; phylum Mollusca; class Gastropoda; order Nudibranchia; family Aeolidiidae; genus Berghia; species Berghia stephanieae. Next base: position 42,908,124 of record NC_088367.1, read on the forward strand.
CAAAACAAGCCTTTAAGCCTAAAAAACACCAAAAACACCCCCCCAAAAAAAAAAAAACAACATAAAAACTCAACATAAACGCTATTAGAAAATCCAATAAAAAAACAAACACTTTAGTCTTCTATATCGCTTTAAAAAAAAACAACAAAAAAAGAACAAACAAACAATTGATAGCGGCATCTCTGTTTCATAAGAGTGTCTATAATTCCACTTAGAAAGGTCAATTATCCTCCGCATAATGACGCTTATAGAGACATCACAGACAATGTTGCACTTAGAACCGTAAGGTCTCTACAGTACAAACGAGACGTATCCCAGTGCGCGAACTGAATTAAATCTCAGGATCCCAGTGGGAGAACTGAATTAAATCCTGCCTTGTTTTCATCTGTACTTTGGTACCTCTTCGGTAAGGTCTCTACGGTACAAAAGAGAATAAAATCCCAGTTTTCATCTGTACTTGGTACGTCTTCATAAAGATCAACATAAATGTGAACAGAATCAATCATAGTGAAAGCAGTTTCAGGTTTTTAAAAAGTTCTTTCTTCTGACGCTTTGAAAGAAAAAAAAAAAGCCTCTTTTTTGCCACGTCTTTATATTTTAAATTGTTTGAATCCAACCCCCATCCCCTTAACCCAGGACTCCACCACCCCCCCCCCCCAAAAAAAAACAAACAAACAAAAAAACAACACAACAACTCAATAACCAAAAAAGCAACAAACCTCCCTCCAAAAAAAAATTAAATACCCCCCCCCCCCAAAAAAAAGAAACAAAAACAAACAAAAAAAAAAATAAAAAAAATCAAGAAATCAAACATCAAAACAAACGCACAAAAAAAACAAACAAAAAACAAAACAACCCAGAAACAAAACACAATTAAATTGTAAAAAGAACCCCAACCCTATGAATAACAAGTTTCACATTACTCCATTTACTAACTATTACGGATATTTTAAGGTTGTCACAGTTCCTAGTGGCACGAATGCTATTAATACTATCATTTAACAAGGGTTTGGCTGAAAACACCGCTTGAAAGCTTTTATTGATACCATACCAGGGCAAGCGAGCCCTTGTCTGGGATTTATACACACTTTATTTAGCTGAACGACACATTGACACTTTGTGAAATTCTAAATCGATATTTCTTTTATGTTCATATAATTTTGTATTATAAACGCGTAAGTGATAAATTAATAATATCCATATATATTATACGCTTACCGTGGCCTACACAGGTGTACACACACACACACACACACACACACATATATATATATATATATATATATATATTTATTTATATATATATTTATGAGTGTTGGTGGGTACTCGTAGGTACGAAAGTGCTCGATAGTGATGGCTAGAGCTAATATAGAATACAAATTGTCACTCACATTATATGGCCGAGACGTTCGTTTCTGTGGGCTTATTCCACGTCCTCAGACGCCGACTGAGGACGTGGAATAAGCCCAACAGAAACGAACGTCTCGGCCATATAATGTGAGTGACAATTTGTATTATATATATATATATATATATATATATATATATATATGTATGTGTGTGTGTGTGTGTCTATATATGACCCAGATATACTGATATTGACTTGTTTTTATTTACAAATCTGATAACCTAAAATGTTATGGTCTCATTGTTGTACTAGAAATACATATCCTAAATTCAGCGCAAAATGTTGATCATTACAACACTGTTAATACAAGACGTCTACAAGCCTATGATAATTACGCTCTTCAAACAGACCTGCATACTTAAACACTTTAAAAATTCGTAGTTTTTTGGGACATAAAAATAGTAATCGTTATGGTTAACTTTATAAATCAACAATTTACCATCACTAGATTAAGTAACACTGTAGAATCCTGTAAATTGTGTAGTCTGGCATCACCATTCATTTTAAATAAGGTTTAATACTTAAGAGATGCCCACGAAGTTCTGAAATTGAGCCCAAAATTTCGTAATTCTACGAATATTTTCGTAGTAGGTAGCAGTAGGTAGGCCTGGAATTGATTTGTGTACGCGGGGTTAGATATAAATATAAAGATAAACTACACATTTATAATATTTATGGTGTACCGCTTTGATGGTTATGAATCGGGTGTGCTAATGCATTGGAGAATGACAGAGGGTAGTGTTTTAATTGTTTTAATTTTATATGGAATTGATAGGAGATTGCGTGAGATTATTGGGTCGTAGCAGCTAAAGAGACGAGGGGAAGAACAGAGAGAGAGAAAGAGAGAGAGAGAGAGAGAGAGAGAGAGAGAGAGAGAGAGAGAGAGAGAGAGAGATAGAGAGAGACAAATGCGACAAAGAGAAGAGAAGTGAAGAGAGAGAGAGAGAGAGAGAGAGAGAGAGAGAGAGAGGGAGAGAGTACCTGTCTGATAGATTTTAACCAATCGCCATTGTTGTGGACCTGTCTGATAGATTTTAACCGATCGCCATTGTTGTGGATGTCGATAGATTTAACGATTGCCATTGTGGGACCTGTTGTAAGATTAGACAAGCATTGTGAGATACTGTCGATAGATTTTAACCAATCGCCATTGTTGTGGACCTGTCTGATAGATTTTAACCAATCGCCATTGTTGCGGATATGTCCGATAGATTTTAACCGATTGCCATTGTTACCGACCTGTTGTGCCGCCCAGAAATTATGTACAGCTTGAATTACTCATTAGGTCTCGTGTGTTGATGTGTGGCTTTATAGTCTTGATGTATTATGAAATTTGGCTTCTTACCTGGTCCCCAATTCGAGCCACGCGAGTTTGGATGACGCAAAGGTGAGCCTTTTACTTGCGGAAGGGTATATAGAAGGAACGAAAGTGACGTCACTCAGGTCTTTGTTATTGTTTTTTTTTTTGTGACAGCCTGTTAGTGAATGCTTCTCACTAAATGATATCGACCGGACTATAAAGGTTACACTCAATTTTGTGTGTGTTGGTACATTAAATCCGGCTGGCGGATGTTGTAAGTATTTTATAAAAACTCATAGGATCCATAGGAGATTTTTTATTGGGGGGGGGGGGGGGGGGGGGGGGGGGGGGGGGGTTAAGGACAGTTATTATACTTTACTTAATCTCATGAACTTTCGTGTTCCTGGCTCTGAAATTAATATGACCTAAAACTTAGTCTATCAACTCAAAATGAATCTAAGATTAATCGTAAGCGCTTCTGACCCGGCATCCCTCTTCCCCCCCCCCCCCCCCCCCCCCCCCTTTCCCCAATGACCTATCAAGCAAAAAAATATTAAAAAACCCAATCAATCAGCTTTTGGCAGTTCAGAATGTACACACGACTGTCTGGTGAGTGTACACTAGTCTCTCTCTCTCTCTCTCTCTCTCTCTCTCTCTCTCCCCCTCTCTCTCTCTCTCTCTCTCTCCATTTATTTATCTCTTCTCTTCTTTCTCGCCATCTCTCACTCCCTTCCCTTCTCTTTGCCCCCCCCCCCCCCCACTCTCACCTCCCCTCTCTCTGTATGTGTATGCTGTGTGTGTGTGAGTGTGTGTGTATGTATATAGGTTTATTTGTCTATATCATCACTCATTGAATCTAACACTTCCCCCTCCGGCCCCCCTCCGGCCCCCCTCCGGCCCCCCTTCCCCCCCTTACTCCTCCTCATGGAGAAGACACAATCCAGCAAGGCGTGGAGAGTAGAGAATCTGCAGAGGGGAGGTTAATAAGTAGGCCCTGACCATCCACGCAAAACAAGGTCCGGGTAAATGGAATCCTGTTAAATGGAAAGATCTGTGGCTACTTTCGATGAATGGAATATTAGACCATGGAATCCTGCAAATGGAAAGATCTGTGGCTACTTTTGATGAATGGAATATTAGACCATGGAATCCTGCAAATGGAAAGATCTGTGGCTACTTTTGATGAATGGAATATTAGACCATGGAATCCTGCAAATGGAAAGATCTGTGGCTATTTTTGATGAATGGAATATTAGACAATGGAATCCTGCAAATGGAAAGATCTGTGGCTACTTTTGATGAATGGAATATTAGACCATGGAATCCTGCAAATGGAAAGATCTGTGGCTACTTTTGATGAATGGAATATTAGACCATGGAATCCTGCAAATGAAAGATCTGTGGCTATTTTGATGAATGGATATTAGACAATGGAATCTCAAATGGAAAGATATATGGCTAATTTTGGTGAATGGAATATTATGCCCATGGAACCCTCAAATGAGGGATAGGTACTTGCGTAATATAAATGTGCATTATATTATTATTATTATTATTATTATTATTATTATTATATTATTATTATTATTATTATTATTATTATTATTATTATTATTATTATTATACGATTATCGGTGTTAGTTAGTAGTTAGTTCAAGATATTATTATTATTATTATTAGACCATTTTTTTTTTTTTTACGATAACTACTATGTTACTAGTGTGCATCTTGTGTGAGTGTGTCTATGCCAATATTGTATTGTTATAAATGTGTAACCAAATGACAAATTGCCACTTTTTTGGGGGGACAATAAAGATATAATTATTATTATATCATGGAATCCTGCATATAGAAAGATATGTGGCGAATATTGATGAACGGCAAGTTAGACATGGTTTGTGTGGTGGTACGTTATATCCGGGTGGCGGATGTTGTGAGTATTTTGGCTAAGCGCATGACATATATAGCGGGTGTTACTTTTCTTTTATAATGTGATTGGTCGA
>NC_088367.1:42917834-42930334 GCF_034508935.2 Berghia stephanieae
TTTTTTTCTGCTGTTAACGGCCAGGTACTCATTTTACACCTGAGTACGGTGAGAGAATGTGAGTAAAGAGTCTTTTCCGTCGAGCGAGCGAGGCTCGAACCCAGGACCTTCCGATCCGAAAGCGAGTGTCATACCACTAGACCACCATAGCACACCTAGAGGAAGGTGTTTTCAAACATGATACTATTAGTAAATGTGCGTGTCAAACATCCAAATAAGTTAATCTTAAGCACATCTTATGCAAGCAAAAAAAAACAAAACATCAATAATTCAACAATAAAAATTGATATTCGTGTTGTAATGTATATTGGAATGAATAGTTTATAGAATTGACCCCCCACCCAAAAAAAAAAAAAACACACACACACACAAAAAAAAAAACCCAACAAAAAACAAAAACAAACAAAAAACAAAAACAAAACAAAACAAACAAAACAAAACAAAACAAACAAAAACCAAAACAACAACCAAAAACAAAAAAACAAAAACAGAACAAAAACAAACAAACAAACAAAAAAAAAAAAAACCCCCAAAAAACAAAGAATATTTTAATGAACTAATGGGATGAGTGAGCATGATTCGAGAGACCTTTCTCGAATGTCACGTTCCGTTACGCTGTTAAACGACTAAAAAGGGAAAAGATTAGAATGAAACAAAAAGTGTAACGTTCGTTCGTGTTTGCGTTGCAAAATAATGGAACACTCTCCAAATATTATGATTGTTAAAACATATATTATAACAGAGATAAAGAGCACGACTCGCATCCCACGCGTGCTGATTTTAAAGAGACCCCCTCGACTATCTAAATGTCACGATGTGTTAAACGCCTGGCGAATATCATAATTTTTCGGGCTCAACGTATCAAAAATCGTGAGATTCGTCATATTATTATCATCCACCAATTATAGTAGCTATTCTTCGTTTTATCTATTTTTAAGAATATCAGCTGTTCGTGAAATTTACGTTATTTACGCGTGGCGCCAACTTCATTCATTCATTTATTCATTCAATAAAAGGTCCACGTTATCTCACCAGTAGCAGACCTAAGACATTGAGATATCATACAGTTTTAAGTTTAAAGGAGAAATCTAAACAAAAGAATTTGTTTAATATAGTATTTAAGATTTCCACCTATTTCAAAATCGTCTTTATCAAAGCGATTACAAGTAAATAAACCATTTTGTCTGTATGATGATGATGATGATGATGATGATGATTATGATGATATATGATATGGATGATGAATGATATGTGATATAATTAATAATAATAATAATAATAATAATAATAATAATAATAATAATAATAATAAATAATAATAATAATAATAATAATAATAAATAATAATAATATAATAAAATATAGTGATATATATATAATAATATATAATCATAATAAGAACGATGATGATGGTGATGATGATATACAATAATAATAATAATAATAATAATAATAATAATAATAATAATAATAATATAATAATAATAATAATAATAATAATAATAATAATAATAATAATAATAATAATAATAATAATAATAATAATAATAATATAATAATAATAATAAATAATAATAATAATAATAATAATAATAATAAATAATATATAATAAATTATGATATAATGATAATAGATAATAATAATAATAATAATAATTAATATAATAAATAATAATAATAATAATAATAATAATAATAATAATAATAATAATAATAATAATAATAATAAATAATAATAATATAATAATGATAATAATAATAATATAATAATAATAATAATAATAATAATAATAATAATAATAATAATAATAATAATAATAATAATAATAATAACCATAACATCAACATTTTAACAGAAATAATGCTATCGATAATATTGATTTTAACAGTCACAACAACAATGTTATCTGTATCGATATTACAAGCCAATTCCCTAATGCTGATTAATGAATAATTCATCGTATAACCCAAATGTTCATATTCGTCATCTTCTGTTATCGTGTCCATGTTGCTAAGTGTCTATTCGATGCGTTGTACATCGTGATAAACTCGTTCATTATTCGTTCTGTTGTTCGTACGTACGTACGTCTCTATGCATGTTTATATATTATATCTGTCATGTGCTACTGATGATCTGCTGATAATAAGTGTGGAAATTCCTAAACAAGAACATACGTTACCATTGCTGTAGAGAGTTGTCTTAAAACAACACAAAACAAAAAACTAAAAAAAAACCCAACTCTCCAACACTTTGTCAGATTCTTTCTTCTGTGATCATTGGGAGTAGGATAATACACAAATTTAAGGAACCACAAAAATGAATTATAATAAATAAAGTAATAAATTCCCTTTATTCATCCTATAGGAAAAATTCGTCTCTTAAAGTCTAGTCCAATGGAAAACTGAAATAACCCAGGTGTTTGTCGCAGTGCAACGCCGCAATTTGAACTAGGGCGAGGTGACTTGCTCAATGCCACACAGCGCAGCGGCCGGTGATCGAACTCTTTCTCGGTTGGAGGCCATTTTTGTCATCTGTCCCCAATGTTTAATCATTACTTTGAAAAAATATCCAGTCTATTATTTATTTACAGGGCCCGCCATATTACCAAATCTATGACTTACTGTCTTTATCCTACCCCAAAAAGTTTAGAGTTATTTTTTTTTCTCCAAAGAAGATATTAGATGTATAAAGTAAACAACGTTTCGGCCTTTTTGGCCTTCTTCAGGTAAACAAGAAATTAGATCCTACAATTTTTACCAAGACATAGAACAGTTACTGTGATGCGACTCTAGCAGGTGTCGGATCACAGTCTGTATATATGACATTTGTGATAGTTAAACGCAAAATTGAAAATTAAAAAAAGCAGCCTCACCATGTAATTTTAAGTTTTTTACTAGATTTCGTCCATCAATTAATTCTATATTATGCACTTATGTTTTGAACGCCAAAAAGAAGTGGCTTAAGTGGCCAAGTCTAATATTAGGCCATTGCATTGGTAACTTATTCCACTGTGTTAGGAATTTCCACCATAAATCTGTTACCATTATCATGTTGTAACATAACCTAATATGACTCGATATGCTTTTTCTGGTCTTACATTTTGGTAAGCGACGCCGTTTAACCCAGATGTGATTTGGTGAGTGTGTGTGTCTGTTGCATTCTTACAAATATGATAACCCAAAAGGTTATGGTGTCATTGTTGTTATGGAAATACTCTCAAACCAACGCAAAAGTAGTCCTTTACAACAATGGTTGTGGTATCTTCGTTGTTATGGAAATACTCTCAAACCAACGCAAAAGTAGTCCTTCATAACAATGGTTGTGGTATCTTTGTTGTTATGGAAATACTCTCAAACCAACCAAAAAGTAGTCCTTTACAACAATGGTTGTGGTATCATTGTTGTTATGGAAATACTCTCAAACCAACGCAAAAGTAATTCTTTACAACAATGGTTGTGGTATCATTGTTATGGAAATACTCTCAAACCAACGCAAAAGTAATTCTTTACAACAATGGTTGTGGTATCATTGTTGTTATGGAAATACTCTCAAACCAACGCAAAATAAGTCCTTTACAACAAGTTTGGTATCATTGTTGTTATGGAAATACTCAACAACGCAATAAGTCTTTACAACAATGTTGTGGTATCATGTTGTATGAAATACTCTCAAACCAACGCAAAATAAGTCCTTTACAACAATGGTTGTGGTATCATTGTTGTTATGGAAATACTCTCAAACCAACGCAAAAGTAAGTCCTTTACAACAATGGTTGTGGTATCATTGTTGTTATGGAAATACTCTCAAACCAACGCAAAATAAGTCCTTTACAACAATGGTTGTGGTATCATTGTTGTTATGGAAATACTCTCAAACCAACGCAAAATAAGTCTTTACAACAATGGTTGCGGTATCTTTGTTGTATAAGAAGTCCATTACAACAAGGATAGAACAAGCCATAAACTACCTTCGGTTATCAAATCTGCAAAATATGTACAAGTAGATCACATGCCTCTTGGATTAAAAGGACGATGCTTTTCATTGGTCTAACCTCTCGCTTTACTTATTAAATGAAAACTTGCAATTTGTGACTTGATGATTCCATTGGTATATACTTATGAATATGCACCATTCTCACCGAGAACTGCACTGCACATGACCCAGAGTTCCCTTGGGATAACTGAGTAGACATGATCTGCACGGATTGCTGTTTATTTATTCTTTAAAACATATTTTTACTCACCCCTCCCCCTCCCATTCGTATTGAATACTGCATTTTGTCCAATATTACACCATGCACGAAAGGGTATAAGAAGCAATTTATATTGTCAAGACCTTTATGGAGCATAAAAAGCATTTTATAAAGCATAAAGTTCTTGCAAACGATAAATTTTTTTAAAGAATCACCAAACATTTCTCTCTCGCAGATGGATGTGCAATTTTATACAGAGGTACACACAATGCATTGTTGTATAATGTCTACCACGGAATCATCAATTCATATTTGATTTGTATTTTGGTGAAGCCAGTCTGAAAGATGTGTCTTATTAATAAATATTATCACTATTACAGTATTATGAGAATTGTTCTGGGGGATAATTTTGGCTCTAAACGGTGTTGCTGTGATTGGGTTAAGCGGCGGCGTTTTCTTACGATGCTATGATAAATGTTCTTTATTCACTATGCTTCTTGCAGCAAGGATGTATCCTCTTTCTTTATCATTCATTATTATGCTCTACAACACGTCCTACCACTTATAGATGCAGCAGCAGAACTAGAGGCAGAAGCGGACTTGGACGATTTACCACCACCACCGGAACCTGAAACCGGAGAACCCGAACACGTTGAGACGGAAAAGGTAGAAGATGTAGAAGTAGAAGAACCTCAAGCGGAAGCCCTGGAAGATGGTAAAACAAACGGTGACGGACTGGATGCCGTGGATGCAGTTCTCGCAGAACAGGACACTCAGGAATTCGAGGCGGTATTACCTGATGAATCCACATCCCAACCGGAAGTAGAACCCGAACCAATTCCGGTCGTATGTTCCGAACCCGAACCAGTACCCGAACCAGAGCCAGAGCCCGAACCTGTTGCTCAACAGGAGGTCGAAGGTATTTATGATAGAAGCATCGTAGCCAAGCGGTGTTGTACTGTGTCGTTGCGGTTTGTTCCTGCTGCTAACGCTGCTGCTGTTGCATAACCATGTCTCACTGCTGCCCCCAAACCGCTACTGTTGCTGCTGCTGCTGCTGTTTGTCGTTGACCATTGACTGCTTGCCTTTGTGCCAAAAATCGCCACCCTTCTAACGTGCTTCCAAACTACTAGTGAATTCATACATTATATTATTGTCACCAGGGTTTGGACCAATTTCCAGCTGTGTGCTTCCAAAATACTGGTTAGAAAATTACTTTGTCGGTGAAAACAACGTTTCTAATTTCTAATGTGTTTTTGGGTCAAGCTCTAAGAATCTCGTTTTCATTATCGTTGAAATCGAATACTATACCAATAGTCGCTTGTCAACCAGGCGAAACCTTCAAAATTGGTACGCCATGATAATTAGTCGTACGAGTTATAAAATCCATATAATAAAAGAGCAAATGAAATACTTGATATATAGCTGTAGGTGAATCCAGATTATAATCCAAACCCGGTAAATGATAATATAATGTAGCCTTGATATTTCTGACCTGCTGGTGTATCTATTAATAATAATACAATCTAATTTATGTATATTTTTTTCTCTTACTGTCTAACGATGCACACGATTATTATGCATTTCCCCCCTCATTTTCTAATGCTGTTCAGTATCATCCACGTTAACGTTGTAAAGCACTTTGAGCACGATTAGTGCAAATTGCGTTATATAACGTTAACTTTTACATAGAAAACGGTAAACATTTAAGCCAAGCGTTTTCGATATCACGAAAAGTTTTACTATTTATATAATATGATAAGGAATATCATTTTAGTTTACACTACATACTTAGTTTGACTAAGAAGAACATGATATTATTATGAATCGTTTTTTTAATTAAACAAACAATAGAAAAAAGTCAACGTATTTTATGGTAGGCACTTAAATGGATGGTGATTGATTGCTTACAATTCGAATCACCGACAAATGTAGTTAAGGGATCAATTTGAATAGTTTGATGATGTTGTGAATGGAAGTAAAATAAAGAAGAGGGGGTGCATATAAAAAATATAATAATAATAATAATATATATATATAATAAATAATAATATATGTATTATATCTGTAATATAATACATATCTTTATTTCTCCTCCACCAAGATAACATGGCCTGCAGTCTGCACAACCCAAACTCCCGATTGTATCTCTCGTAGTTGGATTTTAACGTGTTTCTAGTAGAACATATTGTCATGATTCAATGATGTTTTAACTGCTCTCTCTCTCTCTCTCTCTCTCTCTCTCTCTCTCTCTCTCTGTATCTATCTATCTATCTATCTATCTATCTATCTATCTATCTATCTCTGTCTCTCTGACCATGCATGGCATTTGATTTCAACCGATTTCCTTCCCCCCACAACAGCCAGTTTTCACCTCTTACTAATTCAAAACAACAATCTTATTTCAGCAAACTAATCAGTATTACAGTGGAATCCGCTTAGAGCCAACACTCTTAAAGTCAACTTCTGCTTAAAATCAACACCTTTAATTGGTCCTAGTATTCTTCTCTTTAAGTTTGTTCCACTCTTACTGGTTAAAGTCAACATTGATTTAAAGTCAACCAAAATCTTTCTGGTCCTTAAGAGGGTTGGCTTTATAAGGATTCCACTGTGTATTAATGGATTAACGGATTAACAGATTAATATTGATGATGCTATCCTTCAGTCAGAGACAAAATAAATACATAAAAGTGTTGGAAACCATAGCAATATTATTTGAACCCCTGAAAGTATGTTATGAAACAAAAAATGTATTAATTTTCACATGTGAAATGGATAATTCCTTTTGATATTTTACATAATATAATACATAATAATTCCATCCAGCTCAGTTCAAGTTTCCTTTATTATAGTTTATTTATTGTTGTTGTTGTTTGTTGTTGTCGTCGTTTCATTCTATGTCTTAGTATTTTAGTGCATTCACCGTTTACACATGATATATTATGTGTGGCCACGTATTGCACAGGAACTTTATCACCCCTCAATGGAGAAATTATGAAATGATGTATTTTAATTAATTATTATTATTATTATTATTATTATTATTATTATTATTAATTATTATATTAATTATTATATTAATTATTATTATTATTATTTATAGAAATTAGAAAGTTAATTTTTAATTTTAATTTTAATTTTAAAAAAAAATCCTTTAAGAAAAATGTTTGAGGCAAATTTAGACACAGGCTCAGATTTATTCAGAAGTTTCACTACGGAATACAATTTGAAACGGTTGAAAAAGAAAAAAAGAAGAAGGATTTTTGTCGTTTTAAAACCCCCTTTAACATAAGAGTAAAATATGTGTATAAGGTAATAATAATAATAATAATAATAATAATAATAATAATAATAATAATAATAATAATAATAATAATAATAATGATGATGATGATGATGATGATGATGATGATGATGATGATGATGATGATGATGATGATGATGATAATAATAATAATTGTCGAGTCTCAGCATTTGGGTTCTTGGGTGTGACATTTTACAAATAATACCTCACTGAACTCAAGATGTGAATGAGTTGTCTATAACTAAGCAATGACGGACCTGTGAGAATGCTACCAAAAAAAAAACAAAAACAAAACAAAACAGGCGCTTATATCGACTGTAATCTGGATGGAATGATGGCAATGTGGTTCCATGTTGCCTTCAAATCGAATATGTACGTGAAGTATTATGAAACACGTTGCACTCTGCTGATCCTTGGGAATTAGAATTCCATTTTTTAACAAAAATAAATGAAAAAAAAAAAAAGATAAGAACAATAATTGAATGAATAGATATATAAAACTAACTAAATAAATACATTTAATTAAGTGAATGAATAGATATATGAAACTAAATAAATAGAAAAATACATAGATTACTAAATAAATAAATACACAAATTAATAAAATAACTAACATGTAATTAATAAATTAATTAAATAATTAGAATTGAATACATTAATAGAAAAGATATCACCCTCATTCTCCTATCAGTTTAATGTGTCTGACAATAGTGATTTCACCTCTCCTGTCATGCATTCTGTAGATGAGAAAACCCAGAAACCCTGTTAGAGCATGCATGGCATCGGTAGATTGCACCACTTCTCTGTCATGTCCTACATCGACAAAACACGTTTGTTGGGGTTTTTTTTTTCTCTCTCTCATTTATAGGCAGAAAACGTTTACTTCATATTATTTAGATAGAGATTAAAGATTAAGATAAAACTTCATTTTGTCACAAATTTGTTAATTTTTATTTTTTTAAAAATAAAAAGTCTTTTCAGTATTTCGTTGTTAAGACTTTTTAAATTACCTACAGGTTGGAAGTAAACTTAATCCATCGATGTAATCTGAAAATAAAAAGTTTCTTTCTTCTCTGTTTCTCTTTTCAATTTTCTTTCTTTCTTTATTTGTTTGTTTATTTTTTTATTCATTTATTAAATTTTTTTATTTATTTATTTATTATTTATTTATATTTTTTTGGGGCCAAAATGGGAGGAGATGTTTTGTCATTAGAAGGCAACCCTTTGTAGATTTTATTGTTTTCCTCTATCTAGTCATTTCGCACATGTATTTGATTGTCATGTCACTTGCTGCTGTATTCGAGCTCCCCCCCCCCCCCCGCCTGTTTCTCCAATGCCTTCCTACCTTTTCTTCTTATTTAGCTAATTGTCTATTTTTATATATCTTTTAATTAGATCATTTATATTGGGTAGATGGTTTCGCTCTGATCTTACTCATAGGTCGAATAACCATATTATTATTACTTCTCTCTCTCTCTCTCTCTCTCTCTCTCTCTCTCTCTCTCTCTCTCTCTCTCTCTCTATCTATCTATCTATCTATCTATCTATCTATCCTCCCTCCCTCCCTCCCCAATGCCTTCCTACCTTTTCTTCTTATTTGGCTAATTGTCTATTTGTATATATCTTTTAATTATACCATCTATTGGGTAGATGGTTTCGCTCTAAGTCCTTGTTCGAATAACCATATTACTCCCCTCTCTCTCCACCACCCCCTTCCTCCCCCCATTCCTTCTACCTCTCTCTCCTGATCATTCCCTGCTCTGTCACCCTTGCTCAACTATAAATCCATACATTTATATTATTTTCAATTTACAATTTCTTTTTACATGTTTTTACACGTGAACAATAAACACAGTGGGGGGAGCTGCGATTATAGTTATGTTATTAGATGTTATCAATCTTTGAATTTTTGTCTATGTTTTTAAAAATATTATGTCAACACTAACCCGTTGGGATAATCATAAATATTTCTTATTAGAAGTTACACAATATTAACTTTTTGTTCATTATTTTGTCTTTTGTCTGTTTGTTTGTTTGTTTGTTTGTCTTTTTTTTGTTTTTTCTTTCTTTCCTTTTTATTACCCCTAAGTAAGAGTTATAACAAAGGGTTATGCAGGTCCATATTATATTTAAAAAGCATGTCGTATGGCTTTGGTTACTTAACCGGTAAAACTTTGGTGTGAGTTTTTTTAAAAATTGACATTTAAGCCTAATCCCATCCTTGCTTCTTTTTTTTCTCCATTGAAATTTAAAACAAATATTTTGTTTTATTGATGCATTGTAAGATATTTTTCAGGTGACGGGCTTGGATTTCAGTAACAACTAGATATTAATTGTCCAAATACGATATAATATATTGTTATTCATTCGTTATCTCATGGAAGATCAGATCAGATAAGATCTCATCTTTCATTCATTCATTCATTCATTCATTCATTCATTCATTCGTTCGTTCGTTCGTTCATCCATTCATGCATTCATTCATTCATTCATTCAGTCATTCATTCATTCATTCGTTCGTTCGTTCATCCATTCATGCATTCATTCATTCATTCATTCATTCAGTCATTCATTCATCCATTCATTCATTCAGTCATTCATTCATCCATTCATTCATTCGTTCGTTCGTTCATCCATTCATGCATTCATTCATTCATTCATTCATTCATTCATTCATTCATTCATTCATTCATTCATTCATTCATCCACTCATCCATCCATCCAACCATCCATCCATCTATCTATATATCTGTTTATCTATATGTCTGTCTGCCTGACGTCCGTCCGAATATCTATCTGTCTATCCATCTATCTGCCGATCTCTCAATCATCATATGGATTTTTATATTTCTGTTACACATTCTATTTCAACATTAAAGAAAAATGGGTCTGATTCATCATCATATTATTATGGATTGCGTGGAGAAAGGGTAAATCAAATACCATAGTACCACGGTATTTTGCATGGAGTTGTCCCATGGACTACGACAGAAAGGTCCTATACCGACGTACACTTATTTGCAGGTCTGATAACCCAATTCCTTGTTGTGGGCTCATTTTTTGTAATGGGGAATCTTTTAAAAGAATTAGGCAAAATATTGTCCTTTACAATAATGTTAAATTAGGCCCATAAGCGGGTTCGGATGTCAGACCTGTATATCTGTACACGTCGTCCTATACATAAATGGATGAGTTAGAAACTGGTATATTATAATAAAGAACTGTCTAAAAAAAATTGTGCTTTTATATAGAGCGATATCCACTAAATGTGCTCAAAGCGCTTTACAAAAGGTCCCTGGCCAACAGCAACACTTTACATGTAGGACGGGACATGTTGCCTGTTAGGCGATATTACAATTTTTTTTCGGACAGAGACAACGCTGTTAACTGCCAGGTACTCATTTTATACCTGAGTACGGTGAGAGAATGTGAGTAAAGAGTCTTTTCCAAGGACTCAACTATGCGCCGAGCGAGCGAGGTTCGAACCCAGGACCTTCCGATCCGAAAGCGAGTGTCATACCACTAGACCACATAACCGCTTGAAAATGTAAAAATTCGTAGTTTTAAAGAGATTGAAATAGTAGTCGCTACAGTTAACGTTATAAATCATCAATTTACCCTCAAGAGGAATTAAATGACGTTTCATAACCCTTCATTAAATTATGAAGCCTTTGGGTTACAAACTTTCACCCCCCCCCCCCCACTGTTTTAATAATGACTTTGAGATGGTTATGATGATATGAATTTCTGAAAATTGGAGCGGAAATTTCGTAATTCTACGGATGTTTCGTAATAGTGGGAAGGTCTGATTATAGACTTTATTTACAAATTACAAATAATAATAGGGGAGAAAAAACAGATCAGTGGTATTGGGTTACCGTGGGGGGTTTATATCGTTTTAATGCAATGCAATGCTTGTTAATGGGGGTCCTGATAGCTCAGTTGGTAGAGCACTCGCTTCACACGCAAAGGGACCGAGATCGGTCCCGGGTGCAGTCGAGCTTTTTTCTGACCCCCCCCCCCCACCACCTCTCCACCCAGGAGTGAATGGGTAGCTGATTTGAGTATGCTAGTTGTCTCTTTCTATATGTTTGTGTTGCTGTTGGTCAGGGACCCTTTGTAAAGCGTTTTGAGCACGTTTAGTGGATATTGCGCTATATAAAAGCTCAACTTAAATAATAATAATGATGATGATGATGATGATGATGATGATAATAATAATAATAATAATAATAGCAATAATAATAATGATAATAACAAAAATGATAATAATAATAATAATAATAATAATAATAATAATAATAATAATAATAATAATAATAGCAATAATAATAATGATAATAACAAAAATGATGATAATAATAATAATAATAATAATAATAATAATAATAATAATAATAATAATAATAATAATAATAATAATAATAATAATAATAATAATAATAATAATAGCAATAATAATAATGATAATAACAAAAATGATAATAATAAATAATAATAATAATAATAATAATAATAATAATAATAATAATAATAATAATAATAACAATAATAATAATAATAATAATAATAAAAGATCAATGTTATCGGGTTACCCGGGGATGTTTAAATCGTTTAAATTTACAATGCAAGGCTTTGTTAATGAAACAAGGAGGATTCGATTATCCTCCAGGAAATAGAATGAATGTGTAAAGATATTATTATCGCACCGGCGGTATTTATTATCAATATCGATACAGGATGTATCGTTACTGGTTATTTATGGATTGTTTTTTAGATAACCCGTACGTCGTTGCGTTGTCGCAAAAAAGAGCAGCATCTTCTGTTCGTTGATTTGTTGAATGTACTGCGTCCTCTCTACGATACAACTGCAGCATTGCATTCTGGTGTTACTCCCACGAAACATATAATACACACACACACACACACACACACATACACACACAATGCTGCTATATATATATATTTAAAAAAAAATTATTTTTATTATTTTGGCCGAAAAT
>NC_088367.1:42949891-42952391 GCF_034508935.2 Berghia stephanieae
GAGGAGGGCAAGGAGGGGAGTGAGGAGATGATAAATAGAGAGATAGATAGATGGATAGATAGATGGTAAGACTGAGAGAGAGAGAGAGAGAGAGAGAAGAGAGAGAGAAGAGAGAGAGAGAAGAGAAGAGAGAGAGAGAGAGAGAGAGAGAGAGAGAGAGAGAGAGAGAGAGAGGAAGAGAGAACTGATTTACACCTTAGTGACATGTTAATAGCTTGACACGATAGATAGATCTTGATAGATTGACAGTGTTAGATTTCCCCATGTTGTAAGAATATATATTGGTATAGACCTTATCCTCTTCTACTCTAGGGAGACCGGGTGGGCGAATGGCTTAAACCATAGATTGCCCGGCCGAGTAACAATATTATTACTATCGGAGCAATAATTACCTTTAAAACAAAACAAACAAAAAAAAAAAACGCACCAAAAAAACAACAAACAAACAAACAAACAAACAAAACAAACAAAAACCCCAAAACACCCCAACAAAACCAAAGAAACAAAAAAACAAAAAAACAAAACAACAACAACAAAAGAATACAAAAAACACAAAACACACACACACACACACACACACACACACACACACACACACACACACACACACACACACACACACACAATAACGTGGCATATGATAATAAGGTAATGTAAGAGTTGAGTATGTTTAGTTTGTTCACATTCAGTGCTGTAAGAGAAAAGAGGTGAAAATGGGTGTTTAATAATGAGCCAGCCACCCGTTGTAAATAATGTGTATCCTACCTTTGTGTGTGTGTGTGTGTGTGTGTGTTATTACAGTAGTGTAAATGTCATGTAAACGGGTAAATGGTGCACACACTTTCAATTGTGTATTTATTGTGTGCATGAAAAGAAAGATAGAATGTAAGCAAGAATGCTGTGGATTGAGGTTTTGTAAACAGTCATAAAATAATGACACATATAGAGAAAGGGAAAGCGGGGATAGGGAGAGAGAGAGAGAGAGAGGGGGGGGGTATAAATTTGTATTAGGAGAGATATATGGATGGATAGATAGATAGATAGATAGATAGATAGATGAGATAGAATAGAAGAGAAACAGAGAAGAGAGAGAGAGAGAGAGAGAGAGAGAGAGAGAAGAGAGGAGAGAGAGAGAGAGAGAGAGAGAGAGAGAGAGAGAGAGAGAGAGAGAGAGAGAGAGAGAGAGAGAGAGAGAGAGAGAGAGAGAGAGTTTTTGCCAAGATGAGAGCCATTCGATCGATATTTGAAGGACGGGTTTTCTGGCCAAATTTTTAAATATGGGTTTTTACAGCAGTTATAGATAATCCCATCAAACAAGATGCCTGATGTCAACAGGAATCACACAGGTTCTCCAAAGTGAACAAATCGGGGGTTAACAATCTTACCCAAAGAAAATAAAACGAAAGTGCCTGAAGCGGGGCTCGTACCCGGGAACCTCCAGATCAAAGTCAAGTTCCTTATCCTCTCGACCACTTCGTCTCCGCTGGACCACATAGTAATAAATAATCATGAATTTACCTCGCTTTCCATCAACACACACACACACACACACACACACACACACGTACGTCGATCCTTTGACACCACAGAAGTCTACCGTAATAGTAGAACTCTGTGTTTGACACACAGCTTCATAAATTATTATCTCTCCACCAATCACCAATCTCTTTGGGATCTTGTCAGTGTTTCTCTACCCTCCCCCCCCCCCCCCCTCCCCCGCACACACACACACACACACACACACACACACACACACACACAAACACTGATTACCAAAGATTATGTCACAGATTATCCAATCACCTTTAACGTAACAGGAGGTAGGACAGAACAATGGAGAATACAGGACGACAGAACATAGAGAAGTAGTCTGTGGGACAGAAGATCTCAACAACCGGTCTTTGACAAATCACATTTCATATAAAAAAAAAAAAAAAATTCACCAGAAATTTATTTAACTTTCAGTCAGATCCGTATCGATCAAGGCAATACTGAGACTTAATATTATAAGGTTGTTAAATCGATCGATTGAATTTCTATCCCAATTTTGAGGCTTATGTATTCTATTCGATTATTCATAGTAATATTATTATTGTTGTTATTATTATTATTATTATTATTATTATTATTATTATTATTATTATTATTATTATTATTATTATTATTATTATTATTATTATTATTTAGTGAGTTATGTTCACTCCTATAAAGAATCAAGTTCTTTAAAAAAAAATTATTTTTTTTTTGGGGGGGGGGGTCTTTTTGTTGATGTGTGATTTGTCCTCCTTATAGTATAGACAGAACGAAATTGACGTCACTAAGCGCTTTATTGGCTTTATATATGGGGGGGGGGGGGGGTCTTTTTGTTGATGTGTGATTTGTCCTCCTTATAGTATAGACAGAACGAAATTGACGTCACTAAGCGCTTTGTTATTGTTCTATAGACAGCCATTTTGGTGATGCCCTCTCACTAAATTATACCAATCAGGCTATAAGCGTT
>NC_088367.1:42957391-42964891 GCF_034508935.2 Berghia stephanieae
GTTAGATTCCAAGAGTGCGGCTATGTGGTCAAGTGGTATGACACTCGCTTTCGGATCGAAAGGCCCTGGGTTCGAGCCTCGCTCGGCGCATAGTTCGAGTCCTTGGAAAAGGCTCTTTACTCACATTCTCTCACCGTACTCGGGTGTAAAACGAGTACCAGTCGTTAACAGTGTTGTCTCTGTCTGAAAAAAAAATTGTAATATAATCCGAACATGTTAAGTGTTACTGTTGGCCAGGGACCCCTTGTAAAGTGCTTTGAGCACATTCTGAGTGACGTCAATTTCGTTCCTTCTATAGGATATTTTTGTTGGATGCCTGTGGCAGGTCTGGGTTGGTAATGATAGTATATTGCATAACCCCCCCCCCCACACACACACACGCACACACACACCAGTATGTTGCTACTGTGTTGTTTTTAGCCGTACGTCTTTAATTAGAATATTAACGAGTAATGTAACAACACCCTTATAACCGAGGGATATTGATCGGAAATGGAACGATCATTTAATCACGGTTATCGGCGGTTATTGGAGAATGTCCTGTGCTGTAATACACAAACCGTCTATTCCGGAAACTGGATAAATGGGCAGGGAAAAGGATGAGAGAAGTTAGATTGAAATGGTTCGGACATGTAAAGAGACGAGAGAGGGAGAGTACGTGGGAAGGAAAGTACTTGACTTACAATTAGCGGGAAAGGGGAAAAAGCTACGCCCAAAGACTAGATGGTTGGATAAGGTAAAGGATGATATGAAATGACTGGACTTGGAGGAAGATGATGCTCTGAACCGAGATGCATGGAGATGTGGCATTCTTTATGGCAACCCTGCAAAATTTGGGAGAAGCTGAAAGAAGAAGAAGAAGAAGAAGAAGAAGAAGAAGAAGAAGAAGAAGAAGAAGAAGAAGAAGAAAAGAAGAAGAAGAAGAAGAAGGAGAAGAAGAAGAAGGAGGAAGAGGAAGGAGGAAGAGGAAGAAGAAGAAGAAGAAGAGGAGGAGGAGGAGGGGGATAAGTGGGCGGTGAAATTCTTTGATGTAGATGAAAGACTTGTTGAAAATTATAATTCTGTAATCTGTGCGAGCAATTACTCAATACAAGGACAGCCCTGCAATGGAATCCATCCCGAAAGAGAGGGGAGAGGGGGGGGGGGGTAAGGGAAGACCAACGTCAATTTGGAGGAAAGACCTTCTGGTAGAGCTGGAGAGGTCTGGGATGCGCTGCCAGAAGATGGAAAGACTGGCCAATGATAGAGGACGATGGAAAAGTTTCATCGGTGGTTCATATTATACCCATTGTGGGATGAATAACAATGTGAAATTGAATGTAAGCTTCGTTTTAGTAATATACGAAAACAGATAAAATGGACGTTTCGGGTTTCCCCTTTATCAACAATACAGGATGAATGGAACTACAGCAGCAACATTTTTACATTACCCACTGTAGGATGAGAACTGAAGAGAATAAGAATTAGTGCGAGACGAAGTAGACTACCTAACCACATAATATGGTCTCTCCCCCCCCCCTCCCCCCAACCGGAAATGGTTAAAAAGCGACGTGTACGTATTTGCGGGTCTGATAACCCATTAGGTTTTATAGATAGTATGCGCTTGGCTAAGAAGCTCACAACTTTGCCATTCGGAAGTATACGGACCAACACACACAACTATGTGTAACCCTGATCTTTTTATTGTCTGGTTCATACAGTGTAGTGAGAATTACTCATAAACGTGGATGGTAAAAAACAATAACAAAGACATGAGTGACGTCATCGTTCTTTCTATAGGCTCATTGTTTACAGAAACTCCCAACATTCTTGTGCGTTCTATCTTTCTGTTCATGCTCACACAATACACAATTGAAAGTGTGTACCATTTACCCGTTTACATATTTACATAGTAATAACACACACCCCCACACACCCCCACACACACACACTTACACACACACACACAAAATGATACATATTGTAATTTACACTGGTTGGCTCATTATTAAACACCCATTTTCACATTTCACGGTACTGGATGTGATCGAACTAAACATACTTCTTGATCCATTTTTTTTCTTTAACTTTCTTTTTTTTTCTCTTCTTTCTTACAAATCGAAACGGTGCATATTAATTTGTTTTAGTTTATCGCATTCGCTATTCTTATTGTCTCAATAAATTTTTACCTTCTCATTTTCTTCTTCCTTCCATCCCCCCCCCCCCCCCCTCTCTCTCGTTAAGGAAAAAAAATAATAATAAAAGAATAGAAAAGTATTGAATTGATATGCAAATTGAAAGAAAACGATGAAGCGCCGTAATTTTTTATGATTTATGTTGTAAATATGGATTGACCTCCCGTAGTGAATCGAGCTACTTAACTCTAAACCCCAGTATTATGGAGACTTGTTTAGTGAGCATGTAGAGGCTTCGGATAGGAACAATACTGTATTGTACCTCCTATCATCGAAGTCTCACTCATTATCATTCTTTTCCTTAGTATTTTTCACGATCCCAGGCTTCAGGCAGACAGCCACCACCCCCCCCCCCCAACCCCCCACCGGAGGACTTGCTTACGACAGAGATTGGGTTTATTTGGTCGCGAGAGGATCGCATAGCGAGATTATTAAATCAAAACAAGGGCATTTTGGTCTTCCATACCGGGGGTGTGGAAGGACCCGGTGTGATAAGATGATTTGATAATGTTTGTCGTTTCGTCCAGTAACACGGTAACTTGAAAATTGTTCCTTTATTTATTTATTTTTTTTCCATTTCTCTCTTTCTTTTTAAAGTCTGGTCTTGTCTACTTTTCATCATCTTCTACCTCCTCCTCCTCCTCCGCCGCCTCATCGTAATCGTCACCGCTACCACCACTACCACCACCACCATCGTCATCATCACCAACATCATCATCATCATCATTATCATCATCATCATCATCATCATCACCATCATCATCATCATCATCATCATCTTCATCATCATCATCATCATCATCATCATCATCGCCCCTCCCTTTTCCCATCCCTTCGTCTGTTGCCCTCCCCACATCTTTCTCCTTCCTCATAATGGTCACCGACTTCTTTATAGCATTAGACGTTCGTTCTAGTTCTAATTTTCATTTTCAAAAACATGAATTCTAATTTGCATGTCTGATCCAGTGGGCGGGCGACCACTCATTGAACACCATAGCATGTCTCGTACACGGCCAGTTGACATCACCAATAAAACACACAGGTGGTGTGCTGAATCACCCCACTCACTTGCCTTTTGTTTGAGAGGGAGGTCACTGACTAGCCAGCAGCATCCCCGCAGACACATCTTTCTACTTCCGAGAAGTCACCGACTTCTTCATAGTATTTGATGCCGCTCATTGTCCTAAGTGCATTTTCAAAAACATTGATTCTAATTTGCATAAACACGAATTCTAATTTGCATGTCTGATCCTCGTGTTTTCATCGATGGACAGCCAGCCACCGACTTCATATTCGCTGCCGCAGACACATCTTTCTCCTTCCTAATAGTCACCGACTTCTTTTTTATGGAATTAGATGCTGTCGTTCATAGTCCTAATTTCATTTGAAAAAAACAAACCCCAAAACATTTAATTTGCATGTCTGATCCACGTCTTGCCATCAGGGGCGACCACCCATAGAATACCATATATAACTCTCGTACACTGCTTAGTCTAGTCCAAAAATACTAACGAAAGAGTGAAAATGGAAAGGCTTCGTATGGGAACAAAACAGACAATGGACGTTTCGGGTACAAACCCTTCGTCAGCACAACAATACACAAATAAACAAATAAACAAATATGTTTATTTGTGTATTGTTGTGCTGACGAAGGGTTTGTACCCGAAACGTCCATTGTCTGTTTTGTTCCCATACGAAGCCTTTCCATTTTCACTCTTTCGTTAGTATTTTACGATCACCGGCTTCAGGCAGCCCTTACCGTTTTCTACTTAGTCTAGTCCACATCACTAATAAAACACACAGGTGGTTTGCTTAGTCACTCACCAATCGCCTTTTGTTTTGGAGGTCACTGACTAGCCGGCATCCTTCCCTAACAGTCACCGACTTTTTCATAGTATTAGAGGCTGCCGCTCATTGTCCTAGATAATTGCATTTTCCAAAAGATTAATTCTAATTTGCATAAACATTAATTCTAATTTGCATGTCTGATCCTCTATAATTTGTCATCGCTGGGCAGCCACCATCATCTTGAGATGTTGATGCCAGCCACTTATTGAACTGAATGGCATGTCTCGTACAGGGTAGTGCGGGGCAGTCCTTGGCAAGCTTAAGGACCACGGTCTTACGGTCCCTGGGAAATGAAAACCGCAAGGACCGGTCCTAGGACCGGTCCTTTTCGACATTGAACATTCCTGAGAGACTGTCGGAAGTTCGAACCGTTTTGACCTTTGAGACCGCGGGATCGTTCATTCTTGAACCGTTAAAGACCGCTACACGATGAAAACCGTGGTCTACAGGAGTAAAACACACGGAGTAGTCACACTCATTTCAAATTGTAACCTAATTAGAGAAGAGGGGTGATGCCTTCTTTATTTGCTCACCGTACTTCATTGTTACTTCGATAATTTAATAAAATTTGAAATTTATCCCCATTAACGGAGATAATGGCATCGCCCAAGGCGTTGATCGAGTTGTTCGTGGCGTTGATACACACACGCAACTCCTACCCCCCCCCCCCTCCCCCCCCCCACACACACACATTAGAGGGCAGCGAGCATTGAAGAGTAAGAGAGAGACGTGAAGTTATAATAAGAGGGGGTGGATGCGTTAATAAGTAATAAGTGGTGTCCATGGTGACTTTTCGCCAGATCTAACAAACCCAGCTACCCATTCACTGCTGAGTAGACAGGGACTCAGAAAAAACTCGACTGCACCCGGGATCGATCTCTGGCCCTTTGCGTACAAAGAGAGTGCTCTATCAACTGAGCTATCGGGGTCCCCAAATATTCTATTGGACTTTTTTAAAATACAGACGTTATAACTGGGTTTTTTGGAAGGAAGAAACTAATGAAACTCATATTATTTGATTAGTTAAAACACCAAACGAAATTTTAATATTATTGTATTATTTTAAATGACAACAATGCGATAGAAAGGAGTGGTGACAAGAGATGGACAAAAGAAAACAAAAAATCGGACTTGCTACTTGCTAGGTTCGACACACACACACACACACACACACAC
Source organism: Berghia stephanieae (assembly GCF_034508935.2). Lineage (NCBI taxonomy): Eukaryota > Metazoa > Mollusca > Gastropoda > Nudibranchia > Aeolidiidae > Berghia > Berghia stephanieae. Next base: position 42,962,590 of record NC_088367.1, read on the forward strand.
ACACACACACACACAAACACAAACACAAACATCTTTAGTAGTCACATGCATTTCAAACAATCACCCATTAGAGAAGAGGGTCATGCCTTCATCATAGATCATTGTCATTGCGATCATTATGGTGTAGTAAATTTTGAAATTTACCCCGTATAATGGAATCGTCCAAGGCGTGTGCCTCCTGTTCCCCCATCTCACATACGAAAGGGCGGTTTGCGGAGTGGAGGGAGGTGGTCGTCTGCCTCTATGGTCGTCTGTGTCGTTTAGTGTATGGCAAAGGGGGGTGGGTGTGAATTAATTAAGTGGGATGGGTGGTGATTGGTGGAAGATAGGCAACCGAGCCAACGAATCGCTGGGGAGGTAGTATGGCGCGAGACCGTTGAAAGGTGATAAGAAGTGAGGACCGCCGCCGGTCTTCCACTATCGGACCGATCCTCGGTTCACAGCTAAAAGACCGTGAGGACCGTCCAAGGACCGGTCCTCAGCGCGACACTAGTACATACAGGGCCAGTCGACACATATCCAATAAAACACACAGGTGGCTTGCTGAGTCACCTCACTCACTCACCCATAGAGAATACAGGCAGTCTGTGCTCATTATCTACTCCCCCATAAAGAATCTGAACACGAGAGGTCGAGCGCCGCCATTTTCTTTTTTATGCAATCAGGGACGATTAGCCACTAAAAAGTTGCTGTTGCCTGGTCTGCTCCTAGTAGTCTGTGCACTCAACCGCCTTTTGTTTTGGAGGTCACTGACTAGCCAGCATCCCCACGCACAGACCATCAGCATCTCAAGATAATAATGCCACAGACACATCTTTGTCCTTTCACCGACTTCTTCATTGTATGTATTAGACATGTCTAATAAAATACACAGGTGGTTTGCTGAGTCACCTCACTCACCCGCCTTTTGTTTGGGAGGTCATTGACTAGCCAGTGTCCACCCCCACAGAGACATTATAATAACAATGGAAGATCATTTTTAAAAATTTATTTCGGAATTTTCAAAAATGTTGACGCCCAGTTATACCTTGCAGTGTGTGTGTGTGGGGGGGGGGGGGAATAAATAAATGTAAAGATAAATAAATAAATAGATAAATAAATAAATAAATAAGTAAATAAATAAATAAATAAATAAATAAAACTCGTCCTATCCTTCAAATATCGACTTCTTTAAATGACCCTCATCTTGCAAAAACTCTCAAACCTGGGACTACTCGCAGTGCACCCCCTCTAGTGTTCTTAAAAAGAAAGAAAGAAAGAAAGAAAGAAATTCGCTTTGCCTTTATGTAAATTTTATTTCTAAGGCTTGGCTCATTCACGGACATTAAATAACATTTCTTTTTTCTTTTTTTTTTTACTTTTGGTCTAAACCTTTGTTTTTGCTCTATTCTCCATGCTATCTTTCTCTTCTCTCTCTCTCCCTCTCTCTCTCTCTCTCTCTCCCCCCCCCCTCTCTCTCTCTCTCTCTCTCTCTCTCCTCTCTCTTTTTAAATTTATTCTCTCTATCGATTCCTTCCCCATGCAAATTGGGCAGCTGACATGGTATGTTATGTTTATTCGTTATTTGTCGTAATTGCTATAGATAGCATGTCTTTCTTTTTTCTTTTCCTTCTATGTAGTTTGTTATCTATTAATTTGACGCCATTAAAAGGCATAGCCTGTCGTTAGATACCCTAATCACACCTTGCTTCCGACACCGTTATATCACCTCCTTGTCGCGAAAGCTGATTGAATTTTTACGCCTAAACCTTGAACGGAATTTCAAGTGAAGACGAGCGGAGAGATAAGGTCTAATATCTATTTACTTGAATGACATTTTTTGGGTCTAAATATTTGTGGGGTTTGTTTTTTTTGCGCCATTCCCAATTTTTTTTTTCCGTGTGATTCTCGCATGTAAAATGGATAGTAGACATCATGTGTTTATGTTATGTTTATTCGTTATGTGTCATTAATGCTATCGATCGCATGTCTTATTTTTTCTTTTCTTCTATGTAGATCTATAGTTTGTTTTCTATTAATTTGACGTCATTAAACCTCATAGCCTGTCGTTAGATACCCTAATCACACCTTGCTTCCGACAGCCGTTATAGCTTTCCTTGTCGCGAAAGCCGATTGAATTTTTACGCCTAAACCTTGAACTGAATTTCAAGTGAAGACGAGCGGAGAGATTAGGTAAAATCTATGTAAGATACTTGAATAACATTTTTTGGGGGTCTAAAACTTTGTTGTTTTGTGCACCATTCCCAATTTTTTTTTCCGGGTGATTCTCGCATGTAAAATCGGTAGTAGACATCGTGTGTTT
>NC_088367.1:42974891-42987391 GCF_034508935.2 Berghia stephanieae
ACGAATGGAGGTCCCAATAGCTCAGTTGGTAGAGCACTCGCTTCACACGCAAATGGACCAAGACGGATCTCGGGTGCAGCCGAGAACTATTTTTCTTTTTCTTCTGATCCCCCTGTCCACCCAGCAGTGATTGGGTAACTGGGTTACTTGTCATTATTATATTAGGTACTCTAGGAATGGTGATTTGGGAGATTTAATCCCCCGCTTCCACCATCCCCCATAAAAAGGTCCCAGGTTTGAGTCTTTTAATTTTTTGGGGGGCGAGATGAGGGTTATTTAAATCGACCGATATATAAAGGACGTGTTTTCTGGCCAAATTTTTAAATACGTGTCTGTCCAAAGTACCGAAGTTGACTGGTTTTAAAAAAGGTAATATTTTATGATGTGCTTGATTGAAAACCTTGCAACATTTAGGCTACCTACCTCTGTGTTCAATGCACTTACGTGTGTTTGTTCAAAATTTGAATAATATACGGTCGACAGAATAAATCTTTGAATAAGAACTTAATCTGTCTTTATCGCTCGTCGCGAGTTGAGTTGAGTTGGTAGCAAACTCGAGGTGTTTTGAAGTGTGTTTTTTTTTTATCCACTGATAAGGACGATTGTCGTCTTGTCTTTCTTGGATCAAAGTCAACACACGTAACGGGCCAGCTGGTGGGTAGTGTGTTTGGTTATGCAGACATGTCTATCTACTCCAAAACTTTAAAACTCGTCATTTTTAGGAGATAAAATTATAGATAGTATGCGCTTGGCTAAGAAGCTCATAACATTGCCATCCGGAAGTATAACGGACCAACACACAAAACTGTGTGTATCCATGAACGTTTATAGTCAGGTTAATACAGTTCAGTGAGCATTACTCATAAACGCGGATGGCAAAAAACAATAACAAAGACCTGAGTGACGTCATCTTCGAACTATCTATAGGTAATGTGAACACTGTTCTGCCCTACTCTGGAAAACCCCATATTTTAAAATTTGGCCAGAAAACTCGTCCTTCAAATATCGATCGATTTAAATGACCCTCATCTTGGAAAAAAAACCTCTCAAACGTGGGAGTGCTTATCTTTCTATCGACAAGTGCTTGTGGTTGTTCCCGAATGTACCCCGCTCTCAACCAGACTTCGTGAAGTAAAGATATGTATTAGATAGATAAATGAAAGAATAAATGAACGAATGATTGAATTTGTGAATGAATAAATAAATAAATGGATAACAAGTAAATTGATAAATAGATAAATGAATAAATAAATAAATAAATAAAGTGAATGAATGAACGAACGAATGAACGAACGGACGGATAAATTGATAAATGAATGAGTGAAAGAATGAATGAATGAATGAATGGATGAATGGATTTCCTTAGTTCATCCCAAAATGGAACATTTCCTTAAACGTCCGGCCATTGCTCGAGAATCTTCTGGATGAGACTAGAAAGCCATTTTCACGAACCTCAAGCGTTCGCACTATATATTCCATTTAGTGCCGCGCTGAAGACCGGTCTGGCCCGCGGTCCGACGGTCTTTTAGCTGTGAACCGAAGACCGGTCCCAGAGGGGAAGATCGGCGGCGGTCCTCACTTCTTATCACCTTTCAACTAGTGCGGGGCGGTCCTTGCAAGGACCACGGTCCTACGGTCTCGCGCCATAGCCTACTACTTCCCCAGCGATTCGTTGCTTCGGTTGCCTATCTTCCACCAATCACCACCCATCCCACTTAATTAATCGCACCCACCCCCCTTTGCCATACACTAAACGACACAGACGACCATACAGGCAGACGACCACCAACCTCCACTCCGCAAACCGCCCTTTCGTGTGTGAGATGGGGGGAACAGGAGGCGCACGCCTTGGACGATTCCATTATACGGGGTAAATTTCAAAATTTACTACACCATAATGATCGCAATGACAATGATCTATGGTGAAGGCATGACCCCTCTTCTCTAATGGGTTATTGTTTGAAATGTATGTGACTACAAAAGAGTGTGTTTGTGTGTGTGTGTGTTGTGTGTGTGTGTGTGTGTGTGTGTGTCGAACCTAGCAAGTAGCAAATCCGATTTTTTGTTTTCTTTTGTCCATCTCTTGTCACCACTCCTTTCTATCGCAGTGTTGTCATTTAAAATAATACAATAATATTAAAATTTCGTTTGGTGTTTTTACTAATCAAATAATATGAGTTTCATTAGTTTCTTCCTTCCAAAAAACCCAATTATAACGTCTGAATTTTAAAAAAGTCCAATAGAATATTTGGGGACCCCGATAGCTCAGTTGATAGAGCACTCTCTTTATATGCAAAGGGCCAGAGATCGATCCCGGGTGCAGTCGATTTTTTTCTGAATCCCTGTCTACTCAGCAATGAATGGGTAGCTGAGTTTGTTAGATCTGGCGAAAAGTCACCATCGACCCCTCTTATCACCTCATCCACCCCCTCTTATTATAACTTCACGTCTCTCTCTTACTCTTCAATGCTCGCTGCCCTCTAATGTGTGTGTGTGGGGGGGGGGGGGAAGGGGGGGGGGGAGGAGTTGCGTGTGTGTATCAACGCCACGAACAACTCGATCAACGCCTTGGGCGCGGCCATTATCTCCGTTAATGGGGATAAATTTCAAATTTTATTAAATTATCGAAGTAACAATGAAGTACGGTGAGCAAATAAAGAAGGCATCACCCCTCTTCTCTAATTAGGTTACAATTTGAAATGAGTGTGACTACTCCGTGTGTTTTACTCCTGTAGGCCACGGTTTTCATCATGTAGCGGTCTTTAACGGTTCAAGAATGAACGATCCCACGCTCTCAAAGGTCAAACCGGTTCGAATTTCCAACAGTCTCTCAGGAATGTTCAATGTCGAAAAGGACCGGTCCTAGGACCGGTCCTTGCGGTCTTCATTTTCCAAGGACCGTAGGACCGTGGTCCTTAAGCTTGCCAAGGACCGCCCCGCACTAATTCCATTACTATGCAATCTACATTGGTACTGGAGCTGGGTTTTGTACCCCGAACCAATCATTGTATGTTCTAAAAATATATATAATAATAAGTTCATGTTGTAGGGCATGTAATACACACATCGTTGCTGACAAAGGGTTTTGTCCCCGAATTAATAAATATTTATCCGTGTTTTGATCCTGAGCACATTGACTTAACATTAATCATTGATGCTGAAATATGGTTTTCTACCAGAATCAATATTGTTTCATTGTTTTTTGTTTTTTTTTTGTTTTTTTTTCTTTCTTTCTTTCTTTTGACCCGAGGTCAAATTAAATAGAATAATTAAACTAGACCATTAATTATATGCGTTTTGATAAAACACTCACAATATCCGCCAGTCACATGAAATCTACCAACACACACTGTACTGTTATGTGTAACCTTTTACGTCTATAGTCTGATTGTGATAAATAACAATGTGAAATTGAATTTAGGCTTCCATTTAATATACGAAAACAGATAATGTGGACTTTTCGAGTTTTCCATTTATCAACAAAACAGGGTGAATTAAACACTACAGACGAATGAGATAATGTGGTAGTGTCGTTGTTAAGTTGAATAAACAAAAACATTGATGCCCCATATAGATAGAATGCGCTTGGCCAAGGAGTTCACAACATTGCCATCCGGAAGTATAACGGACCAACACACAAACTCTGTGTAACCATGAACTTTTATAGTCTGGTTAATACAGTTTAGTGAGAACAACTCACAAACGCGGATGGCAAAAACAATAACAAAGGCCTGAGTGACGTCATCTTCGAACTATCTATACGCCCCATCAGTGCTTTTGTTTATTCATCTTTTGATGTAAAATGAGTATTTTACCTAATTGCATATCATCAATAGTATTTGCATAGCGGACTTCAAATTGATACCAGGAAATGTGTCATTCCGTGACTATGCATCTTTGATGTGGGCACTACTAGGCCCTCCTTGGCCCTTCCACGATACTTGCTGACAACTGGGTGACTGACTGCCAGCCAATGACAGGGTGTGGTAATAAGACGATAACGACCGTGAGGCATAAAAATTTGTGGTTACACTTTGATGCACACATAAGCGCGTATAGATAGTATGCGCTTGGCTTAGGGGTTCACAACATTGCCATCCGGAAGTATAACGGAACAACACACAAAACGTTGTGTAACCATGATCGTTTATAGTCCGTTTAATAGAGTTTAGTGAGAATTACTCATAAACGTGGATGGCAAAAAACAACAACAAAGGCCTGAATGTCGTCATCTTCGTTCTATCTATATGCTCACACGCACACACACACACACACACACGTATACTCACACACGCTCACATACCCACAAACTCACACACACACGTATACTCACACACGCTCACACACCCACAAACTCACACACACACTTATACTCACACACGCTCACACACTCACAAACTCACACACACACATATACTCACACACGCTCACACACCCACAAACGCACCCACACTCACACCCATTGGATCAAAGCTACAACCGAGATCGGGCGGTGTGAATGTCCTTCTTTCTAGAGTTTACCACTAAAATGATGGGATTCGAATAACACAGATAAATATAAACATAATATGATTGAACAAATCTATAGATAGTATTAGTATGCGATGGCCAAGGAGTTCACAACATTGCCATCCGGAAGTATAACGAACCAACACACAAAACTGTGTGTATCCATGAACGTTTATAGTCGGGTTAATACAGTTCAGTGAGCATTACTCATAAACGCGGATGGCAAAAAACAATAACAAAGACATGAGTGACGTCATCTTCGAAGAAAAATAATCCCTTAGCGGATTTTTTTTCTTCTTCTTTAGAGTCTATCTCGTAGAAAGATCGAGATAAAACAGGCGTCAGCCGCAATGGAGCGCCGCGAAGTGAGCAATAGAGACTAACATTCTTGAGAGAGAGAGAGAGAGAGAGAGAGAGAGAGAGAGAGAGAGAGAGAGAGAGAGAGAGAGAGAGAGAGAGAGAGAGAGAGAGAGGGAGGATGGCGGGGGCGGGGGATACGTGACATGACATGACATGGATGATGTCTCTCTCTCTCACTCACACACACACACACACACACACACACACACACACACACAACCCCATCGTGTACGTACAGACCATGACAGATCACACTTGAGTGACCACCAATGGTCTCTCCATCTGTCATAATGTCATATATTATATTGAGACAAAAGGGGTCGCCGCCCGCACCTTGATCATTGCATTGTAACTTGTAACACACACACACACACACACACACACACACACACACACAGACACCCACACAGTCTCTCTCTCTCTCTCTCTCTCTCTCTCTCTCTCTCTCTCTCACACACACACATTCACACATGCATGTACACAAAAATGTATTATAACCTCACAATTATTTGATGATGTTTTGATGCTGTGCGCTTGGCTAAGAAATTCACAACATTGCCGTTCGGAAATATAACGGACCAACACACAAAATACTATGTGTAACTTTAAACATTTATATATGCTGGTTAATGCAGTTTAGTTTATCTATAGATAGTATGCACTTGGCTAAGAAGCTCACAGCATTGCCATCCGGAAGTATAACAGACCAACACACAAGACTGTGTGACCATGAACTTTTTTATATACAGTTTAGTGAGAATTACTCATAAACGCGGATGGCAAAAAGCAGTAACATAGACCTGAGTGACGTCAACTTCGTTCTTTCTGTAACCTCACAATAACAGACACATCTTTTTGATGATGTTTTGATGCTGTGCGCTTGGTTAAGAAATTCACAACATTGCCGTCCGGAAATATAACGGACCAACACACAAAATACTATGTATAACTTTAAACATTTACAGGCTGGTTAATAGAGTTTAGTTAATCTATAGATCAATGGTTAAGCACCTTCATTTACTTTTCACTCCTGGTTCCTCTCGTTCCTCTTTTCCTTCTCACTATTTAACGGTTTTCATTCCCATCCTCTTTTTAACCCCCCCCCCCCCCCCTTTCAACAACCATTTCCGTCGACTTGTCTTCTACCTCTATCTACTCGTTTGACTCCTGTCCTTCCTCATGTATTCATCGTCATCATCATCATCATCATCATCATCATCATCATCATCATCATCGTCGTCGTCGTCGTCGTCGTCGTCGTCGTCGTCGTCGTCATCATCATCATCATCATCATCGTCATCATCATCATCATCGTCATCTTCATCATCATCGTCATCTTCATCATCATCATCATCATCATCATCATCATCACACCATACTCCATCATCATCGTCATCAAAGAGAAAATGATAAGAGTCGAGAGGGGGCGGGGGTGGTGGTGCGACGAAGAGAGAAAAAGAATAAGAAGGGGGGAAGATATGGTAGAAACAGATGAACTAGGAGGAGGAAGAGTAACATAAAATAATATGGAGTGAAAAAACCCTATATTCATTCATATGCAATGCAACTTAACAATTTATTTTATATATGGAATTACTTAAATAACCCTTGTTTTAATTAGAAAAAAAAATTGGGTATTTTTGTGGTTTAAACTTTTCTTTCTTCTTCTTTTTCTTTTTTTTTTTTTACTAACAAGTTGTGAAGCACTAACAGTTTGGGCTCGACGTGTACTTATTTGCAGGTCTGATAACCCAGAATTGTTATGGGCCCATTGTTGTAATGGAAATTATCTCACTCAAACAAACGTAACGTAAATTATTGTCCCTTATTTTTATTCTCTATTGTCTTCTGGCGCTTTCCTACTCACGTCATCCCTTATTTACAACAATGTTGATTCAGGGCCTTAGTTGCGTTGGACTACCAGACATGCTACAATGTTCTCGTAGAGTGGGTTAACAATTTTTTTTCTTAATTAAAAAAAAACTGTCTATCTCGTGTTAAATTACATAATTTTTTCTCCCTTAAAAAATGAGCACAGTCTGTTATGTAATGTTTTTGTTTGATAAAATGATTGTTTATTTACTTATAGATAGTATGCGCTTGGCTAAGAAGCTGATAACATTGCCATCCGGAAGTATAACGGACCAACACACAAAACTGTGTGTATCCATGAACGTTTATAGTCAGGTTAATACAGTTCAGTGAGCATTACTCATAACCGCGGATGGCAAAAAATCAATAACAAAGACATGAGTGACGTCATCTTCGAACTATCTATTGGAAATGAAACTTTGTTATTTTGTTTTTAATTTTTTTTTTTTTGGTCATGTGCTCATCTATTATTTATTGATGCTGTGCGTTTATTTAAAATACTCACAACATCCGCCACCCGGAGATAGACGTACCTACACACAAAACTATGTGTAACCTTAAACGTTTAAAACTATAGTCTGATCAATATACTTTAGTGAGAACTACTCATAAACAAATTGATGGCTGGCTAAAAACAATAACAAAGAGCTGAGTGATGTCAATTTCGTTCCTTTATATATGTGTATTGCGGGTGTCTTCATGTGTATACATATTATATGTGTGTATGTGATCGTATGTGTAGAATTATATTTAATTTGTTATATCGACATTCCTTGCAAATCATTTTTATTTTTAACTAATGATTTTCTTTTCTTTCTTTTTTTTTTTTTTAACAGAAACTGTGAATGGAGTCAAGACTCAAGAAGCCCCTGTAAGTCTTCAAGAAATCACAAAATCTATTTTTAAAAAAAGAAAAAAAAAAGAAACATTTCCTTTATTCATCCCATATTGGAAATGTATCTCTAAGGTCTATTCCAAGGGGAGACTGGAATAACCCAGGCGTTAGCCGTAGTGCAGCGCCGCAAATTGAGCTAGGGCGAGGTGACTTGCTCAAGGCCACACAACGCAGCGGTGGATGATCGAACTCGGTACCTTTCGGGTATGAAGCAAAGACCGTACTGCTAAGCCACGTTGCCTCCTCTCATTAGTCTTTCTGTGATTTTATAGATTCCTACCCAGGGGGTAACAAGCATTTTTTATAATATGTAAGATGGGACATGAGTCCTGTTAGGCAATAGTACAATATTTATTGATTTATTTACTTATTTATTTATTTATTTATTTATTTATTTATTTATTTATTTATTTATTTATTTATTTATTTATTTATTATTTATTTATTCATATTTACTTGTTTATTTATTTATTTATTTATTTATTTATTCCATTTCCTACCAGACTCCCCCTGAGCCAGAGTTCACCGTGGCTAAAGAACCAGAGCCAGTCGTATCCAAACCAGCGCCAGCCCCCGAGCCTGTCAAAGCCCCAGCCCCAGAGGCCGAGGGCCTGATGCTAAATCTGTCCGTGGCCGAGATGAAGGAAAGATTGAAGGCCAAGAAGAAGGCCGACCCCCGGCACAACAAGATTTCATTCGAAAGGAAATACCAGCAGTTTGAGAGGATGTGAGCGGTGTGGATATTGAGCAGCTAACGAAGACGAAGACGACAACAGACAACATATCGTAGATGATGATGAGGGATGCATGGGACGGGTGGATGAGAAGGAGGAGTGGATGGTTGTTCAGATGAACCCGTTAACTGCTATACTCTAAAAACACACGTATTTAAAAATTTGGCCAGAAAACTCATCCTTCAAATATCGATGGATTTAAATGACTCTCATCTTGGCAAAAACTCTCAAACCTGAAGTCTTCACGAAGTCATATGTTTGAGAGTTTTTGCCAAGATGAGGGCCATTTAAATTGATTGATATTTGAGGATATGTTTTCTGGCCAAATTTTTAAATATATATTTTAAAAATTTTTCAGAGTATGGTAGGAAACTGGTTAAGAGAGCGAATGAATTTATTTGAACCAGTTGATTAATAGTATCTAGAACATTTTACTAAGAGTTAAGTGAACTCGGGATCATGAAATTTGATGTTGGATATAGAACATCGGATGGATTGGTGAAGTAAATTGAGGTAGAATAAATAAATAAGTTATAATATTAGGGTTTGTGAAGATGTTAAAATTTGGTTTTTATAATGCAAGATGGCACTTGGTAAGAAAACTACAATTTCTGGATAAACTGATTCATACATTTGTCTCAAGTTGTCAAATTGAATGCTATTCTTTCAAGCTTACATAATGATAAGTTGAAGAAATCAATTCGATTGTTTATGTTAATGAATTGATTTTCCATCTAAAACAGGGATCAATCTTCAATTTTTTTGTGATTAAAATATGGGATATTTGTAGTTTAGGGATATTGAGTATTCTTTGTCTCTTTCATGGTTGAATTTGTTTGACATCCGGTGTATTCAAACGCTCCGTCTTGTAACATTTTTGAACACAGGAAGAAAAAGGGTCTGTTTTAACATTTATTTAGTGGATTGTTGTGAATGATAAATAAATAAATAAATAAAGCAAGATAATTGGTGATTTGTGCTTATTTATATCGTACAAAGCTATAATATTGTGACATATAATATAACTATATTCACGACATGAAAACTGTTTGATTTGTTGGTAATCATATACTTTTTTTTGTTTGTTCTATTCCAAATTTTAATTTTCTGTCTTCCCCCCTGTAGAGCTGATGATAGGTATTTCATCATAATTTGATTTTTTAAAAAGATATTTATGTGTGTGTGTGTGTGTGTGTGTGTGCGTGTGTGTGTGTATGTGTGTGTGTGTGCTTGTTTGTCTATTTGTGTTGTGTGTGTGTGTGTGTATGTGTATGCATGGACGTGTGTTTGTGTGTGTTTAGTCTTATAAAAATATGTGTATGAGTGAATAATTGTGATAGAATTTTCTGGGATTGAAAATGAATGAATGAATGAATGAATGAATGATGAATGAATGAATGAATTATATATCCAAGGAGATATGAAAAGCAACATCGGTTTATATGGACTTATTATTGTTTGTTTTTCAATTTATTATTTTAGTATCTAAATAAATGTGTTTTTTTTTTGTTTTTTTTTTTGGCAACTATTATTTTTTAAACTTTATTATATATTACCACAGTTAAATTTGTATAGTTAAATAGATTTACCCTTACTAATGGTAACAGCGTTAGATGTGTGTTGTTTAGAATTATTATTATTATTATTATCATTATTATTATTATTATTATTATTATTATTATTATTATTATTATTACTACTACTACATTTAACTATATAAGGCAGTTGAATCCTCTGAACAAAGCCATCAATCACTGCTGTTTGATGTGAAAATGAAATCTATAAGAAACTGAAGCGTGAATTAGAATAAGAATTATTAAAGTAAAATCTTTGAATCAAAAACTCATCTCTATCATATTTAAAATGTCAGTTCGTGTCTGTGGAGGGTAAATCCTATCAAAAATTTGATTTTGAAAAAAAAAATGACTTTTGGAAAAAATCAGAAGGAAAGAACAAAAAAAAAAAAAACACCCCAAAAAACGACAACAGTTTAGAAACAAATAGTATTCCAATGCCAGATTATTAAACGAAGAGAAAAAAAAATATTATGAAAACAGTTTCGGTATTGATATAAATCTCACTGATTCTGTAGAGATTGATTTAAGAATTTTTTAATTCTTTCCAAACAGTTTTATTAGGGTTTTATCTTTGGACTAAAATACATAAAAATTTCTTCAACTGCTTTGTTTCAGGTTTTTAGAAGCAGAAGCTGTTATATTTTATCGATTGATCCCTTAACGGTTCGCAACCTCGACCCTCAAGCAGTTCTGTATATTCTCATTGGTAGTCGGTGATTTTGTTTTGTGGTTTTACTAGCTATTATTGTACTCTTTGATAAAGACTAGATAGATAGATTTGCAGATTAGCTTCATGAGTCCCATTAGATTTGCAGATTAGCTTCATGAGTCCCATTAGATTTGCAGATTAGCTTCATGAGTCCCATTAGATTTGCAGATTAGCTTCATGAGTCCCATTAGATTAGCAGATTAGCTTCATGAGTCCCATTAGATTTGCAGATTAGCTTCATGAGTTCCATTAGATTAGCAGATTAGCTTCATGAGTTCCATTAGATTTGCAGATTAGCTTCATGAGTCCCATTAGATTTGCAGATTAGCTTCATGAGTCCCATTAGATTTGCAGATTAGCTTCATGAGTTCCTCCAAAATCATCAGTGGTGTAACCATTTGTCATCCCTCTTTTGTTGTGTGTGTCTTCTCAATTTTAAAATGATCCCATAGTTTTTAGTTGTAATTCCCCCCCAATGGGTGCTTATAATACATCTGATGATTAGTTTTGGTTTTTTGATTTCAGCTAGAGATTGTGAACATTGTCGTCACATCTCCTCACATGATGCCTTACAGTAATTGATTATCGATTTGTCACCTTTTATGATTGCATGGGGTTGGTGGATGACTGGGGAAAAAAAAAAAAAGAGAGAATATTTTCAGGGGTGCCAGGTGATCGCTGAACCACGAAAATTTGCGGTTAGAAGCGGCACTTGCGGTACATGACTGGGGAAAAAAACAAAAAAAAGAGAGAAGATTTTCAGGGCTGTCAGATGATCGCAGAACCACGAAAATTTGTGGTTGGAAGTGGCACTTGCGGGTACATACATTTTGAGGATGGGTGGGGTTTATGAAATTGACTTTGTTTAGTTTGTTTAATGTATTCTACTCTGCACTCTCTTATTTAACTCACTCAATCCTAGAGATTTTTGCTACTTTTCAAAATTGAAAAAAAAAGTATTAAAACTAAAAATGAACATGTACATAGACCGTTTTATTCAACTACCATTAACATGTAAAAATTAAGAACATTAGCTTTGATACTACGCCTATAATTTATCTCAGAAGAATGTAATAAATAGGCATGGGATAAAAGTAACCCAGGTATACTACGGATGTAGTTGGTGTTGGGGTTGAGTGAGTTAAGGTGTGCATTGTATTATTATCTTTCTGGGTGGGGTTCCTGACCTCCCATAGCGGGCAGGGAGGTACATACTGTGTCTTCTATCCCCTTATATCTGTTTTCCAACATGCTTTCTGTCTTTGTCTTGGAATGAGATTACTTGGTTTTGTCCTAGCTGGGAGGGAAGCAGTCAAATGCATAGTTATTGTTTTGGGAGATGATATTTTTTTTCCTTGTAAATCATCTCTCTGTTATGTATTATTATTTTTATTTTGAATGTATAATGTAAGCATTTGAGTGTATTCCTCTTTGTTGGATTTTGTGCTTGTGTCTGGATGAGACTTCTAGGTGATTTCAAACTAAGTACATTGGTGGTATGCTCATGGAATCTACATCTGATCCCTATTTGTTCCCAGTTCCCCTTTGTCTTACTTTTTCTTGGGTGCTTTAATTGTAATTCTAGAACTTTTTACTATCCCATTTTCTTCCTTTTTACTGGCGCTGATATAACCTAAATGTGTTGCAAGCGCCGTAAAACCCTTAAAAACAAAACAAACTATTATTATCTTTACTAAAAACAAATACTCAGAATTGAGTTGACTTCGAGTAACATTCAGATTCAGATGGATTGATATGAATTAGAATTGTAGATAATGAATACAAATGACTTCATTGACCAGTGTGAAACGTTTTAACCATGTCGTCATGTGTCTTGTTCCTAA